>NC_080649.1:3010000-3331785 GCF_027579445.1 Ammospiza nelsoni
CCCAGCTCTGCCCCGAGTGGACAAAGCTACGCTTATCCTCCTCCTCTGAGTCACCCTGGGAGACACGACAGGAGACTGCAGGCCCGCCGAGCTGCCCAATCCTGAGCTGATCACTTTTTAAAAGGAGAAGTCTCCTGGCCCTGTTTATTTCACTGCCCGTTTTCTACTAAGGATAAAATTGAGCTTTTACGTGAAAAGCTCTGTGCCTGCCGCACGATAAGTCAGTTTTTCTCCTCAGCAAAGCGCGGCAGCCGCTCCTTCTCCGAGATGACAGCTCCGGGCAGAGGCCGCCGGCCCGGCCCGAGAGCCCCACAACGGAACCCGGGGCCGGCGGGCTGAGGGGAGGCCGCAGGTCCTGGTGCCGATTCCTGTGCGGACCCCGGTCCCTGTCCCTGATCCCGGTCCCTGATCCCGGTCCCTGTCTCTCTCCCCGGTCCCTGATCCCGATCCCGATCCCGATCCCGGTCCCGCTCACCGCCGCTCCCGTCGCGCCGCCGCCGCCGTCACCCGGGGTCCTCTCGCAGCCGCCCCGCCCGTGGCCGCGCCCCTTGGGCTGCCCCGCGCGCTGCCTGAGCAAAGCGCTCCCCGCCGCCCGCGCCGCCGCCCCGAGAGAGCCGAGAGCCGCCGGGGGGAACCGACCGCGCTGTGCTGCCCCGGCGGGAGCACCGGGAGGGCGGCGCTGAGGGCAGCGCAGCGGCGCCGCTCGGGCAGCCCAGCGCGGGGGCCTCCGCTGGGGGCGGTTCCGGTTCCGGCGCCGCTCGGGCCGGGGGGGCCGCGCCGCCATCGCCGCGATGCCGAAAGGTGGTGGGGGCCGGGCCGGGCCGGGCGTGCCCCGCGGGGAGCGGCGGCGGGGGGAACACGGGACACGGGAGAGGAGGGGGCTGAGGGCCGTGTGTGTGCGCCGCCCCGGCCCCGGCGCGGGCAGGGCTCGTGTTCGCCCCCGGCTGTGGAGGTGCCGCGGCGGCTCCGCTCTCCCGCTCTCCCGGCCTTGGCGGAGCCTGCGGGGGTCCCTTTCCCCCTCACCGGGCCCCAAACGCGGCTCTGTTTGCGCTCTGGAGAAGGTCTCGTGCTCCCTTTCCCCGTTCTCGGGGGCTCCGGGGCTGCCTCGCCGCGTTCCCCCGCCCCTCACGGCGCCGGGCCCGGCCCGAGCCCCCCAAAGCGCCGCGGCGGCGGCGGCAGCGCCTGGGGGTGCCCGCGGCCCCGGGCCCGCTCCGTGTGCTGGGACGGGAACTCCCCCGGCTCGGGGCGTGGGGCTCACGGGGAGGGGGAGCCGCCCCACCGGGGGCACCGGGGGCTGGCGGCCAGCCCGGCCGGGGCTCGGGGCTCCAAAGGCGGCTCTTTGATGCTGCCGCGGGTTGGGTGTGCGGAGCGGGCACGGACTTGCTGCTGCTGCTGCTCCCGGTGTGATTCAGGAGCGGGGATGGGGCACGGCCGGGCTGGATCCACCCAGAACCTTCTCCCCGTGCACCATCCGCAGAATTGG
Source organism: Ammospiza nelsoni (assembly GCF_027579445.1). NCBI lineage: Eukaryota > Metazoa > Chordata > Aves > Passeriformes > Passerellidae > Ammospiza > Ammospiza nelsoni. The sequence continues at coordinate 3,011,484 of NC_080649.1, forward strand.
CTCTCGCGAAGCCGGGCACACGCGTTAAAGCCAGCCCGCATCGTTCCTCCTCCTCCTGCAGCTTGCTCTGCTTTGTTTCATCAGCACTTCCTAGCCTTTAGCACCAAACTGATTCTTGTTTAGATTTTATTGAGCCACTTCGTTTTGGGTCCATTTGCACAGTGATAGGAGATGAGGCTGAAGCTTTCACGTGGTTATTGTGAAGGCAAAGAACCATGGCGGGTTATAACCCCATTTTTCTTATTTAAATGCCTGTAACTCAGGATTTCCTGCTCTTCAGTTCATTGTACAGATTTCAGTGTTTGATTCAAACCTTTTGCTTTTAGGAAGAAGAGGGGCTTTGGTCATTTTCCCCCAAGTCAGTGGGAGTTGTTGGATTGGTGGCAGAAGAGTGGATTTTGGCACTCACTGTTTAATATAAAATGGAGGGATATAAAGAAGCTACTAAAAAATTTTACAGGATTTTTTAAAATTAATTTCCCATTTCCCCCCCCTAATACTTTGATTTTAAGAATAAGAGATTCCATCAGTATTATTCCACTGTCTTCCATTTAAATTCCTTAATTAGGCTGTTTAAAGCTGAAGACAAATGTGTTTGAATGTGGGCCTGCCCGGGCACCACTGGGCTTTGCTGCAGGTGAAATCTGCAGGTGATTCTGCTCTGCTTTAAAAGTGCTTCACAGAGGTGGAGAAGAAGCATTATCCCTGTTTTCAGATGGGGAAACTGAGGCACAGAGCTGCTCAGTGGTGTTGGTCCAGCTCCCCGTGTCTGATGTGAGGTCTGATCTCCCTGTGGGAGCAGAGCCCCATCCCTGCACTGTGCTGAGCTCTTGTGGGCTTCATTCTTCCATTTGCTTCTTTTTAGGCTTTTAACATAAAATAATTTCTCTTTAGTTGCTTCTCCCCCTTATCAGCAGTGTTTATTTGCAGTTGTGAGCAGTTTGTGTTCCTTGGTGCTGGGCCCAGTGTGGGGTTCTGGCAGAGCTGGGTGAGGAGCCCTGGCCAGGCTGGGAGCACAGTTTGGCTCTTTGGGGTTGCTGTGTCCCAGATGTCGCTGCTGTTCCCTCGGGGTGATGTCAGGAGCTGGGCAGGGAGGTCCTGTCTCCCCAGGAGCATTCCCAGGGCTGATCTCCTTCCAGAGGTGCCAGAGCTCCCCTGTGGGATGGCTGGGAGCAGACAGACAGACAAACTCCTGTCTGCCTGCACCAAAGCTTTGCCTGTGCTTAGGGTTGGAGAGCCCATGAGCTTCCCCAGGGACTGGAATTTGGTCTCTGCACTTCCCTGTCTTTTGGGAAAGTATCTTAGGAGTTTCTGTAAAGCTTCACAGTGAGATTTGGGGACAGAACTAAGGCATTGTGAGAGTTTGTCTGTGCTGAGCCAGGAAAATTGGTCAGGAAATATTGGATCTCTGAGGCTCCCAGTCCAACAGAGAGCAGCTCTCCCATGGATCCCACACAGTGCCAGGGAGGGAGGGATGGATGATCCCTCATCCCTTCCCATCCCTGTAAGGTTCCCATTGTCCTTGGCAGGTGAAATGGGGAGGATGAGGCAGATCCAGAGTTCCCTGCTCCTCCCATGGCACTCCAGGCCTGCTGCAGTGGCAGAGCTGCCCTGCCAGAGCTGTTTGCTTTGTGCCAGTCTCTCTCCCTCACTCAGGGCTGTGGGTTGGCTCTGTCCAACTTGCTTCCCAATTCTTTGGGCTGGAATAAGCAGAGCATTGGCTTGAGGGGAGCATTAATGGCTTCAGCAGTTCATTAATAACAGAATCTGGAACTTGGGGCAGTGCCAGCCACAGTGACTCCCCTTCTGGGTTCCTAGAGCTTGTTTTTATTTTTCCTAATAAAGCAATGAAACTGGAGGCTCCTTTTAGGACTCCTTCAGCTCCCATTGTAATTCCCAAAGCTTTTGTCCAATTAGCTTCCTATTTTTTCCTGGCACAGTGGGAGTGGTTAAGCAGCCAAGCTTCTTGGAATGTTGGTTGTAACCACAGGAACACACTGTGATTCCTCCTGTGCAGGAAACTGGGATCTGCTGTGGGACTGAGCATCCCCTCCCAGCCTGGGAAGGGAATTGGAGAGGCACAGGCAGGGAAGGGTGATGTCAATAATCCCAATTCTCTGTGTCTCACCTAAAAATCTTGGAGCATTTCACCAAGTTCACTGGGGGGTTTTGTGTAGGGTCTATCAGAGGAGTTATTTTGGTTTGTCCTGTCCACACCTAAAGTCCAGAGAGTGCTGCAGGAGGAGCAGACCTTTCTGGAAGTTAGCACTAAACCATTTGTTATTTTTATTGTTCTGTGCAGGTAGAAAAGGAGGCCACAAAGGCCGAGCAAGGCAGTACACGAGTCCCGAGGAGATTGATGCCCAGCTCCAAGCAGAAAAGCAAAAGGCAAGGGTATGTGTTTGCTCCTTTGTGTGCTTTCTGTCCCAATTCCTGCCTTTTCCAGCCTGGTTTTCACTGCTCAGGAGCAATGGCAGCTTAGCCAAGTGCTGCAGATCATTCCAGCAGGGATCACAGCATGGATCCCAAACATCTCCAGCTGGGGAGGCTCCAGGGTATCACCCAGTCTGGTTCTGAGGCCTGGGAGAGCACCCAGGGCAGCACTGGAAGGTTGAAGGACAGGGAGCTGATTACACAGCAGCTCTGGAGGTCTTTTTTCCCCATATTTTATCATTTCAGTCTCCAGTGTCAGCTCATTTTTTATCCATGTTCTGCAGTTTGGCTTTGGAGAATAAGAGCCACATCTTGACATGTTACTGTATATTGAAATTACTCTTTGCCCTCTTTCTATCATAGATTTATGGACCAAACTCCTTTTACTTCTTCCTGAACACATGATTTTCATATTTGCCTCTGCTTTGTAGGAGAGATAAGTTTTCTGTGTGGGTGTATTTCTGTGCCCCAGCATTGGACTGTAACAGTTCCCCCCACTTCCACCACGACCCGACTGCTGTCATAAAACCCTTGGCTGCATTTTGGGGCTCTTGCTCTCTTTAATCCCAAGTTATCACAGCTCTGGTGACACTCTGATGTTTTCTGTGACTTTCTGGAAGTGCTGCCTCAGCCCAAATACACAATTCCAGCTGAGGCCTCACAGCACTGACCACAGGAGGATAATTACACCCCATGTAGGAAATCCTGGTGAATACCTCTGAGATGACTCTCAAGCAGTTCTGAGCCATAGTGTTGAGTCCTTTTTAATGTTTTGCCCAGCTGCAACTCGAGATGATTGTTTGGTTTACTGCTTAGCCACATATTCCAGCTTCATGTTGGATTTCTTCTTCCAAACTGTAACTCCTCTTGGTTGGTTTCTGATCCCACCTTCTTGGTTTCATGCCATATTTCCAAATTCTGAAACCACTGATGAGTCTCATCCTGTTTTCCAAAATAATTCCAACTCCTACCAGTGTGATGTCATTCACAAACTGTGTGAGTGTTCTCTGCTTCCATGTTGTTAATAAAAATACTGGAAGTGGAACACAAAAGCAGGACCCACTTGAAATGTGTGTCTTGTTTCACAGCAAACCAGAGAACTGCTCTTTGAGAAGGATTTATTTTTTGTGATGATCCATATCACATAGTGATGGTTACATCTAACACTGATACATTAAGGAAAGCTTTTAAAATCCCCTACAATTAACAAAATTATTCCTCTTACTGTTCCTTGCTCATCCACTTTGCTGGTTGTTTGATGAGAGATGTTGGTATGTAAAACAAGCTGTTCACACCCATGCTTGTTCTTCTTATGATTCAGAAATTAATTCCCAGGTTCTGACTGGTGGAAGCTGTGCTAAAAAGGCTTTAATTCCTTGGATAATAATATTCAGGTTGATGGTTGTCAATTTTCTCCTCTAGGTGTTTTTATTTATCCACAGGATAAGCTCAAAGCTGCATCCATGTAGTTTCCAGTTTCTGAGGTAGTGTGCACTGGGAGCCCAGGCTAAAATTCTTCTGGAGAGCTTTGATTTGGGGAAAGTAAAGTGCCAGTGGTGTCTTTCTGAGTCATTTTCCTGTTATAGAGAACAGCAGAGTTGTTTGGAGGTGATGCTGAGGAGGAGCCCTCATTCTTTGACAGCCAGACCCCCTTGGTGGCACAAGGCCACATCAGGAGCACCAGTGCTCAGAGCTGGCTCATCCCCCCCAAAATCTCATTTAAGAGCTGGGTTTGGGGTTTTTAGTGACATAAATTTCCTCTGATTCTGTAGGAAGAGGAGGAGCAAGAAGAAGGAGGAGAAGGAGCAACAGGGGACCCTAAAAAGGAGAAGAAATCTTTAGATTCGGATGAGAGTGATGAAGATGATGAGGATTATCAGGTACTGCATTCTCAGGGCACTTAATGTACCTAATACTTGGGCTGGGGGGGGATGCACACTCTGCATTCTGAGCAGAGCCACCTGGAGTGCATTTTTTGTAGAACTACTTTTAGAAACCAAAAAACGCTCACTTTGACAGCATTTTGCCCTCAGAATGAGAACTTGTGAACATTTACAAATGAAATACAAAGACAACAGGATTTTTAAAAAGGCTGAAGGTGCCTTAATTCATAAATGATTTGTAGTAAAAGCTTGCCTTGTGCTTTTGGGGTGCTTTGCAGTGTGTTTGGGGTGGGAGAGCTCCTCAAGCTCCCTCTTGTTCTTGACAGCAAAAGCGCAAAGGAGTGGAGGGGTTGATAGACATAGAGAACCCCAACCGTGTCATTCAGACAACCAAAAAAGTCACTCAGCTGGACCTGGACGGACCCAAGGAGCTCTCAAGACGAGAGAGGTGAGTGTTCCCTGCTCACCCTGCAGTTTGGTGCAGGGAGGTGTTTCCCCTGCTCTGTGGCAGTGTTTCAGAGACATCCTTAGAAGTGTATTGCTGCCTAAGGCAGGCACTGAGCAGCAGCAGACTGAGCTCACTGTGCTTCAAAATGTGGTTCCTTAGAAACTTCACAGTTGTCTGTCCTCTGGGCTATCCTGGAGCCAGGCAGCCTGCCCTGGTCCTCTGAGAGAAAGGGATTTAGGCCATTCCTTTCCTGAGGTTTTATGCCAAAAATCAGACCTAACAGAAACCCTGAAATCACACTGCTGTGAAAGGGATTTAGGCCATTCCTTTCCTGCAGTTTTATGCCAAAAATCAGAGCAGAAATCCATTAACCAGAGGTCACTTTGGATCCACTTTAATTCTGCTGCAGAAGGTTCTCTAGTGACAGGTAGCAGTTTCCCAGATTCCAAATATTTTCATCTGGCCAGATTAATTATCTGAAACCCAAAGTTTAATCTTCTAGTTTCATTTAGCAATGGTAAGGTTTGGAAGGGAAGGTTTAATCTTTTTTATTTGGGATAGATTGCTTCAGCAGAAGGACACCTTTGAGGGTAAGGCAGGGAAAAACATGTCACAGTTCTTGTGATGTGGGGCTAAATCATTTCACCTCCTTGTGTGTGGAGGAAGGAAGGTGGAAATAATCTCTCACCTCACCCCTGTTAAAACCCTGCAAATAAACAGAACCTGTGCTTGAAAACTGGTGAAGGACCCCCAGTTTTGGGTTTTTTACTGGTTGGAAAGCCCCACTCTTGACTGTTCCCCTGAATACCCTGGTGACTGGTGTGTTTCCTTTGGGCAGAGAGGAAATAGAGAAGCAAAAGGCAAAAGAAAGATACATGAAAATGCACCTAGCTGGGAAAACAGAGCAAGCCAAGGCAGACCTGGCCCGATTAGCCATCATTCGGAAGCAAAGGGAAGAAGCTGCCAGAAAGAAAGAAGAAGAAAGAAAAGGTTAGAGAATAATTAATCATTTTCTCCTACCTTTCCAAGAGGCACACATCCCTCCTCTGAGCCTGTGTGATGTTGCTGAGTGCCATCAACTGCCCTCAGCAAAGCCAGGCTCAGCTGTTTCCCTCTCATAAAGTTCTTGCTTTATAAACCAGGGAAACAGAGAAGGGAATTGCCCTGGATATCCATCTTGTCCCCTGCCTCCCAGGCAGTGCTGGCTCCAGTCTGGGGGTTTGGCAGGCTCCTTGTGCTGGGTGATTTGTGTGGTTTGCATGCGGGGTTCTGAACTGCCCAGGGAGTTCCCAGCACTCCTTCCCTGGGAGGTGTGAGCCAACAGTCTGAGCACGGCTCCTTGGTGCCTTCCACAGAGAAATTTGGGCATCAGGGTGATTTGGGGACACCTGGAGAGAGGCCAGGGATGGAAGGGAACAACAAGAGGGGCTGTGCCTCTTACCTCTGAGAAATTGATGGGAAGGGTGGGATTTTTTCATTACCCAGCTGGCAGGGTTCAAATCCCTGGGGCTGCCAGAGCTCCCCCAGTCCCTGATGTGCACCATGAAATGATGAAACTCTGTTTGTTGTTCTCCTCCCCAGCAAAAGACGAAGCAGCCATGGCAGGTAAAAGACTGCAGTCACTATCCCTTAACAAGTAAGCACAGGCCATGCAAGAGGAGGAAACACCAGGGAGCTGTGCCTGGTCCTGCCAGGAGCTCTGCCTTCCATCGCTGCCACGCAGGGCACCCTGCAGCATTGACCTCACCTCCACCTCCAAGAGACACTGACGATGTGTTTGTCCTCATCCTGGCACAGATTTCCATTTGGGGTTAGGGGCAGCTGCTCTCTGCAGTGCAGAGCTGTGCTGGACAGCAATTCCCTGTAACAGTTTGGAAACATGAATGTTTTTGCTGTTTTTAGGATCAAGAAGTCATAGACGGTGGGAGGGGGGCAGGGTGGGAGGGAGCTGTGTGGGAGGGGAGGTGCTTCAAATACTAGATTGCAAGAAAAATAGATTGTGGGGTCGTTTGGGGGTGGGGCATGGGGTGGGGAACTGACTTGGTATGAAATCCCAAAGGATAATGTATCTGAGGAATCCAGTTGGCAAAGAGCCCATCAAATTTTGCTGCAGGGCGTTGCAGTATAAGCTGGGAGCCTGACTTCATGGACATCTGGAGTGCCGTTCCTTCCTGGATTCATCCCTCCTTTCTTGCAGCCAGTCTCCCCTTTTCCCTCCTCTTCATTTTCTTCTTCTCCTCCTTATTAGGGATAGTGCCAGTTTTTAACCACATCATCCTTTGTTTAAAGGAGAAAAAACAAACAACATTTATTGTGTCAGATCCAGATGGAAAAAAAAAAAAAAAAACAAAAAGCAAAAAAAAAAAAAACTTGATCAAGTTTAAAAACCACCAAGAGAACTTGTATATTTGGCTGATTAAACTGTAAGTTATCAGAGCTGCTGTGGCCTCGTGTGTGTGTGAAGGGCACAGCTGGGGGGTCCTGGGGGAGCTCAGCTGCACTGGGGGGCTGCTGGTTGTGATGTTTGGGGTTTGGCTCTGGGTCAGGAGCTCCCGAGCACACACAGCCTGAGGGAAAAAGCTTTTCCTGCTGATTCTGATGGATGTCTTGCACAATCTGTTTACCACGGTGGAGGAAACAATTACCCTCAGGCCATGTCTGGCCTGGTCCCCAGTCACCTCCCCTCAGATGTCACAGCACTGTCACCTCCTCTCAGATGGCTGTGGAGGGGACCAGCTCCAGCCTGCTGTGCCCCAGGGATCTGGGAGCCCTGCTGCCAGCCTGTTCAGGGACACCAGTGCTTCCCAGACTCCCCAAAGGCTGGACATCATCCAGCCCCAGGGCTTGGAGCTCTGGAAGTCACAGGGAGAGCAGTTGCAGCTGTGGAAATGAAGGGTGACAAACAAAGGATTTGGTCTTGTGCCTGGCTGCAGGGACTTGGGCACAAGGGTGTGACACAGGACTGTGCCCCAGGGAGTGTCAGTGTGAGCTGCTGGCTCAAAGCACAGCTCAAACCAAGCCAAGATTTGGGGTAGGAAATGCTCCCAGGGAGGTGTGGGAGATGAGCAGGTGCTGCAGGAGAGGTGCCTGTGCTCTCAGCTCCAGCAGGGAGGAGCTGGTCAGGTGGGGACAGCCTGGCATGGGACAGTGGGTGACCCTTGGAGCACAGGGAGGTGGATGGGGCAGGACATGGGGAGGTTTTGGGATGGAGCAGGGCAGGAGCCACAGGGGAGAGGGTTGAGGGTTGTGAACACATGGAAAGGGGTGGAAAAATCTTCTCCAAGTAACAGCTCCCACTGACTGAGGGCTGGAGCAGAACTCAAATGTCATTGTCCCTCTGCAGCCACTGCTCCCGTCCCAGGGCAGGGGAAGGTGCAGGATTAGCTGGGCAGCCCAAGGTCTCTGAGCTGGCTCCAGGTTTGGGAATTGCCCACCTGCCAGGACTTTACCAGGGAACTGAGAGAATGATAAACCTGTGCTCCCTGGCCACTTCCATCCTGTGCCCTCCATTTTCCTCAACACCAATCCAGGTTTGAAATGGTGCTGAAGCAGGGAACAGAAAAGTGACATTCCTTTTATCCCCACAATCCCAATTCCTCCTCAGCACTGGTGGCAGAAAGGATTTGACATCTATGGTGAGATGTGGCACAGCACTGTGTTCTGCATTGATCACACCTGTGTTTGCACTGAACTTGTTCTAAGAAAGTGCAAAAAAAGAAAACCATTTTGATTTATTCAGGAAAATCCTTTATTTGCTATTTCTCCAAGCAATGTATGACCAGCATCGGGAAGGATGGTAACAAAAATAGTAAGAAAAATGGAGGTTTTATGTCTGGAAACAGCCACCAGGGCTGACTGGCAGCGGGGACAGGCACTGGTGGCAGTGTGGCACGGCGTGGGGGTGGCACAGGGCAGCAGGAGAGCAGGGGCACAGCAGGGGCACAGCAGGGGCAGCTGGAAGCTGGGATGCCCTTCCCAGGTGGCTCCTTCATTTGATCTTGAGATCCTTCAGCGCCGACTCCAGGCTCTGAAATGAAACAGGAAATGAAACAGGAGGTGTCCAGCAGCTCATGGCCTCCCAGAGACACTGGAGGTGGCTGGGGAGCTGGAAAGGGGGAACCCTGAGGGGTCCACGGGGATTCCTTACCTTGACATCCCAGATGCTCATGCCCCCGTCCATCCCTGTGGTACAGAACTGGGAGCACTTGTCCTTCCCACCAGTCAGCACTGAGATCTGGCTGTGGGTGCAAGGAGGGAGCAGGAATCAGTCCCAGGGCTGAGCCCTTAGGGGTGGGAATGGGGCTGGACCCCCTCGTCTCCCCCACAGTGCAGGAAGGTACTGGGGATAGACAGGGACACTTGGGGATACCCAGGGATGCTCCAGGACCATCCCAGCTTTTGGGACTAGACCTCTGTACCTCCCTGTCCCACATCCAAGGATTCTTTGGGGATACCCTGGGAAATTCAGGGGTACCCAGGGCTGTCACAGCTCCTCGGGCTGGAGCCTCAGTCTCTCCCTCACACGTGCTGGGATGCCCAGGGACATTCTGGGGATATCCAAGGATGCTCCAGGGCTGTCCCAGCTCCTGGGCACACCCAGGGACCATCGACCTCGAGGTGCCCCAAGCCTGGCCAGCCCCACCTGATGCTGTTCTTGTGCAGGGTGTCCAGGGTGGCATTGGCCGTATCCGAGCTCGCTTTCTTGTCCAGGTTCTGGAAGCGCTCGCGAGCGGTGAGGCCGCGCTGGGAGCTCTGCTTGGGCACGTCCAGCTTCCCCCCGAAGCTCAGGGCGCCCTGGCTCTCCTCGTAGGTGAACAGCATCGGGCAGCAGTCGTGGCCCTGGGGAGCAAACCCCAAACCCGCCCTGCTCAGCACCCCGGGCGGCTCCGGCCGCGGCTCCCAGCCCGTGTCCCTCCCTGCCCGCACTCACCGCGGCCACCAGGCTGTGCTCGGTGATGAAGGTGACAGCCAGCAGGGGCAGCGTCTCGGTGCACAGCGAGGCAACGCTGCGAGGTGAGAAACACGAGCTGAGCTCCAGTCTCAGCGCTGAGACTGGCACAGCTCATCACACGGGGGGAACCCACCAGGGGAGACCCCACCTCCTCCACCCCTGGTGACCTGAGGACGTTCCAGGTCCTGGGGCTGAGCCCTCTGTGTCCTACACCCATGTACAGGGATGCTCAGGGGATACCCAGGGATGGTCAGAGATGATCCAGGGATGCTCAGGGATGCTCAGGGATACCCAGGGCTATTTCCAGCTCCTGAGGCTGAACACTTCTACCTCCCCCACCCAAGTACAGATGCTCAGGGGACACTCACAGATGCTCCAGGGATATTCTAGGACTAAGCCAGCTCCTGAGGCTGAACCCTTCCATTACCCAGACACACATGCATGGACACTGGGATTGCTCTTGGCCCAACCCACCCCAGATACCTCCATGCCCGTGTTGGTTTGGGGGCCAAGCCCTGCTGCCACCCCCAGCACAGCCTCCCCCAATCCCCCTTCGTGTCCCAGCCCTGCTTACGCCATCTTCCTGCCAGCATCAGCGAGGCACAGGGTGCTGTCGTGGCTGACCCAGGCCACGCGGGAGCCGCTGGCAGAGAAGCTCACGCTGTGCACCCACCCACAGCTGCTGCTGGACTCGAACATCAGCTCCCCAAAGGGCATCTTGGAGCCCCAGGGCGTGGGGCTGGGCCGCTCCTCCACCTCCTTGATGTAGGCTGAGAAGATCCTGGCAGGGAGAGAGCCTTGCATGTGTGCCTGGATGCAGGATCTGTGCCACCCTCATCCCTGCCCCTTGGTTCAGTTGTGTGACTCAGTTTCCCTGGCAGAGCTCCTAGGGTGTCCCCCTACCCCCTATGGGTGCTGTACCCCTGGGATGGTGCCCAGACCTCCCTGCATCTCCCCAGTGCTCCATTCCCTGCTCCAAACAGCCCCTGGGGTGAAGCCTGCCCCCAACCCATCCTTGGGGATGCATGGGTCCCCCCGATCCCCCAGCCCCTTCTCCTCACCTGCACTTGAAGTCACAGGAGCCAGCGGCCAGGAGGACGTTGTTGGGGTGCCAGTCCAGGCTGAGCACCGTGGAGCGGATGGGCTTCTTGATGTGCTTGCAAACCCACCTGTGTGCAGAGGGGGTGGCAGCAGAGGGGCAGCATCACCATTCCCAGAGCCCCCCTGGGATTTTGGGGAACTGCCTGGTGTTGTTTAGGGCTCCAAATGTGCCAGGAGCTGCAGTAGCAGCTTGGGCATGGGGAGTCCATCCCTCCATTTCCCCATCTGTCTCCACCTCCAGCTCCTCCAGTTTCTTATTTCCCCATCCATCCATCCATCCATCCATCCATCCATCCATCCATCCATCCATCCATCCATCCATCCATCCATCCCCCTCAGGACAGACCCCCTCAGAGCCTCACCAGTCGTTCTCCTGCTCGAAGTAGCAGATGGAGATGAGGCGGGAGCCGCTGCCCACGGCGAATTTGTTCTCCCTGGGGGACCACTTGACGCAGCGGGCGGCGCGGTTGATCCTCAGGATCACCAGGGTGGGCTTCCAGACGTTGCCCTTGAGGGTCCACACGTAGGCGTTGCGGTCGGTCCCGCACGTCACCAGCCGGTTGCTCTCGGGGGCCCAGTCGATGCCTGGAAGGGAGAGGGGGATGATGGTGGCCCGTGGTGGCCCAGGGAGCCTCAGGAATGGCAATGGTGGCACTCAGGGCTGGGGGTGTCTGAAGGTGGGGTTGTTCTGGGTGGTCTCTGCTCCACAGCTCCTCTATGCCCCAGACCATCCCTCCCACCTCAACCCATCCCACCCCATCTCTCTCATCCATCCATCTCATTCCACCCCATCCCTTCCCATGCCACCCACACCATTCCATTCCAACCATCTCTCCTATATATCCATCCATCCACCCACCCTACCCCAATCCTTCCCATCCATCTCAATCCATCTCATCCCATTTTTCCCATCCATCCCTCCTCCTCATCCCTCTCCACCTCTCCCATCCCATCCATCCCACCCACACAACCTGTTCCATTCTCCTCCACCCCTGCACAAGCCCCATCCACTGGGTGCCAGTGCCACGAGCAGGGCTGGAGCGGCTCTGGGACACCATCCGTGTCCCTGTCCCCTCTCCCAGCCACGACTCACCTGTCACCTGCCCGTTGTGCTCCTTCAGCTCATGCACTTTGCTCCACTTGGCCCCGTCCTTGCGGTAGATGTGAACTTCGTGGTTGTTGGGGCACAGGGCGATCTCTGGGGGTGACAGTGGCCAGGACAAAGCCCTCCCCTGGGTCACAGGCTCTGCAGGCCAACCAGAACCCCCCCACCCCTTCCTGGGCTCCATGTCCCCACCAAGCCCCTAACCCTGCTCCTGCACATTGTCCCTATGGGAAGGGAGAACCCCACAGCCCAGGGTCAGTGCGGTCCCATGGGGCTGGTGGGCTGAGACAGGGCAGGACCGGGACTGCTGGGGGTGCACAGCTCCCAAAAGCAGCCCCATCCACCGCGCCCCGCCTGCCCGGCTCCCGGCCGCAGCACAGAAAGCGCTTTTTGTTCTCCCTCATCCCCCGGGCCGCGCTCGGGAAATGCCATCGCCCGTGAATCACCGGCTCCGCTCCCGCCTTCCCTCCCTCCCCGGCCGCTGCCTGGGGCCGGACGCTGCCCTGGCACCCCCGTGCCCGGCTCGGTCCCGCACGGGCACCGGGGACACCGGGATGGGCTGTGCCAGCCCCCAAACCCGCCCGTGGCAGGATCTGCTCCCCCAAACCCGGCCCTGCCCCGGGGATTTGAGCCCGGACAGTGCCCGGGGATCCCTCGGGAATCTCGGGCAGCCCCAGGCGAACTCACGGGTGCGGTCCTTGTTCCAGGCATGGCAGCTGATGGGCTCCAGCAGGAAGCTGTGGTAGGCCATGGCTCACGGGCTGGGGACAGGGACAGAGCCCCAGGCTGTCAGGACAGGCTGCTGCAGCCACAGGGGTGAGACCCCAGCCCCACAGAATGATCCATCCCTCTGGGATCAGCCCTGTGTTGCAGCCCACCGTGTCTCTCAGCCAAGGAGAGGGTTCTCCTGAGGATCTCCAAGCTCAAACTGTCCATTTCCAGGAACTTCCAAACCCCGCTGTCACCCTGCTCCAGCTGCCTGGGCACACAGGGAATGGTGCCAGCAGCCCCATGTGCACGCTGGGGTCCCACCATGGGCAGCACCTCCTCTCTCCAGCCCAGCAGCGCCAGATCCACTCCCTCTTTCCACACCTCTCATTTAGGAAGGGCCAAAGCCCCACGGAGGCATTTCCATCCCATCAGGACTGATCCCTGCTCCGGGCTGGGCTCCCACCAGTCCTGCTGCTCCCCAGCTGCCATGGGATGGGGAGTTTGTGCCAAAGGCCCCCCCAGGTGCCACGGGAGCAGGAAGGGCTCCAAGCAGCATCACAGCCCCTTGACCTTCCCGCCCAGGGAGGCAGGGAAACACCTCGCCAGGGTGTGGCTGGCGACGGCAATTACTCACAGCCTGCTCTCGGCTATTTTGGGAACTCCCCGAGCACGTCCCGTTTTCTTTGGCAGCAAAAACGTTACAGGGGAAGGAAAAAAGTCCCTCTTAGCAAAGCTCCATCCCTGAGCTGGGGAAAAGAAAATCTGAGGAGCTCCATCAGCTGCCTTCTGCATGTTGAGAAATTCCAGAGCTGATGCAGGACAGCCCGGCTGTCACACAGGACATGGACATGGATGAGGAGGCAGTTCCCTACCCAGCCCCACTGATCCCCTGGAGTGCAGCACAGGGTGGCCCAAGGGGGAACAAAGCTGCAGCTGCCACCACAGGACTCTGCCTCGAGCCCTGAGGATGGAGCAGGATGGACAAAACCATCAGCGACAGGGGCATTGCAAGAGATCAGGAGAGGAAAAATGTTTGAAAAAGGGATTTGGCTGAAATGGGCACCCGGCTGAAAGGGCTCCTGGGAGGAGGGATGGGAGGGAGGACACACCGAGGAGCGTTCTGGCTTTGACGCTAGGAAAACAGCAATACTTTTACTTTTTCCGGGTGGTTTGGGAGCTCAGAGGCACTAACCCTCCTCGCTGGGGTCCCTGCTGCTCCCTTGCCGAGTGCCATCGCGAAGGGACGAGCTCAGCCGCCGGGCCAGGGACGGAAACCTTTGCCAGCCACGGGAAGGAGCGAGGGCTGCGAGGGCCGGGCCGCTCCCGGCCGCGGGTGGAGTTTTAATTTCCCCTCGGCCCCTTCAGAGCCCTTTTATTTCCCCTCGGCCCCTTCCGAGCCAGTCCCCGCTCCTGGTGCCCCCCTGGCCAGTCCTGCCCTGCCCAGAGTGACCCCCGGGGCTCGGCGGCCCCTTCCCAGCTGGGAAGAGCAGCACAGGAGCCGTGCTTACATCCCCCACCGCACCCCAACAAACCAGAGGCTCTTGAGGGAGGAAAATGGGAATTTTCCGAAGGCCAGACAGGGCGGGACTGGGAGCTGGAACAGCTCCGTTATCTCCCCAGCCAGCCCAAGCAGTTCGGAAACATCCTCGGAGGAGATAACCAAACCTTGGCAGAGCCCGGGGCCGGGGGCTCCTCCCAGTCCCGGAGGAAGCCGCGCACCCGAGGAGATGGAGTTTGGGTTTTACGAGCCTGGCGGGATGGCGGGAGCAGGGTTTGCACCCAGTGAGGATCCTGCTGGAAGCTGGGACCCCCCGAAACTCTCCCCGGACACTGTGGGGGGACCCCTGCCCCACCAGGACCCCAACAGCGACTCCCAGAGCCCCTGTGCTCCCTGCGGCAGCTGAAGGTGTCAGCCCCTGTTCCTGCCGGCCACGCTGGGGACACCCAGAGCCCAGTGCTGCTGGGGGGGTACCCTAATTTCATCACACTGCAACAGGACCCCATGAGCCAGCCTGGCCCTGAGGGGACAGCCCAGTCCCAGGGCAGAGGAAGGCGGCTCTGAGCCTCCTCTTCCTCGCACCGGGCGAAGCGGGGAGCAGCTGATTCCCGAGGAGGGGAGGACAGATTGTGGCAGCCCTGTCCCTGCCGGCATTAACCCCGAGGGGACCTCACAGGAGGACTCTTTCCATCCCCCCAGAGCTGTCAGACCGCCGGCAAGAGAAAAAACCCTGAACCTTGCTGACAAAGCTGGAAAAAAACCCCAAATATCCAAACCGCAGCGACAGCGATGCTCGCAGGGGGCAAGGGGCTGCCTGCACCCCCCTGACCCCGGCCCGGGGGGACCCCCCGAGCCCAGGAGCGGGGTGTGGGCGCCAGGAGCGGTGACAGCCGCTGTCCCAGGGACAGCCCCGGCTCCGGGCGAGCACAGAGCCCTCCTTACCTTGCTGGGCTCGGTTCCTGCACGGCGGGGCTCGTTCATGGACTCTGGGCAGTCGACACGAACGGAGCCCGGAGCGAGCGGCGGGAGCTGTGCCTGCCCCGACCGACTTCCCTTTTCCTCTCCGAGAAATGCAACCACTTCCTTACGTGGGCGTTGGGGGAGCCGAGCGCCTCTGGGGCGCCCTGCCCCGTGCCTGCGGCCGCAGAGCTCCGGCACCGCCGCACGTGGAGGGGCCCCGGGCCCGGGACGCTCCCGGCCCTCGCTGGACGTGGGCAGCGCGCCCTGGGTGCTCCAGGGAGGACAGAGCCAGAACAGAAGGGAAGGATCCCCGCCGGGATCTGGGTGTTGCTCACCCCCGGCCCCGATGAGTTTTCAGAGGGATGGGAACTCCCCGGTGCCGGTGCCCACCAGGGAACAGCCGTGCCCGGAGCGACCCGCCCGCCGGCATCGCCTCCCACGGCCGGGGAGAGCCGCGGGAGCCCGCGGAGCCAGATCCGGCAGCCCTCAGCAGCAGCTGCTGCTGGTTCCTGCATCCCACAGAGCCCGCTGGGACCCAGAGCCAGGCTGGCTGTGCTCACCATGCCCGTGTCCCCACGCAGCAGACAGCCAGCCCTCTGCTCTTGTCACCTCCTGCTTCAGAGCAGCTCATTTTTATCCCATTCCTGCCTGGATGCACTCATGCCTTTTCCCTTCTGGGCATAGGGATGCACTCACTCACCCCTTCCCTCTCTGCTACCCCCCAGATCCCCTGACTGCAAGAAATGAAACACTGATTATTTTATGTTTAGAAGGGAGAGGAAATTGTAAAGGCAAGCCTGACTGCCGGGGAGAAGGTGGGAGACACAAGGAAACCAGAGAAGGTTCCAGGTCTGTGATGGAGAACAGCGGCTGCCACTCACAGCTGAACTTCCACAGTAACAGAGCTGAGAAACGAGCAGGGTGTGAAGCAACTCTGATTCCAGAGGAAGTGGTAAATTTAGTCATTGGGGTTTTTTTAAGACACTTCTGCATTTTCAGCAGAAATGACAATTTTCAGCTTTGTAAAGCAATGCCATGAGCCAGCTAATCCCCTCAGAGCACAGCAAGGCAGCAACAACAGGAGGAGGAATACACCCTGTGAATAAAGCTGTGTGCAAATGCTTCCATGAGCTCCTGAGGCTCAGAGCTGAACTGAAACAGATACCTGGGGACAGAGATCAGCACAGAAGCCACACCACACTGACACCTCTGCTGCAGCTTCCCTTGCTCACCAGTTGTTATAAACACAGGATTTTAGGGGTTGAGAGCTCAGCTCTAACAGGACACAGAATCTCAGAACCACTGAGGGTGGAAAAAACCTCCAAGTTCATCAAGTCCAACCTGTGACCAATCCCCACCTTGCCAACCAGCCCAGAGCACTGAGTGTCACATCCAGTTGTTCCTTGAACACCTCCAGGGATGGTGATTCCATGAAGTTCCACAAACCTACCACAAGACTTACTTTTAATTTGTCTTCTCCAGACAAGGCTCATCAGATTTTTGTCTCACCTCCCAGACAGAGCTTTCCATCCTGTCCCCAGGCACTGACCTGGGAGCAGGCTTGGGACCAACCCCCAAGACAACTACAAATAATTCTGTTCGCTTCCCTTTGGAAAAATGTCACCCACTGAGCAGACAACACAAAAGACATTCAGGTTAATTTGCTGTTGTTATGGATTAAATGCAAGGCAGACAGAATGAAGAGCAGTATGATAAAATCATTCATCCTCCAAAATTGTGACCTCAAGGGAAGAATTCCTCTGGAAGCAGCTCACGTGAATCTTCACATGCAGATATCAGAACTCCAGGTCTGTCAACTTCAGAACCTTTCAGTTAAGATGAACTTCTCCTACTTTAAGGCCATAAAATGTCAGTGCAGGGTTTTCCCCACTCTCTCTCCCAATTTCCTTAACATCCCTTTTTTAATCAATAAGCATCAAAACAAAGAATCAGTTTTTCTCTTTTTTATTATTATTATTTCTAGCAGACAATTTACATAAAATTCCCCTTTTAAGTTAGTGATTCATAACTTCCTGCAATAAACTACTTAAGGAGCAGCTTTGGTAAAGAATGGAATGAAACAACCAACCAAAAAAAAAAATAACAATCACAGCTGATTTTGAAACCAACACAATTCACCAAATTTAGATTCAAAAGAAAATCTGCCAAGCTGTATTTTCTCAGTGTTTCCAAATATTTCACCTTCCTCCTCCCTTTTCAGGTTTGTGCAGATGTGGGAGCTGCATTCTGTCAAGCAGTTTGTCCTGCTAGATCATGGAAATCCATCTTTACATGATTCGTAGCCCTTGGATGGAGGACTCTAAAGTCTTGAAGGAGAGAAAAAAAAAATCTTAATTACAATCTGCTGCAGTAGCTTGGGCTAAAGAATTCAGTGTAAATGCTAACAAAACCAAGTGAAAAACATGAATATTTGAAATTAGAATCCCAGAATGGTTTGGGTTGGAAGGGACTTTGAAGATCATCTCATTCCAGCCCCTGCCATGGCAGGGACACCTTCCACTGTCCCAGGTTGCTCCAAGCTCCATCCAGCCTGGCCTTGGACACTGCCAGGGATCCAGGGGCAGCCACAGCTTCTCTGGGAATCTGTGCCAGGGCTTCCCCACCCTCACAGAGAGGAATTTCTTCAAGGATTTCTTTCCAATGCAAGAGCCAGAGACCACAACAGTCATTCCTTTCAAAATCAGCCATGTACAGGCCAATGATACAGACCTAAAACTGCACTAAAGCAGCTCAGAGATCACCTCAACTTCTTGTTTGACTCCTGTCCCCACCAGGGCACTCTGGCACCACACAACACAATCTATTCCTTCCCTATATCAGATCCCATATCCCAGTTTTGGCAAGACCAACAGGGACCTCTGTTGGCCAGGCCTGAGCAAAGCAAGCATGGACATCAATACAGCCTTTTAGCATTTTCAATATGGTATTTTCCAGCTGTTAGAGACAACTTCTTGCTCCTTGGGTAAGTTAATTCTGAGAGGACAGGGCCATGTTCTGCAGCAGGCAATGAGCAGAGCCCCATGGGATGGCAAAAGGAAGAGGCAGGGGGTTGTGTTGTACTAATTGTTCCTGTCCAACTGTGGCTGAGGCTGGAGAATGAAAGAATTAAGGGGATTCCTACAGGGACATTAGTAATTATATTAAAAAATAAATCTGTATTATCACCATCTGCTTAACAAACTGCATCTACATTTATGCAGATTCTTGGATCAGTTTCTTTATGGACTTCACTAATGGTTTTGAATATTCCAGTCTGCATTTCCTGCTGCTGCTAAAACCTGGCTTGGGGCTGAGCCCCAGGAGTTGATACTAGAGATGAAAAAAAAGAAAAATCTATCACCCAGCTAGTTCACATAAACATGGTAGTAAAAGCACATTTTTACCTTGAAATCCCAGATGGTCATTGCTCCATCGATGCCGGTGGTGCAGAATTTCCGACAATCCCGTTTGTCTATCTCATAAATAGACACTTGGCTGCAAACAGAGAGTGAGAGCTCCAACACCCATTCCAGAGAGCCAGAAAACTGGGAAATTTGGGTTGAATTCTACTCCTACTCTTTGGATGGAGACATGACTATACCAGAGCCTACACTAGATTCTTGGTAGAATGCCTCAGAAAAATAAGCCAAGAAAAAGATGCTGAAAGCTCTTTAATGGCTTCGTGAGACTAAATGTTTTCCTTGAATAAAGAGAAATTGCTCAACGTCCCTGGGGATCACATAACTCTTTTAATGCAAAGACATTTTTTACCCAATTAACTGGAATGAAGCATTTTGATTAACAGAATTGTGGAATGGTTTGGAGCAGAAGGGACATTAGAACTCATCCAGCCCCACTCCCTGCTATGGGCAGGGACACTTTCCACTATCTCAGGTTGCTCCAACCCAGCCTTGAAAGCTTCCAGGGATGGAGCAGCCACAGCTTCTTTGGGCAACCTGTGCCAGGGCCTCCTCACTCTCACAGGGAAGGATTTTTCTTTATGTTTAACCTAAATTTTCCCTCTTTCAGTTTGAAAACAGTGACACATAATAAATTCACATAGCAGTAACACCTGAAACAGGAAGCTGGGATGTGCATTTCAGGTGGATTTTGCTGGCTGGATTTTGCACAGTGCCTCCAGCCTCTTGGGAACTACCCACATATTTGATAAGATAAGCTGTGTCCAAGGTACACAACACATTAACCATGAGCAAACAGCTCTAGTCATGTCAATGATTAACCAGCAGCCACGTAAATCCCAGAAACAGAGAGCTGCTGAGGAAAGACCACAAGGGATACCTGTAGCCATGATATTTTCTGAAAAATCCCTTTGCTAGGATTTTTCTCCTGAGAAGCTGAGAGAAACAAAATGTAAACAATAATTATCTGCTGCTGTGGAATGCAACACATGGATCTTTGATTGGTCCATGTCAGTTGTTTCCAATTAATGGCCAATCACAGTCAGCCAGCTGGGACTCACTAAGAGTCAGGAGCTTTTGTTATTCATTCCTTTCTGGCTAGCCTTGTGATGAAATCCTTTCTGCTATTCTTTTAGTATAGTTTTAATGTAATATATAACTTAAAATAATAAATATAAACACGGAGTCAGATCCTCATCTCTTCCCTCTTCCTGGGACCCCTGCGAACACCACCACAGATAGCTTTGCTGTACCAGAGAGGTGTAGCTGGTAAGTGCTGGCAGAACCGGCTGCCTGCAGAGCTCTCCCTGCCCTGGTGCTGGCAGCAGGACACTCACGTGATGCTGTTTTGGTGCAGGGTCTCCAGGGTGGTGTTGCGATCCTCCGTGGTGGCTCTTTTGTCCATGTTGCGGAAGCGCTCCATGGCCGAGATGTTGCGCTGGATGCTCTGTTTGGGAATGTCCAGTTTGGACACGAAGCTCAGCAAGCCACGCTCGTCACAGTTGAAGAGCATTGGGCAGCAGTCGTGGCCCTGCAAGCAAAAACCCATCAGGAAACCTCAGCACTCCCTGCCATTCCAACAGGCAAGCACTGACACAGCTGGGCACAGCTGGTTTAGTGTTATTATTAACTGTGCAAAGTATGGGGTTTTCTCCCCCTCCAAAACACGACAAAGCTCTGCAAGGAGGAAATAGCAAACACTTACAGCTGCCACCACGCTGTTCTCCGAGACAAAGGACACGCTCAGGAGTGGGAGGAACTCTGTTTTCAGCTGCGAAACCCTGAGCACAAGGACATTTGTTAGAGGGATTCACTGAAACCTCTCATTTTCGGCTCTAACAAAAAATAGGCACTGTTCCCACACAAGGATTGTTGGAAAAGTCAAGGTAGCTTGGCTGTCCTGTGGTGACAACAGAAGGTTGTAATTTGCAATAAGAAGTTTCAGCCTAAGGAAAGTGTGCTGGAAGATTTATAACAAAGCCAAGTGTTCCAGGTGAAAGGCTAAGGTTACCAAAATTATGTGTAAACAGGGGCAAGAGTTAAAAAGGAATACCCCCAAAAATATCTGTATTGATGAAGATATTAATTTCATTTAAATATATAAAACACTTGAAATTTTGATGCTTGACATCTTTGCAGAGGCAAAAAGCCTTGATGTTCATTTAAGTCAACTTGTGTGATTTAATGACAAATAAAGATTCTTAAACACTTTATAATGAATTATATAAATAGAAATATAAAAATTCTTAAACACTATAATGAATGATATTCCCTGCCACGTACTTATACAATTGTATTGATCAGAACCACAATTCAAAATTAATCCCAGCAATGCCTGGATGATCCCAGACACTTCTGCTACCAAAACCTATGGAGGATCTCATCCTTCCTGGCTGGAAAGCCAAGGACACTGCAAAGTTATGCAGATCAAGAGGAGCAGCAGAAGGAGCAATTGTTAGTAAAATATTTTGTTGGATTGGAAGGGGTAAGTTGAAACCTTGCATCAGCAGCATCTTAAGGACAGATGTTGAAATTAATATTTCATGAACTTACTTTCCAGCTTCTGGTTAGGAATGTGGTCTTAGTGCTGCAGTGATCATGGATTCCCTTTGAATTGGGAATAATGTCTGGAATATTGCTTGGAACATTCTGTATTGCAAATATTGTTTTGAAAAAGGAAATATTGTTTCCTGGGTTACTCAGTGGAACATACCTTTTTCCCTAAATGCCTCTTTTTCCCCCTCCAAAATAAATCCACTATACACTCACCAAAGGATTCTTATGTGGAATTTAAATTATATACTCTAAAATTCACAGAAACAAACCTTATTCATAGAATATTTATATTTATATAAGCCTCAAAGAGACCTGGAGCCTACAGTAAAATAGGCAACAGAGGCACGAGCTTGCAATCCCAATATTCCACGTGGAACCACACAATCACTAAGGTTGGAAAAGACCTTTAGGACCCTCAGGAGGCTCACAGCAGCAGCAAGGGATACTCACATCATGTTTTTGGAGGCGTCAGCCACGGACACGGTGCTGTCATGGCTGACCCAGGCCAGGCGGTTGCCGCTGGCGGAGAAGCTGACGCTGTGCACCCACCCTCCGCTGCCCGCGCCCCCAAACTCTGACATCAGCTGCCCAAAAGGCATCTTGGAGCCCCAGGGAGTGCTGGCTGGCTTTTCATCCACTTCCTTAATGTAAGCAGAGAACACCCTGCAAATAAAAAGAATCTGGTGTGAACAAAGAGAGAACAAAGCTCATGGGAGCATGGGGTGCGTTTCATGTTGAAAGGAGAGAGATGGGTCCTGATTCTCCCAAAATAAAATATTTTGGTGTCTTCGAACGAGCCTGGAAGCAGCAGTACAAAGGGTGTAAAAGCACACAGGTTTCTCATGAATGCTGTTCTTGTGGCCCTCTCCCTTTTTTCCAGAAGATGGCACAAAAATACACATTGTCAGTGCATTTTTCCCCGTGCCAAGATTTCCCTTTCATCCTTTTGCGGTGCTAACAGCTCTCCAGAGTCAAGCCTTCAGCTAGAGAAAACCCAGGAATGGCACTGTATAATTAGAAGCTAATACAAACACCTACAAAATTACCCACTTTTTAAGAACATTCCTGTTTTAGCAGGATTTCAAAGAAAGAAATGTGATGTTCTAATGCCAGCAAAGGAGCTCTGAGCCACCTTCTTCCGGCTCATTATTGCAAGAATGCCTTGAAAACCTGAAATACTGCAATGTTTTTACAGAATTTTTTTTCCCCAGCACTACAGTTTTTAAGGTATGTTTAAATAGAAAGCCTCCCCCTCTCATCAAATTCCTTCTGCATGAGTCAGACATGCCACAATATGGTCTTCTTGACTGTTACCATGGAATTTAATGGGACGTCACAACCATAGGATTTGAGTCCATTGAACAGGAGGAGCAAGGCAGCTACACCATGCTACTACCAGAGGGGGAAAAAAAAAAAAAAATCAGTGTAAATGAGAAACTATAACCAAATATTCATGGTTGCAGTCACACACAAACAGGAATAATTTTATAGTGAGTTGAAGAAAATGTAGCCTCCCCTTCCCTGTTTTTTGTATCTTTTGTGTGTGTGGGGTAAGCACTTCCAGAAGTACCTGTATTCAGCTTATTTCAATAAATCTGCTCATATGGAATGAGAAGGGTTTAACTGCAGCTATATTAGGTACAGATTTTCAGGGAATTAAGTATGGATATATATTTGGCTCTACTAGTTTAAATATAATCTAATGATAATCCTTTAAAAATTTGAATTTTATAGAGCTACCTAAAAGGATGGTCTCTTAATGTATGGAAGTAGGACAAGATGTTTAAAGCAACAGCCTTTGACACAAGGCAGGAAAATCATACCTAAGTAGGCAAGACCTTGAATTTAACTGTTACTTAAAAATATAAGAAGTCTTCTCCCTTATTAAAGTCTGTCTTTTAAAACCAAAATCACCTCAGCTTGAAGGCCCCAGCCTTCAAAGAATGTTAGGAAATTACTTTCATTCCCTCAGCAAGAACATAAAATCATACTTATGTGTGCTTGTAGCTATAGATACATATGTATTTCAGATAAATATAAGGAGAGCTCATTTATCTTGGCCAAGCACCAAAAATCTCTACTGAATATCCAGCAATTTGCAGCCTGCCCTCCATTCCTTCCCCAAATTATTTCCCACTTAGTTGCTTATTACACGGCAGTGGCTCTGGCAGATCCATTTCCTAATTTCCATCAGAACAGGTGCACACTTCAGGTATCTTTTTTTTTTTTAAATATGGAACTGAAGGGAGAACTGCAATTCTAGAGATCTGTACTCCTCATTTACAAAAGAGAATACTTTTTCATGGTTTTGAGGAAGAAAGAGAATCCTAGAATCCCACACACACACATTTCAGGTTACCTATGTCAGAATCCTGAGATGCTTTATGAAACCAAATTTAAAAGCTTCCACATGTGAAAAGCAGCTGCTTCTGTTTCACATCACCTATTTTGTGACAGGAAGTGAATACATAACAGTTTATCTAATTTAAACTGTAAATAAGGCAGGAAAGAGGAGACAACTCTCCCCTCTCTTTCCCAGCTTCCATTTAACATCTCTCCTTACATGAAAAGGTATCAAAGGATGGGGTTTAGATGTGAGGGTTTCATTCTGAATTAAGGAATGCAATAATCAGTCCCACCTCCCCCTCCCACTCCTCCTTAGTCATTTTTAGTACACACTTTGAAGCTTAGAAATTGCCCTATTACATAAAGAATTTAAGAAAAGCTTTCATTATCATTGAAGGTACAAGTGATTAAGTCAATGTGGATTCAAGTCAGGCCCTGCAGGCTCCCCATGCAGAGTTCCCTGCAGTGACCCCAATCACTCAGGACAGAGCAGTTTGCAGGGCCCATCCCTCACACTGTAATTTCACAATCAGTTGCAAAGTCCCCCCCATCCATCTCTCACACCAATCTGCCTTTAACAGCTTTTTTTTTTTTTTTAATGGTCTTCAAAAATCTCTTCTATTGTGTTGAGTTGCTGGTGGATCAATTGCTTGACTCTGCTCCCCACAGGCAAAGGGGAGGAAACAAGGAACTCAGAGAAAAAAAGATGGGAAAACACCATTGGGAATGACCAGTTACTCTGAATTTTGGAAAACTGCACCATTAGGGTATTGCTTTTTAACCTCTAACTAGCAGTGCTGGTGTTCTACAGAATAACACCTGCTAATCCAACTTCAGCCTAATGACCAACTCTCAGCCTAAATGCTGTGTAATGTCACAAATTCAGGTGTGTCCCTCAGCAGATCCATGCTGGCAAAGTCAGGGCACAGCAGCACCAAAGCCAAGCTGGATATTTTATTTTGGTACCAATAGCAGTACACAATGAGCCACCTTTTATTTTAATAGCATGTGCAATTACCTGATGAACATACTCAAGCTACTTATTTGATCCAGTAACCCAAACTGTAGGTAGATATTTTAGTTTCTCTCACCTGCACTTGAAGTCACAGGATCCTGCAGCCAGCAGGACATTGTTGGGGTGCCAGTCCAGGCTGAGGACAGTGGAACGAATTGGCTTTTTAATGTGTTTGCTCACCCACCTAAAACAAAACCAAACCAAAATAAGACATAAATTTTATATGAACATGTTTTACCTGATTCCCACAAATCCATGAAGCGCTCCTCAAAAAGACTGCTCCCTGTCAATGACAAAACACATCAGTTTTGGAAGAAACTTAATGTCCAAATCTTTCAGATTCTCTTGTGCAATCTGTGAACTTTATGGTTAGCTTAATTAAACTTTCAAAAATTATGAACAAACTCATCAAATATGTATCTCCTCAGCTGAGTCTTACTCCCCTTCAAGCTGATTTTTATGATGCATCAGATGGAACTTCTTGATGTGAATTTTGTCCAGGAATTGCTAGGTCCCTTCTCCCAGTGAACACAAGGTCAGCTGGGACTGTGACACTGAGCTGAGCAGCACTATTTTCATGGATCACCAAGCACAAGTCCTTCTCCAGTCCTACCAACAAATTTTATAGTCACATCTCCTGCCTATTGACTTTTCTACTGTTTAAAAATACAATAACTATAAAACACAACAAGAAAATGGGGTGACTGCCAACAACCCAACCAGTGCATTCATCTCAATTATCTGCAGTGCAGTGCAAAGTGGTCCTGCTGCTGAATTCATCAATAGTGGCCTAAATATGTCTCAGCAGATTTGGTTTATCTGAACTATTTACAAACCAGTAATGAAATCTATTATTCACTTTATGGCCTTTGAGGTGATGGTGCTTTTTCTTTGATTTTACTTCCATCAGGCACAAGTTTTAAGGCTCACAATTTACAAATTATATTTCTTTAGCATATGGAGTCTCAATTCTTTTGCAGACAAGTGAGGCAGAAAAAAGATAGCGATAACTGAATATGCTGGAAAGCATAAAAGTCCAAAACAATCATTAAAATGTATTTTGCAGATGGTGCCATTGTTTTTTCATCTCCACATGGCAGACTGCACAGAGGACACCTGTGTTTTTGTCCTGTTTAAGCAACCCAAAGTAAGAGATACACACTGATTTCAGCTACAGATGATACAGTAAATGTAGCTCCAACACAAGAAGACCAGAAGCATTAAGTTTAGATGCTAAAATGAGAAAAATGTTAATGGTGGAAATATCTTTGTGATATTCTTATGTGAAATCCATAAACTGTGGTAAAAGTACATGACAAAATGCAGAACAGGTCATGATAAGCTCAAACATCTAACAGATCACCCTGGAGATGTGACAGAATGACCAGAAATGGCCCAAAATAACAGATACAGAAGGAAGACTCCAGTGAAGGCTTCTTCATTCATTCTGGCACAAAGAGGGAGAATAAAATATTTATCTTTTTTTCAACCACAGAGTTGTAGTAATGAAATCTTTACTCTGCAGAAATTCTTGCACTTTCAGAAAAGCAACATATGTTTACGGCAGTCAGGCAGAGCACATCCACACCAACTTGTACTGGCTCCAAACAGGCGAAGGCCTTTAGGTGCTACAGCAGAGTGAAGAGAGAACCTTATTCCCCAAACGCTGAAGTCCACAAAAGAACTGATGAGGCCATCCCTCTACACTTCCTGAGTATTTCAGGAATTAGTAAAATAGTAACAGCATTAAACAACTTCAGCTTTCCCATGCTGACCCTCAAGACACAAACCCAGCTCACCAGTCATTTTCAGACTCAAAGTAGCACACGGATATGAGTCGAGCTCCACTGCCCACAGCAAACTTGTTCTCCAGGGGGGACCACTTGACGAAGGTGGCGGCGCGGTTGATCCTGAGGATGACCAGGGTGGGTTTCCACACGCCGTCCTTCTGGCTCCACACGTACGCGTTGCGGTCGGCACCGCACGTCACGATGCGGTCGCTCTTGGGAGCCCAGTCAATGCCTGCCAGTGAAGGGGGCACAGGAATTCATTTTCCCCTTTATATTAAGGGAAAACAGAGATCACCTCACAGTTCTCCATCACAGAATCCCAGAATGGTTTGGGGTGCAAAACACCTTCAAGATTGTCCAGTTCCAACACCCATTCACTATCCCAGGTTGCTCCAAGCCCCATCCAGCCTGGCCTTGGACACTCCCAGGGATTCAGGGGCAGCCTCAGCTTCTCCAGACAATCTGAGTCAGGGCCTCACCACCCTCACAGGGAAGAATTTTGCCGTATCTAATCTAAATCTCCCCTCTTTCAGTCTGAGGCCATTCCTCCTTGCCCTGTCACTGCAGTTCCTGACAAACTGATCGCTGACACAGTTATGACTTCTGTCATTCCCCTTCATCTCTTATTCTCCAGGAGCTGTTTCAAGCTGTTAGGGATACTTGTTTCTCCCTCTAGCTTTCATCAAAACTGCAGATCCCAAATTCCCAGATCCCAGGGATGTGCTGGCTGAGGAAGCTCCGAGGGCTGACCAACAGGTGGAGCTCTGCAGGCCGGCCAAGGCCTGTCCACCAGCACCCTCCAAACCTCTGACTTGTGCAAGATCCCTCTCAACAGCTGAAACTCAGCAATTCTAGAACTGCACAACCTCTAACAACATTTTGTGCTTGTTGCCAGACTGCAGCCATGATCTAAAGTTTAGATAACAGGGAGTTTTGGTTAGCTGCTATCAATCTTTACGCACTGACACAATGCTTACATTTTTTTCTGTGCCTATTTAAGCTGTGTCACAAGAAGGGTTTACGAAGAAAAAAATAAATTCAAACAATAAAATAAAACCTTTGATAAAGCTGCCATTGCTTCTTTCCCCTCCTAGACAATGAAGGATGCTCCCAACTGAAAGTCTTATGGGAACATTATTTTTCATCTTTTCTCTAGCATCCTTTGGGATGCAGTCCTCAACTCTCCTGCCACAAATTATGTATCAGTGGTTTTCCATTACCACATTCAGTATTAAAAATATCTCTTAAGCTCACAATCTGAAAGTGGGATAAAAGCTGTGGAAAGAATTTGTACTAATGCTATCATATTATTCATACACTGTTTACTTCAAAATAAGTTTATGCTTAAAAAGTGAAGAGCTTGGTAGTCTGAAACTGCAGTTACAGGAGTTCTAGCACTGCCTTTGAAAGAGGGACCATCCTGTCTTTTCTTCCTTCTCCTGCCCACCACCTCCTCTCAGCAGCCCTGGTGCTATTCTGATTTAGGCCAAGTTCAGATTTTTAGCTCAGCAATTAACAAGCTCTTCCTGTGAGTGAGCAGAGGCAGCTCAGCACAAACCTGAGCCACAGAAGGACCTTGTCCCCTGTGATCAGGAGCTGCAGTGACAGCAGCTGACTCACTCCTGCCAGGGGTTACAAGCAGTTTGCTCAGTGGCTCCTCTGTGTGTAACCACAGTTTAACTCCACTCTTTACAACCAGCAGAGTGTTTTGTACTCCAAAGGCTCACACTGTGCAGGAAAGCAGGGAGAGCTCTTCTCCCAAGTCATGAACATATGGCTTCTAACACTAACAGGTACAAGCAGAATGTCTTGGGGGGGGGATGGGACACTTGGACTGCATTTGTAAATGCAGCCCAAATGACTCTTCACAAAGAAGCAGGATAGTTGCACTCTTGGACAGCAAGAATTGGAAAAATTAAAGTTCCGGCAAAATGCTGTTGGAGTGGTACTTCTGCCCATTAGTGAGCTGAGAAGAGAATTTGCTGCTTTGGGCATGTGCTTGTATTAATTACTTTCACTTCCTTAAGAGCATAAAGCCCTTTTAAAAATATCACCATGGAAAAAAAAACCCAACCCAGTTATATGAAAGACTGCCACAGAAAAATCACATTTTTAAAAATAACACCTTGTGACTCATTGTGGTAGCTCTTCTTAATTTCCATTGTGGATGTACAGGGCCTGCAATAAATGTGCTCACTGATGGTCTAAGTCCAGGACTGACCACTTGATATGTATATACAGTTCTTAAAAAAGGGTATTTATTGTTGGAAACCACAAAGCAATTCTACAGTTGTATACTTGATGAAATCTTAGCACTAGCACTTGAAAGGGAACAGCATGCATCACTGTGACACAAGCAGATTACTTCAGCAGACTGAAAATGTGTTCTCATTATGTCATTAGGGATGAAAAATAAGCCATAGATAAGAAAAAATGGCTCAGTAACTCCACTGAAATGTCTGGAAATGAGATAGGGCTTTTCTTCCTAACATTCACTGCATGCAGTTCAGAAAACTGCTGCAAGGCTCTGTCTAAGTGGGAATGCCAACCTATAAAAAGATCTATTTACTCAACACTTGGAGATTTTCTGTTCAGAATCTGAGCTGAGGAAAATAGGAGGGGCTGGAAAACTTCAAGTGTGGCTCAGCACATTCTCACCTGTAATGTGTCCATTGTGTTCCTTCAGCTCATGAGCCTTCACCCACTGGTTCCCACTCTTCTTGTAGATGTGCACTTCATGGTTATTAGGGCTAATGGCAATCTCTTGAAAGAGGAAATAAAACAATCCAATTGTAGAGAAGGCTTTTTAGTAGCAAATGCTATATTTGGAAAGATTTTTCCCATCTAAAACCTCTATTTACAAATTTGAGAGCATTACATGGACTTTGTCAAGGAAGGGCCAAAATCCCTGGAAAATCTCCAATAATTATGGACAAAGCATCATGGAATGGTTTGGGTTGGAAGGCATCTTTAAGATCATCCAGTTGCAACCCCCTGCCATAAACAGGGACACCTTCCACTATCCCAAGTTGCTCCAAGCACCATCCAAGCTGGCCTTGGGCACTGCCAGGCACAGCTTCTCTGGGAATGTGTGGGAAGAATTTCTTCCCAAAATCCCACCTAACCCTGCCCTCTGGCAGTTTGATATTGGTACACATATCATGGTTATGAGTACTCTGCACATGAAGACAACACATTTGGAACACAACAATCCACATTATATAGAAAACTTGGCCAAGAGGCAAAGCTTTGTGGAACACCAGGAAGACTCAATTACCTCCTATGCCAGAGTTCCAGCAACAAGCTTAGAAAAGCTCAGATTTTGGAAGACTTGTGCTTTTTGGACCAGAAGTAGAACATTTAACATGTAGAACTATGTATCTGATCACACCTTCCCTAAATGAGACCCAGAACATCACCAGATCAAAAACTGACAGTAGAAAGAAAACAGCAATTGAAAAATGAGAAATTAAAAATGCAAATGAGCTCATTACTTACGAGTACGGTCTCTGTTCCAGGCATGGCAGGTGATTGGCTCCAGCAGGAACTGATGCAGAGACATTCCGAGTTAAAGAGGTTCCTATGTTGTAAAAAGTGAGAAGGCTGAAAGGTGTAAAATTGAAAACAAAACGCTTCAAAATGAGAGAATTAATAAAACCAAGTTTACCTTCAATATTTACCAAGCACCTTTCAGTGCAGTGCTACAATTAATTTACAGATCACAAGCTAATAAATATGATAAGAATGCTCAAGAGCTGCCTGTGTCACATCCCAGATATTTTCAGTAGGATGATGAATTTGCATTGTCCTGCTTACATTAGCTAATTGCAATTGCCCTAAAAGCCAGATACACTTGCTGCTTTGTGTAACCTCACAGACAAGAGAGCAGGTCCTCAAGAAATCTAATAAACCTATTAATTTTACTATGGAAATAGAACAATTAAAAAAATAAATATCTAGGACAAAGGTCAGTGAACTGATTCTAAAGCCTGACTTGTATCCAGGCTCACAGGCAGCACTACTACAAAATCTTTTTTTCAAGAAGTCAAACTGATGAGTAACTGATCTGCTGATTTATTATTTGATAAAACTATTTACATGTATCCCAGGGAAAAATTACTAGGATTAGTAATTTCTTCAAGTTAATTACAGCAGTGAACTGTTTGATAATCAGGCTTCTGCCCCATGAAACTCTAAACATTAAAACAAGCTGAATCATTATAGTTTTTGAGTATTTGGTTTAAAAATGGCTAAATACCTACTTTTTAAAGTGATGGTTGGTACAAGAGACAGTACTGAAGTTCTGCAATTGGAGGCACATCCATCCACAGACACAAAGTTGTTTAAACTGTTTTTATTGTATTATCTTCCATCCATTTATGCTGTCTTTGGTTAATACACAGGATACAATAGTATATTTTTGAAATGAAAATATTTTAGACATTAAAGTATTTTAGACACCAAAATATTTTAGGTATTAAAAAATAGTATTATGTGTGCTGTATTAACCAGAGCAGCACAAATGGATGGAATAAAAACTCAAGGTCACCTGTAATAATAAAAATGTGCACAGCTCAATACACCCAACTTGGACTTGTCAATTCCTTTTGGATATTCCACTAATTTTCACAGCAATTTATCACTGCCTGATGGATCAGTGCATTTTTACCCCCACATATCCCTCCTAAAAGAACTATCTCCGTGATGTCATTCCAAGACATCCACACCCATTTCAGCCTGGAATTACAACATACCCAAGTATGGCCATGTTGGCAGAGGGTGGAGCCTTCAGGACAAGGTAGGAATTTGGAAGCAAACAGGAAATGAATGGCAATCCAACAGAAACTTGGGACTGAAAGAAGGATGAGTGTGCTCTTAGGGAGCCTCAGGAGTTACTATCACACCATCAGTTTAACAAATACTTTGAAAGTGCTGGATCTTGGAGCAGAGGTGAGACAGTTTTTCACCAATGCAAGAAACTGGAGAGACTTTTTATTTTATTTCAGGAAATCAAGCAGTGTTATTCTAAAAATATGCAAATTATGGGTGAATTTTAAATGTACTTGAAATACAACTTTAACAGTCTGAGCTTTTAGTCCAGCTCATAATTTTAACCAGCATGATTTTCATGGTTCTTATAATAACCACATTCCACCAATCAAATGAGGTATTAAATACACACAGTCCTAGGCAAAATAATTCTTTTTCGTTAATGTGAAAATGTTGCTATAATCTGGGTTACCTCTGCCCTTGGACATCCATCATTTGAGATTCCATGTGTGGAAGCAAAACAGAACTGCAAAGTGCTTTTTCCAGGATCTTGCTTTAGCTCCTGCCAACATTCAGTAGCAGCAGATTTCCATATACAGGAAAAGTTCAAGAGCTGTTCCACCAACAAGGAATGCTCAGCCTTTGCTACTCTTTCCGAAATAAAATGTAAAAATATCCAGTCTCCTCTCCCCAAGGAATGCAGCTATTTTGAAACACTTTCTATCACAACTGTAGTATTTTATTCACAGACTGGCATTACATATAAAACTTGGTGCCACCCTAACTCTTAGTTCAGGTATTTTTCCTCAGGTGCTCCCAAAACCTACCCAAAGGTGTATGATCTATCCCTTCCCATTGACTGAATTACTTGAGCTCCACAAGTGGCTACAAGAGACTTTTTTCCATTTTGGTTTGGTTACAAACCCATAAAACACAACAGTGATGATAACCTCAAAAAGCAGTGCTATTTCTGTCTCCTGATAGATACAGTGCCATGTTCTTTGGGAAGATAAATCTTTAAAAAAGTTTTCCAGTTATATTTATTCCTTACTAATAGACAGACAAAATTCAGCTTATATTTCTCTTGGGAAACTGCTGCTGGCTTTATGATTCTCAACAAATTAATAGCCTCAATGCCTTCCTATCATCCAAACTCAAAATCTCACATGGGGAAAATAACTGTATGGCTTTCTTAACAAGTACTTAATGCAGCTCTCCTTGAGTTTTATTTCAAATGGAAAGCAACTGACTTTGAGTTTCAATAAAATATTTTTAAATGGAGGAAAAAAAAAAAAGGGAAATCTTGCACCTTTGTAGAGCAATTCTTTCAGTACAAGGCCTGGAAGGATCGAGGCTGGGATGTACAGCACTCAGCTGCTGTCACCTCTTCTGGGGTGAGAAATATGTGGTGAATGGTACTTGGCCATTCCTGGACAAGCAGCCAGCCAGGATATGGACTCAGAAGTGGTGATGGAATGCGTGTGACAGCGAGAAATGGATCTTTTTAATCCTTTCCCCATCTCGGAGCACCTACACCACTTGCAAACACCTGGAAGCCAAGCACCTGCGCTGCAGGACAGCCTCCCAGCACTGTCACTGCCTCCCAAGCCACTCAGCGCGGATTTTCAGGGGGGTGGGCGGCTCATCTCGGGCACCTCCCGACACCAGACACCGTTAGCAATCAGATATCAAGCAGATAAACCGGCCGGGATAGGCACGGATTGTGAGCTGGGCCCTGCCAGCACCGGGCACGGCGGGGCCGTGTGGGCACAGCGGGGGAAACGGGGGGCACCTCCTCAGCCTCGCCTCTCCCCGGCCCCTCAGGGCGAAGCGGCGAGCGGTGCCCACCGCCTCGCCCTCAGCAGGGCGCCCGCAGCCCCTCGGGGCAGCGATGCTGCGGTGCCTCCCCCCCGCGCTCCCCTCACGCCGGCGGCCCCGCAGGCTCCCCCCGCGGCCGGCGCCCATCGCTGCCGCGGCCGGGACTCACCTGAGGCGGCGGGGGCGGAGCGGGACTCGCGGACTCTGGGCAGTCAACGCGACTCCGCTCCGGCGGCGGGAGAGGCCGAGCGGGCCCGGCTCTGACACGGGCGGCAGGAAACGCGCGGGGCGCCTGCGCCGCCAGCGCTCCCCACACAAAGGGCGGAGCGGCGCCTGCGCGGCCCCTCAGGGCGGGGCGGCCGCGGCTGAGGAATTGACAAGGTAAGGAGAGAAATTTAAGGTCATAAAGCCCGGCTGGCAATGCGCCCCCGCCATTGTGTGCCCTAAACCGCATCGGGCAGGTGACTCTTAATCGCCTCCAGGGGTGGTGAGTCCGCCGCTTAGCTGGGTATGCTGTTCCAATGTCTGACCACCTAAACAGTGAAAAAATAAATTATAACATCTAACCTGACTCTCCAGTGGCTCAATTTAAGGCCATTTCCTTCAGTCCTCTCACTGCAGGCACGGTAGAAGAGGCTGGATCCCGCATCAATACACGCTCCTTTCAGATCTACTACAAGTAAAGGAAATGGGGGGAAAAAGAAGGTATTTCCCCCTGCTCTGTTGTTTCTCTGAGGAGAAAAATAATAAAGGTGTGGTTATCAATTGTTCCCAGTAGATGATTCCCAAAATACAGAGGTGCTGGACACATACGAGATTGTGTCCCAAACGGCAAAACTCATAACCCATCCTACAGGATACATCCCAGAAAATCTGTTCTGGTATAATTGAGACAAAAGGCACAAATATCAGAGCAAATAAACCCACATTGAGTCTCCATGGGACTAACCAAACCCATTTCCTCAGCCATGGCTTATAAGGTTTTCTGGACCTTTCATGAGCATTTTGCCCTCCTCTGGACATGCTCCAGCACCTCAAGGTCCTTTTTGAAATGAGAGACCCAAACTGAACTCAGCAATCAAGGTGTGGTGTCACCAGTGCCACATACAGGGAGACAATCACTGCACTTGTCCTGCTGGCCACAGTGTTCCAAATTGTTACCTTATGCATCAAGAGTTCTCTTATCATTATAGTGCAAGGATTCCATATCACCAGAGCTTCATACCATCTCAATGTTTCTTAAAGACATCTCCTCTATACACTGACTCTTCCTGGTCCTTGCAGCAGCCAACTGACTGCTGAGCCCACCAATCCACTCTTTTATACCACTGTTCTTATTGGCTACAAGTGTGGCCCGTTAACATAATGCCTGCTCCTAATTTTTAGTAATTGGTTCAGTTGCAACTCTTTGGGGGGTAAGATTATATTCTATACCACCTTCATACTGTATCCCCTACACCTGATACAGGAAAAGGGGATAGGGCTGCTCTGGAGCCAAGCTGGGAGAGCTGGGGAACTGTTAAGAGAAGAGGAAGAGAAGAGAAGAGGAAGAGAAGAGAGAAGAGATCTTAGAGCCCCTTCCAGGACCTAAAAGAGCTCCAAGAGAGCTGGAAAGGGACTTTGGACAAGGGATGGAGGGACACAACACAGGAAATGGCTTCAAACTGAAAAAGGGCAGGGTTAGATGGGATATTGATAGAAATTTTCCCCTGTGAGGGTGGTGAGGTCCTGGCACAGATTCCCAGAGAAGCTGTGGCTGCCCCTGGATCCCTGGAAGTGTCCAAGGCCAGGCTGGACCGGGCTTGGAGCAACCTGGGATAATGGAAGGGGGGTGGAACTAGATGATCTTTAAGGTCTCTTCCAACCAAAACCATTCCATGATTCTATGATTGAGGGTTGGAATATCAAAATAAGTTCATGAGCAATAAATTACCCTACTCTTAATCCCCTTGAGGAATTGCCTCCTCTTTGGAGTCTCATGGTTTGTCTCCTTCAAACTTGTGAGATTTTGTGAGCTCAAGTACAACAACAATGAACAAAAAAGTCAGGGAGAATGGGGAGAGATAAATGAGCCCCAGATATACTGAGGAGCAATAGAGTAGTGAGTTTAATTTCAAGTCTGAGAGAAAATAAACAATTTATAAACATCTCAAAGGAAAAAAAGAAGGTGAATGCTGGCCAGTATGGCTTTGTCAGGAATGAATTGAGCCAATCTAATTTCCTCTTCTGGCAGCATAACAAGGATTCCAGATAAGGGCAAAGCAATGTATGTCATATATCTTGATTTTTAGTAGAGTTTCTGACACTGGCTTGCAGGATATTCTAATAATAAACTGGGAAACCAGTCTAGATGATACTGCTCTAAAGGAGTTGCAAAACTGGTTGAGGGAAGAAGTACTTAATATCAGTGCTTGTACAGGGAATTACCTGTGCATTACTCATCTGTGATGCAATATTGCAATTACTCCATCTGAAGCTGAGATCAAGTTCAGAATAAACACAGTGGCAGAACCAGGGTTCAAAATGGGAGCTCTGTGGTAAAAATGGGATGTGGTTGAGCAGCAGGTGCACTGCTGTTCACCCCAACACCATCAGATTTACACCACTGGGAATAGGGCAGCTGTGCTGCAGGGAGGGTGGAGGGGCTGCTGAGGGTCAAAAGCTGAATAGGAACAAAAAAAATTATTTTGTAGATGAGGTAAACACCACACAACACTATATAAGGGTAAGAAAATCTGAGTAACACACACAAAGGGGTCCTGCTCTGCTGAGCTGCATTAGAAGAGCATTAGAGTCATGTGCATCAGAGAAATGTGGATGATTTGGGGGAAAAGGTGGCAATAATGATCAGGGTCTTTGAACACCACTTCAGCTGAGCCTGTTGAGAGGATAGAAAACTGAGGGAAGATGTGCATAGTCTTGGGAGAGATGAAAGGCTGCTGCTCTGAGGAAAGGAACAATTTGTTCCCTTATGGCCACAGGGTAGGGCGAGAAGTCATAAACCGAGACAACAACGAGGCAGATCTGGGTAAGAATTACCAGTGACTGCTTTGAAGTAGT
This sequence comes from Ammospiza nelsoni, assembly GCF_027579445.1. Taxonomy (NCBI): domain Eukaryota; kingdom Metazoa; phylum Chordata; class Aves; order Passeriformes; family Passerellidae; genus Ammospiza; species Ammospiza nelsoni. Next base: position 3,047,348 of record NC_080649.1, read on the forward strand.
GAAGCCCTGTGTTAGGAACTGATCTGACAGGATGGAGGGCTGCTCTCAGAGGTTTTTAAGAATGAATCTGAAATATTTGTCAGGATGGCAGAAGTGCAATACAAGGTCTTGTGTCCAGGAAGGAGGTGAGGGTGGATGGCCTCTGTCAGTGGTCCTGTGGCTGCGAGATGTGTAATCAGTGCAGCCCTTATTGGTTTTGCAATAAACCTGCCCCAGCTGCAAGGATTAAAGGCACACAACTAGGCCGAGCAGAGTTACATAACTGCAACAAAATTACATTTTAAGTACGGTTTTATGTTTACAAAATAACTTTCACCAGATGGAGGGAGGGCATCTAAATGAGGAGCTCTGCAGAGGTTTTAAGCATTAAAAGCTAAGACCCTGTCTCCAATGAAGCTTCCCAAAGAATTTTCCACCGCTGCTCCTGCTGTAGTGCTGATACAATTGCTCTGTGCTAATCCAGAAGGATGTTGATGTTTTTGAGATTACAGCCTCACAAGCAAGGCTGAACTGATTTTAGTGAAAGTGGTTTAGATGCAATCTGACCTTAAGGTATATATGAAAAAAATATTTAAGCTGGGACATCCTCATTCAGCTACAGGGTAGCAGCTAGTCAAAAAGATTTTCTGGAAGCAGGCTGTTAGATACACAAACAGGTAATTGGTGAATGGAAAGTGTATTCTAGGTGTGCATTGCCACAGGAGCTGTTTTTGCCTCTCAGCTTGTTTGAATTTGCTCCTTCTGTGTTCTCTACCCTCCTGTTGTGATGCCTTACATCTTGAGTTTGAGCAGAATATGATGTTCTGCCGTCTCACTGTGAAAAATACAAGTTTCCCCCCATACAACAAACCTTAATAAGACTGTGAATAAAGGCTATTGATGAGAGGAATTATTTGCAAGAGATGACCTGGATCACATCTCCCATCCTTGCCTTGAAGAATCTTTAATCTCTGCTAGCACAGATCCATCACACAGTGTTGGATGAGTTCCATCATTCCAGATATAACAAGGATGTATTATTTGCAAAGTTTTGAGTCTGACACAGAGATAATTCTTTTGTCTGCAGATTCTTTCACACCTTTTCTGTATTCTATTCTATTCTATTCTATTCTATTATTTTAAGAGAATATTTAGCCCTTACTGTGCATCTGTTTGGGGAGTAGAAGGATGCTGCTCCTTTTCCCCTTCTGTTTTACCATTAGTGAAAACATCTGTACTGTCCATTAGCTGTTCCAGGGGTACCTCTGTGCCTAAAGAGACTTGTGGAATATCTGTGTTCCCTTTCTCAGAACTGCATGAGTCAGCTGGTGTTGAGAACACACCTATGTTTTCCTCATCTCCATCCCACACCCTTTTCTGCTCTAATAAATTCATGGCAGGTGGATTCAGACACGGGAGCTCCAGATTCCCTGAGCCACTGGCACAGAGGGAGAGGACAGAGGCCTTGGATAATCTCCCCAGGAAGGAAAGCCTGAGACCTCTTTTTCTTGTGCAGAATTTTCAGTCTCCACACAGTGTTTCTGTTCAGTGTCTGGCTATTTCCAGTTCCTTCATGTGCAGAGGAGCAGAAGGACAGTGGACGTGCCATTTTGAGGGTCAGAAACAGGATAATAGTATCTACTCCAAAAATTTGAAGTTACTCGTGCTCTGGAGTTTTTTTGAAAAATAAAAGTCATGCTGCTGATGACAGCACACCTTCCAAATTCTCCTTTGTGGGTGTAGATCAGCTGCTGAGACCAGGGGCTTGTTCCTGCTGCATCCAGGCACCATAAAGATTCTGATGGATGAGTTCTGCACGGGGTGCAAAGTGCTGAAATTCCCTTGTGCTCCAGTGGGTTCAGAGTTCCCACATGCAGCTTTTCTGCCTAGCCTGGATTTCCTTGAATTAGTGCATTCCCTTTGGGACACATTGGTTGTTAAATGAAAATATTCCTTTTCAGGTATTTGTGCTGAATGTGGAAGCTAGGTGCAGGAAAGAGTTTCATAGCTGCTCTGTTGGAATAATCTTTCTAATATATTTATACATGTTTTTTTTACCCTGGGGTTTCATAATAGTGGGGTTTTTTTCCCTCCTCTCAGGGCTAACTGTTCTGCCTATTTCTTCTTGACTTACAGGTCTTTTATTGCAATTTAATAGTTCTTCTTAATCTTTTCCAGGTGCACATAATGATCCTGCTCTTGACACAGATCTTTTGCCACACAGGAAGACTGTGAGGAAGGTATGAAACAGATTGGGAGCACAGCTATTTATACAGATCATGGAAAGCTAGGATATGTAGATTTGAAATCTGTGTGTTACCTTCTGAGAAATTTTGCCATATCTTTAATTTTATTGTGTATCACAAGCTGCCTTTCTGAAAGCTGGATCCAGAATTCACTGAAATCGTTGGAAGTAATCCCTGACATTTTGGACCACTCTAGATCAGACCATAAACCAGGTGGTGGGGTGCTTGTTTTGAACCACTGGACTAGTCAAAGTTGTTATCCCCACCTGTTATTAAATCAATAGTTTTGATCCTAATGACACTTCAGGCTTTTATTTCCACCCTCCAGTGGAAAGAAGGTGGCTGAGTGTGTGCTGTGGGTGGAGGGTGAAGACATTGTCTGAGCACACAGCAAGCACAAAGGTGGCAGAAGGCTCGGTGTCAGTCTGGGAGGAAATGCTGTGCATTAAATCCCCAGCTAGCTGTGATATTTGGGAAGTGCCAGTTGTCAGCACAGTGCCAAAGGAGCAATCTGCTCAGTGCTGGCAGCTCTGCTCTCCTCTGCCAATTCCAAATGCCACTGACTCGCTGGAGAGGGAACCCAGCCTACTCTTTGTTGGAGGGCTGATAGGTGTGAGGAGTGGAGTTGTGTAATAAGTGAAAGAAAGGACAAATCAAGAGGAAATGGAGGAATTCCTCAGGGTGCCATCTGTGATGCAGATTACCAGGGAGGCAGAGTGAAAGTGAATTTCTTCTTTTGTGGATTAATTCTGCCAGGCTGCAATCAGTGAGCTAACATGCATCCTGCCTTTCAAGATCATAAAAAGCAGTGCAAGTGCTGACATCTATTATTAACACTGCTTTCAAATCAGCACTGGAGAGAAATAATGGAATATATACCTGAAAGTTTCCAGCTACCACCAGAAAGGGCAAAAGGTGGGGAGGTGACTTAGATCAGCCACAGCTTTCTCTGCTCCCTCATCACCTCCTCAGTGTTCGCTGATGATTTCCTTGTGCTCATTAGTGAAGTGTTGAAGGTCAGGCCCCTAGCTTTCATTTAATAGTAAACAAACTGATTTTAGAGGGCAGAAAGAAGTCTTAGAGACTCAAAACATCTTTCCTATCTGCTCCTCTCTTCCATTCAGCTGCCAGAGATGATTTATGAATGACACAATGATACACCTCTGAGGCAGAAACAGACCCTGTTGTTTACCAAGTCCTGAAGTCTGCATCCATTTTTCTGAATTTCTGCTGGATTTGAGTTTATATACCAATATTATTTATTTCAAAGCTCTGCTGCAGTAGCAGCAGCTGGCTTTAGACCTGACTGAAGCTGTATTTGATTGCTTTCTCAACAAACACAGTCTCTGCTCCACAGTTTATGATATGGATGTGTCTTTTTATCTCATGGAAAATATGAGCCCCACAGCTCATTTAGTGCTTACTGTTTACTGATATGAATCATTGGAGGACTGTTATTGGTGCTGCTGTAAAAATAATAATAATAATAATAAAAACACACTATGGAAGGAGAGTTCCAAAGGCTTTAATAGAAAAATTGCATTCTGGTAACAAAGGCTGCTCTTCAGCAAAACAACATCATGTAAATGTGCCACAGTGTTCCAGAATGCTGCACAAGTTCAGTGCTATGTGAGTTTTATATAACAAATAAGTTTTAAAACCCCAATTTAGTATGGAGATAGCAGCTCACCTGCTTAAAATGCATCCTTTTATTATCAGTCAATTGGAGGGGAATGTATTGGTAGTATTTTTTATCCTATTTGAATAAAAGCCACATTTATGACTCAGTTTTTATAACCATTGTGCCATAATTGCAGCTGAGAAGTGCTTCTTGGATTATCAGTCCTTTCCAGAAGTTACATTCTCCTCCTTGGAAATGTTATCATGGGTGGTCTTGATGGAAAAGCACTGCAGACTCTAATGCGGAATGTTAAAGTGGCTTCATAAATCTGTGCACAAACTGAAGTGGCAGGTATGTTATTTCATTCTGCAGTCTGTAATGCAAAGAGGCTTCAAATTTCACTACAATGGATTTCACTGGGGGCTACAGTCCGTGGAAGAAATCTGAGCACCATGGAAACAACTGTAAAACTCTGGTTTCAATGGAGGCAGAATCTTATGCTGTCCCTTTTAGGCTGGTTTTTCCCTCAGCAGTGTCTTAATTGTTCCACCAAATTTGTTTAAAGTCTCTTCATTAGCCTTGCTAGGAGTAAAGCTGGGCCAAGATGGTGCTTTTGTGAAAATCCTGTTATGAGTGTAAAATTTTTAAAAACTGAGCTCTTCATATTCCATGGAATTATCAGACTTGCCTTATAGACCACTGATATTTATCCATTATTTGTCTAATCCTGGATTTCTTACCCAGAGTTAAGATTTAATGTTAAAGCACACACACATGAGCTCTCTGATGAGGTAGCTGTTGCATAAGCAGTTCTGTTTTCTCTGTGCATGGACACTGAGCTCATCATGCTTTCTCCATGACCTCTGCCCACTCCTGGAATTTTTCAGAGTGCTCACTGCCCTCCAGGTCAGCCTGCACTTCTTCCACTTCTCCCTGAGGTGGGCAGAGGCAGCACTTACAGCTCCTGCAGCTCCTCATGCTGGTGAGCATCCTCCTCCCTTTGCATCCTGAGAGCAGATGAAAGATTAATGTAAATAATGAAGGGAGAGGATGCTGAAAGTTGTAAGAGGTCTCTCTGCAAAGCCGTTCTTTAAGGTGATGCCAGATTTTTTTTTTTAAAAAACCCAAAACTTAAAACCAAACCCCATGAAAACCCCAGCATCATGTTTGCCTCTCATTGTAGCCACACTGACTTTAAGAGAATTGTTTCTGATTGAGGCTGATGTAACTGAGCACAAGTTAGGTTTGAGTGTGTGTGTACATATAGATGTGTATGGGGAGACAGAATCTTTGTTGTAAGTCTTTAAGTTACTAGAATTGGATTTTTGGCAGCAGTTGTATAACTTCATTCCAACAAAGAGACAGCTTTTTACTAATTTGCTTACTTTGTTTTATTTTAGCAGTGAAGAGCTGAAGCAAGCTCTCTAGTTTTACATCTCTGTTAGTTTCCAGTCCATTTCTTGGCTGTCCTATTCAAACAGCAATCTCAACTTCTCTTAAACACAGAACATTTTTGGTTTAATTACATATAAATAGTTCTTGGGTTTTCAGTTTGACAAAAACTGTTGGTAATGCTTGTCTTGTATAAGATTTGTTGAAACTACTGCAGATTGAAATTGGTGTGAGTGGGAGAACGATGGATTTTGAATATAAATTCCCAGTGTGTTCAAGATTTCTGTCTAAACAAGAGCTCATAATCTACTGCTTTGTTACTTAAGTATAAAATAGAACTGGAGTTATTTTCCATCCAGTTTACCTGGCCATGCTGTTGCAGTTTGGTCAGGTCTGGACAAGCTCACTGCTGTTCCTGCTGGCACAATCCAACTGCATTTCCATTCTGGGCAGGTCAGTGGCCATCATTTCCAGGCAGAGCTCTTCAGCACACCCCTTCACTTCAGTCTCCAGACTCGCCTGCAGAGACTCAATTGCATGCTGGTGAGTGTTTCTGTGGACTCCAGTGAAGCATATGGTACAGCAGTCTGTTATCTTGGGTCTGATCCAGCCCTTGTATCAAATTATTGCCCACCAAGTAATAAAAATATAGTGACTTTTCAAATCTGTTAAAATTGAGATACCAGGACTTTGTACCAAGCCATTCACAAATACCTCCTTTTAAAACAGGGCTGGAGAGATTTCAAGAGGTCATCCTAAGAATGTACAGTCTAAAATATGGATCAGCTCCTGCCAAACCAGTCCCACTTGATGTGAGACCAGACTGCATTTAACTTCCAGTAACAGAGACCATAACCTCCAGACAATCTGGTCCAAGCAGTAATTCCCCTTAATGATTATCAAACTTTCCTAATGTCTAACTTAAAATCTCCATGCTGCAACCTTATTATGTACATAACGTAATTATGGTCTCTGTGATTATACATACAAAATCCATCCAGTTATAAATGCAAAATCCATCTGGTGGTGTGTGGGCAGCAGGCTGGCAGGATCTCTCACATCTGCAGCATTGATACCTCCAAGGAAGTCTCTGCTTCCTCCAGTGCCACCTGCAGTTTGTCCTTCTCAGTCTCCAGCCTCACTGTTTGCAAATCCTGAGTGTTCTTCCCTCCCTTCCTCAGCTGATTGATTAGATCCTTAATTTCCTCTAGGGAAGAAAACAGATATTTCATGTGATAGGTTTATTTCAGGACTATGAACTCTCCTGAGTGCACCAGACAGATCCTTTGACTGGAAATAGCATGAAATGGTTTCAGTCACTTTTTGTGAGCTGCCCTTTTCTTTCACTGCTAGATATTATCCTGGATTTCTGAATGAGCCCTGCTAGCTGCATGTGCTCACAGAGGTGGAAGAATGAAGCACACTAATGAAGAGAATTTTTTTCCCAGTTTTTATCCAGCCTTCCCCTTTCCCCCTTTCAGATGGTTGCTTTCACAAAATGGGCACAGGACACAACATCATCTCCTGCAGCAGAGAGGGGCTGTCTGCCAGCTGATGGAGGTTGGGGGAGAGCCCAGGAAACTCTGGGTGTGTGCCAGGGTGTCCATTACTGTTTTCTCTTGGCCACAAGGACAAGAGACTGTAGCATCTTCTAAATGTTTACAGTGTAATCTTCCAGAGAGTCCTATAAGAGATCAATTTTTGTAATTTACAGAACTGTAAAAAAAAAGGCAGGGGGGTGGGGAAGGTGTCACTGAACAGCCAGCAGGGAGAAGGGATGCAAAGAGATTTAGAGGAGTCTGACTGACTTGCTCTGAGCTGATTGCTGGAGATGCTGAATCCTCTCCATGGAGGTTAAAGGGAATTTCATCTTCCCAGGGTAAAGCTGGCTGTTGCTAACAGCCCCTCCAAATGAAATGCTCAGAATTAGAGGATGCTGGTAGCCAGAACTGGCACTGCAGCCTCTCTTTTATGGCACCAAATTAATGTCCTCAGAGACTGAAAGCACTGCTAGGAATAAGGGAAGTGGAATTGGTGCTGGAAGACACCCCAACAGATCATTCAGTAGAAATCAAGGGGCTTATGATATGCACAATTTTTGTACATCAAACCAGTACTTAACCCTAAGGACCTTGTTCTCTTTCTTCTTAGATTCCAGGTGCTCCAAGGATTCTTCATAGGCAGCCTAAAGCTCTACATTTTCAGTTGTGTACATTTCTTCTGTGAATTTACTTCAACCTGCAGCTCTTTGCCCCTTTTTTGCCATTCCTTTAGCATCTTACCAAAGGCTCTGTGCCTCTTGTCCAGAGCAGCACAAGCAGCATTGGCCTGGAAAAATAAAGCCAAGCATTCACTGGACACAAGTTTTCTTCACACTTCACTTCTCTGTATGTCCTGCCAGCCAGTCACAGTTAAATTGGCAGCCATTCTAAAGGCTGGCAGCATTTCTCTTGGTCACTCTGAATGGATGATTAAAATGTTTATGAGGCTGTCTTTCCTCACCATTAGGAATTTAACAAGATCACCCAGTTCCCATCAGTGTGATAGCCATCCTTGCTCCTGTGGTTATAATGATGCTGCTGTGGAGCAAATGTTTTCCACTTCAGATGTTCCTTGTGCAGATGTGCTGCTGGTAATTGCCTGGGTTGATCAGTGTGACTTTTTCTATATTAAAGCAGATTCAGTTACAAACAAGATGTTATTCAAGACTGTTTTAGACTGTTTAACTGCTTGTCATGAAGGGAAAGAATAAAGGTACATTTTTCTTTCCTAGGAGCTTTTAATCACAAATATTCTACATATCCTTATGATCCACACATGTGTTCAGATACCATGGTGACAAGCACACCACAGGAACCATAGAATAAAGAACTGCTTCATTAAAGAAAGGGATGGGGAAACAGATTTTTTCAGCCCAGTAATGCAATGCTGTATGTGGGATTTTCGGCTCTTGGGATCTGTTCTAAAGCCAACTGCAGGCATTGGCAGGTACCCAAGGACTTCAGTGGATTTGGAGCAGCCTTTGTGCCTATTTTAAGCAAGATTTTTATTCAAATATCCTACAGTTGCACTACTATTCATGCTCTTACACTAACATGAGCAAGAGTAGAAATACTAATTTAATGAAGGAGCTGGTGTTTAAACTGTGTTGTTTAGGTCTGCTTTGAGTTTGGTAGTTAATAACCAGTGGCCAACCCACCAGTACTGCAGCACTGAAAAGTTCAAAGCAGGATATCATTATCCTTTAAAGGAAGATGAATACTTTGCCTTGCAGTAAAGGAGGGCTTTTGCTTTAGCTGTACTCTTGTTTCTGGAAGTCAGCTAATGAGCTTATGAGAAGCATGCTGTGTGCTCCCAGGAATTAGCTGTGGCTCTCATCTGGGTTTTCTCTTGATGTGAGAAGCCCTTACCTTGTTTCTCATGGCCATACAGATTACTTGATATTTATGGAGAGACCTTAAGAAATAAGGAAATGGATCAAAGCCAACCTGAGTTAACAGAAATGTCCCAGAGCCTCTGGCACCAGGTGTTAGATCTTGGTGGCCAGGCTGAGTACACTCCTGGATTTCTGGCCTTCTCAAGTCAACAGCGAGTTCCTCCACTTCATTCTAAAACCTCTGCTTAATTTTCTCCATATTGGCAGCCCAGGTTTGGATTGATCCCACTGTCTCCTCTGCTTTTGGAGCCTCACAGCCAACTTTTTCCTGAAGGAAAGATGGCAGAAATATCCTGGTGAGTAGACCATGAATTTGAAGAGTGGTGGAATCAGCAGCCCTCACCTACTGAAACACCATCACTGTTTTCACCAGGGAGAAGATGGCAACTTGGCAGCAGTCTCAGAAAACAAATTGTAAAAACTTTGGTGTTTGCTTTATCCTTAGGAAATTATAGTGGCTTTTGTAAGGCTAATGGAAGAGTAAAGTCCTGTTGAAATTAAAAAAGGCTACCCAAATTCAAGCCTTAATCAGAAAGGTTTGTTTTCTGTTGTCAGTGTACCAAAGTTAGGTCTCAATAGTCTCTGTTATTGCAAGTATTATTTTCCTTCTCTTGGCTGGAGCCCTTTGCTTTCTCTCTCTCTTACCAAATTACATCCCAAGATATCACATCCATGAGCTGTGACTCAGCAGCCAAGCTAAATAATGAGACTGCCCTAAGCCCCAGACTCCCTGAAAGCTGAGTGCTCACTTAGTTTCCTCCAGCTTTTGCTTCTATCAATGGCATCAGTCCTCCATTTGGCCATCCAGACTGTGACTTCAGTGTTGAGTTTAGAGAGCTGAACGGCAGTTCAGCTTTGTTTTTCTCCTCTTCCTCCAGCTGCTCTTTCATCAGGTCCAAATCCTGCTTGGTGTTGTCTGGGCTCCCACTGCAGCCATGCAGGACTCAAGGTAGAGCAAATTCCACTTGAACCACTCAGTCCTGGACCATCTAGAAACATCTCAGCCTTCAAAATATCTTCCTGTTCAGGAGCTAAGGTTTTTGTGTTTTTTTTTCCCCCTTACCTATATTTTGCTGTATTGGAGTGAATTGAATTGAGCTCATACAACTGAAAACAGAACTTGGCATGTCACCATCACTGTTTGCTTTCAGTGTTTCAAAGAATGATGACAGTAAACCCATTTGGTGATTGTTCTGAGCACAGAATCCTTGCCAGACTGGTGATATACAGGTGCAGCACTAGAATTACTCTTTGGAGATAAGCAGACATTTCCAACACACAGGTGTCAGACAGGGAGATGAAATGTTGATATATTTTGAGCCAGACTTTTGTGATCTCTGCAAATAAACTGCTGCACAATCCACTGAATGGACAGTGGACTGATAATCAGGAGGCTCTCTGTGCTCTGCTCTGCTGCCAGCCCATGGGAGACTCCATATCTCATTTCCATATCCATACAAGGCTCATGTGCCCCACATCCCCTCCAAGACCAGCTGGTGAGAAGCCCAGACATTACCTTGGGTGAGGAAGGTCTCCTTTGTGAGGGCTAACACAACAGATTTGTTACTCTGAAGTGGACAATGTTCAGAGGAACAGGCAGTGATGACCCAGGACAGCAGCAGCACCTTGGACTCCTCACCCAGCTGTCTCCTCAGGCCATCTGCATGCAAGGTGAGAGAAAGCTTTATAGACAGTCTGGGTAAGCCTGCTCTGAGCTTCCTGGAGCTCCCAACTCAGCTGGCTGGTTTTGGCTGTGCAACAACTGTACACAAAAGGAGAGGAACTAATTCAATGTGACTGGAGTGAGAGAGAAGGATTGGGCAGATCTGTGAGAGGAGACGGGGCTGGGCTGCCAGAGCTGGATGGAATATAGGGCAAGAGAAGGACCTGAGGGAGGTAACATTGCACAAAGCTGTCAAGAATTTACCTTGGAGTCTGATGGCTTTATTTTCAGCTTGGCTCTCCCCCACTGCAGCCAGCTGGGCATTGGCCTCAGCCAGGTTATCTTCCAGCCAGTGCATATGAGCATGGGAGTTCAGCTGGAAGAGAAAGGCCAGTCATATGATGCTGAGTAAGGCTTCAAGGGCCAAGATATCCTCCCTCCCTCCCTCCCTGGCAAACTCACTTTATTCCAGTTGGTAACTGCACTGGGATGACTGCAGCAGCCCGGGGGAGTGCAGAGTGCCCTGACCTTTGTGAGGGGGATGCCCGCTCCATCAGCCAGGATGGGCAGTGCTCAGCATCAGCTGCCAACAACTGCTTCCTGGCATCAGCAGCTCCCACTGGAGAGCTGGATTCTGCTTTGCACTCATGGCTGCACCTGTGGCTGCGTTGGTTTGGTGAGGAATTCCCTGCTGGTCTCACCCCCTGGATTTCTGCAGAGATTCCATGCTTACACTGAGCTTACCAATTTCTGCCTTCATGAGCTGTTTGTCCATCTCCAGCTGTTCTTCCACTCTGGGGCATCTCCATGAGCTCTGCTATCCCAGCCATGGCAACTGCTCTTCCTGTGGCCCTGCTTGAACTGACCTTGCTGCTTTCTGTGCCACTGGACAAGCTCCTCTACCTGTTTTCCCTAATGTCTGACAACATGGACCTACCTCCTGATATGGATGAGAATTAATCAGCTCACATTTCTAAAGTAAATTAAAATGAAAATGTTCCTTATTATTGATGCTATCAATCTGTATTAGTCATTAGAACATGTTCAGAGCATTCTATTCAAATATAGTCTCACCTTCCAGGTCTTCCTCCAGCTCTTCACTGTCTGGAGTGAGTGGAGTACACACAGGGGCACAGCAGTGTCTGTGAGCAGGAGATGTGAGAGAAATTTGTGGGAATATGAACAAGAATCTTAATTTCTGCACTCCCTTTTTATGTTTGTCAGCTCAACTGGGTTTTATTTCTTGGGAGAGATCTATGGCTGAGAATACTGAGCCAAGAAAGCAGGAATGTCTGGCCAGGTGTCTCAGCAGACAGCTGATGTTATCTGCAGCATCGTTGGCTTCCTGTATGATTTTGGAATTTGGTCTTCAGGAATATAATCAAGCTTACTTGAGGGAAATAGAGGCTTGTTCATAGAAATAGCTGAAATCTAGGTCTTTGTGTCATGTTTTTGTTGAAATGCTGAGTGTTTAGTTAAATATTTGAATACTGAAATACTTGGATGAAATAAATATTTGAATTCAGAATGGTAACACTGCACATCCTGTGAACTGTGGCCTCATTTCTTGTTTGATTTACCACCTTTCCTTCCAGAGTGAGAGGGACAGTGCCTTGGAGGGCAGTAGAGTCCATGGAAAAGTCTACCAGACATCTTTGCTGACTTCCTGAGGAGGATCCTGGAACACATCACCTTTCTCCTGGTTAGAGCAGCATGGCAGGAGATCTGCAGTGAGCACACAGTTCCCCAGAGTTCACAGTGGAGTTTCCAGTGAGTGGATAATACACAAGACAAGCTGGATTCAGAGCTGGCTGAACTGTTCAGTCACTGGAAACTAAAAGGCAAATGTTTCCAGGCCCAGGGGTTTCACAAGCTCATAAAGAAGTCAGAATCTGCTGTAAAAAAAACATCAGTATCTGCCTGGGGAAGAATAAATACTAGATCTCAGCTGGTTCTGTTATTTAAGGGTTTAAAGAGAGATGGGATCCAGACTCCATTTTAACAGGGTAGGTTTAAAGGGTTGTATTAATCTTTTATGCCAACTCAGTCTTATCAAAAAGTCAAAGCTGCACAAGCTGCCTGTTGTGGGTGGCAAAGGTAGGACATTACAGCAAATGAATTAAGCCAAATTACATTTTCTGCTTGTAGTGAACAGCTGAGATTTAGTGTCCTGTCTCCTTAATGGGACTGGCAGGGCACTTAAGTCCCTTTCCCTTTGTGGAAGCTCCTCTTACCCCATCATTAACGGGTCTGCACAGAAAGGCTCAAGCAGCCTGGGAAGCTGAGCCTGTTTGCAGCTCTGAAGGACTAAAACATTTAATTTTTCTTCTGTCACTTAAGTGTCCCAGCGGCCTTGCTCTGAAGCACAAGGATCTTGTATTCCCTGTGGAGAATTTGAATTAGCAAAGCTTGCAGTATGTATTAATGATTGTACACATTGCCTTTGCTACTTAGCTCATTAACTAGGTAAATTAGTGGTTTGGATAATATAGAGTTGGATATTTGTATTCCAGGAAGTTAATTTCTAAGGGGAGGTTTCTCAGAGCAGCACTGGCAGACCATTCACTGAAGTAGTCAATAGTGACACTAAAATAAAGTTCTAATTTGTGATAATATTTTGCAATTCTAAAACAGTTTTTGTCTGAGGATCAGAAGGCCTTACATAAACATTTAAGCCTCAAAACTTCCCGGTGATTATACACACTTTATATGTGGGTGAGTGTGGAAGATGAATTACAAATATCAGACCATGAGTCAGAGAAAGACTTAAGAAACAAAATCTTGCATTTCTGATTCTGCCTGCCTCAATTACTGAACTGTACTTGTGCTTGTCATTGGATTAATGCTGATGAGATCTGGATTTTCCCAGTGAATTTATGGTCAAGGCACTTTTCAGCTGTAGCTGATGCTGTCAGAGCTGTGACGTAGCACAACTGCACCCAGTAGGATTTTGTACCCTGGGAAATTCCACTCCAACTGACATATTAAGCCATGAAAATTCCTTAGAACATCTTTCAAGTTTTGCTCATTTCATCTCCTTGAGGTTGGCAGTTGTCATTTTGAGGTCACGCTCTGCTTTAGGATGAGCCTTTTCCATCTTGCCATGGATTTTCTTTTCTTCTTCAGGGTTGTCCTCCAGCTAGTTGAAAAAAGGAGAATAAATGTGAAAAAATACTTTGTAACAAGCATAAAAGTCGTGGGATCATGGAATGATTGGCCTGAAAGGGACTTAAAGACCATCCCATTCCACCCCCTGCCATGGGCAGGGACACCTTCCCCTATCCCACGTCGCTCCAAGCCCCATCCAAGCTGACCTTGAGCATTCCAGGGATGGGGCAGCCACAGCAAACATTTAGATGATGTTTATCAGAAGGGCCCAACATGCTGAAATCAAAGCAAAGAGGGTCATCTAAAATAGAGACCAGGGCAACTGCACCTCAGGTATCTCAGTGGCAGGTTGGCAGCTGTTCTTGGACAGGTGGTTCACCTTGTTCTCCTCACCTTGTTCTCCTCACCTTGCAGTTTTCCAAGAAGGGAGAAGCCAAAACCAGTGCACAGAGTTGGGTGAGAAGCTAAACCCTGCCCTGGCAACAGACTGAAACCCCAAAGAATTCACCCAAGGTGCTTGGGCTCCATGTGTGGTTTTCAATGGGGCCACAGGAGCTTGGTCCTGCAGTGACTCTTCCCAAAGCATCCTGCTCACCCTCAGAATTCACACAGCTCTTTTGGGCAGTGGCACAAGTTGGCAACAATTCACTGTGCTGCCATGAGTTAATACCTAGAAATACACAGCCCCTTCCTGTTTGTGCAGCATGCTGGAGTCTCACAGTATTGAATCAAGTACACAATGGGGTTTTTTCCTTCCCCCAGACCAGGAGAATGAGAATAGAAGATAACAAAGAAAAATGAAACAGTTATTTCTGCCTGGTGAACTCCCTCCAAAGCCCTCTTCTCCTTTTGGCATTTAGTGACTGAGTAATTCTGAGCAGAGAGATCTAAGTTTGAACCCCGTGGTCCAATGCCTGCAGACAGGAAAAGGTTTTTGTGGATCACACAAGCCGTTAGCAGCAGCAGGACAAAATGTCACTGGAAACTTGTGCTTCTTTAGAAGGAATCTGAGATTCAGTTAATAAATTCTGAGGCATATGAGGCATCTGTGAGTTTAACATCCTGTGGAAGTTAACACTGACTTCAGAAGAAGCAGCAGACAGCCACATGGCTGCTCTGGTGCAGATTTAAAACTTCTCCAATTACATTAAATAAAAAACAATTCAGGTGCAGGAGAGGGAGAAGCATGCCCCAAGGCTGGATGGAAAGGAGTTTCATGGCTGCAGAGGGAGATGTGTTATAAGCAGAGGCCTACCAGCATCATTACATAAAAGTGGGTCTAATTAATAAAGAATGTCAAGGAAATACAATGTCTTTATGTAGAGAGATCCCTAAAAATTCCTCTGGAATGACTATTGCTATCAGGTGGGAGGGTGAAGGGAATAATTAAATCCATTCCAGGTTGTATGAGATGCTAGAAGACAATATAAGAAACCGTGGGGGAGATGAGCTGGGTAAATCTGAGCATCCCTAAAGGTGCTCTGAGTGGAAGAGCTGTAATGGTTGGCTGGGTTCATTTCCTTGAAGAATAAGGCAGAAAAAGTCCCTGGTTATGTGTCATACCCAATTCTCCTTCTGGGCTCTAGCCAGGGTGTTCTCCAGCCCTTCCAAGTGAGCTAATCCTCCAGTATCCACTTGCTGGCCCTCCTGTCAGCTCCTTCACACCCAGGAGCTGCCTCAGGAGGCCCATCCTTCATTTTGGGCCATCCAACAAGTTCCCTTGTTCCTAATGAAGGGGTGGGAATCCAGTGTTCATCCTGTGAAAGGCTGCTAATAAGATTCTTTTAACACTCCTGTGTTACAGTTGATCTCTGTGACTCAGGCCTCAGCTTCTGTAAGTTAAGCATGAAAACCTCTGTTTGTACACACACAGGTTCCTAAAAAAGAGTTTGCACTGCAAGAAAATGCCACCCCAACTTGCTGTGGCTCATACTGAGTATCAGTGGTGGACCAGGGACAGAACTTGTGACAGCAGCTCCTCTGCTTTAACCAGGAGGCTTTTCAGTCTTTATTTGAGTTACAGTCAGGCTGCCTGTGAAGCTCATGCATCATCCCCATGTGCTCTTTATTCATTCCATGTTCTGAAAAGGAGCCTCTTATGAGTCACCTGAGGGAGCTGATGCCCTGCCTCGATGAATCCTGAGCCTTTCACCATTCCCTGTGGATAACAGCCTGCAGTGGGTGGAGAGGTCACCCTTCTCTTGGCTGAGGGTAGCTTGTCAGCTCCTCTGCTCTTTCCTGTCTTCTCTGAGCTCCCAAATCTTTAGGAGAGAATCTTTAACATGATTCTTCTCACCTCCCATCCCTTCAGTTACATTTTCTCCTCCTGCTGAGCCACATTCAGCAGCAGCTTCACCTGGAATTATGGAGTCCAAGCAATGAGGCTCCCAAAGCAAGTAATTTCTATTCTAATGGCTCCTGAAAGCCCTGAGGTGGTCATTTTATTATCAGATCCTAGAGGGTTTTGCATACCAGTGGGAGGCCTGGTGTTTCCTGAAATGCCTGTTTAGTGCAGTTTCATATCTCTGGTGTGAGTAATACAGCTCCTAGAAAAGGTTGTTATGGTGCACAGGAGCAGATCTGTGTGCCAGCACAGAAGTCAGGACTGTATGCCAAATTCTGAACTGATATAAATGCAGAATGATTCTTATCATGATCTAGATTCACACCAGTCCAAATGGGACCAGAACCCTTTGAAAGCTTTTACTTTCTAAGCCTGTGGCTTAGCCTCATTTGGCTCACACTGGATCTAGGAAGGTGTGTACCCAGATAAAAAAGCAGATTTTGGTACAACCATATGTAGAAAATTGGCTTAAATTTTTTGTTGCTTGTTTTACTTAAACTTGTGTCTCTTGGTCAGCACTTTCTTTCCCCTCTTGCCAGAAACCCAACCGATTTGTCCATCCTGGGCCTGAGTGAAGAGACTCAGGAGCTGGAACTGCCCTTTTGTGATGGCTGTGTGGTCCTGCTTAAGAGAAGTGAACCAAATATCTTTGTTTTAGCTTTTAAATGTTAATGAACAGTGAAATCTTGTATTCCCATGCTCATATCCTCGCCCTCCTCTGGTTTGTGCTGGTTTGAGGAGTGGGAAATCCAGGCCTTGAATTTTGAAGACATTCTCTTTCCACTCCCTAGAGGCAGCAGACATAGATTCAGATTTCAGGATTTTCTCCATTTACTAACTTTTCTGGCATTGATTTGGAAAGAAATTATTCAGGCCCCTTGCCCTATCAATAATTAACAAGAAAGTCACTGACTTTCTCAGTGTCTCTAACTGAACATGGCTGTTATTTTTTCTCCCAGCCCTTATCTTTCCTGCCCAGACATCCCAAGCTTCTCAGTGCCTGTAATTGCCACTGTTTAATTCTGCAGAACAGGGCAACCTCAGTTTATTTTCCTCACCCTAATGTTTAATTTCTCCCAGAAAGCAGCTGCAGAAACTTGTGGCCATTCCTCTGAATTGCCATCAGGCCAAGCCTGTGGCAAACAGAACGTGTGGGGCTTCAAACAACTGAAGGGGTGGAAGTTTTGTCCTTGATAAAACTAAAATACACCTTGTGCCATCCTGTGATAGGAAATGCACTGAATTGTTTTAGTAGTAATGAAAAATAATAGTAGTAATCTTGCAGCTGTTGGCTTTAAAGTATTATTGAGGCAGTGATCTCAATCCATAAGTTGAAATCTAAGGATAGAGTGAGTTGGATGAAGGATGACTATTGTGTAATTATTATAAAAGTTGGGAAATGCAGATTTTAGGTTCTTGGAAAGAACAGAATGCTCCCTTCTGCGTGGCTGTTACAATAGCTACTTTCATTATGTTATGACAAAAACATATGTGCAAAATTAATGATGCATGCTGCTAATATTAGATGACTACCACAATCTCTCTACATTTTACTTTCCAGTCTTAAATTGGATAAATGATCAGTTAGTAGGATTTTTGCCTGACTAAGGAATAGTAAAAAGCAAGTGAGATTTATCGCATAGCTGAAGGTGCACTTCATTTGCATTTTATTAACTGAACTGTCTGATTAAAAGTCAGTTTCAGGAGCGTGTGTAAGAGAGAATATTATATGCATGAGGAAGTGGGTTGCTGTAGAAACTCAGACTCTGCAGCTCTATTTGCACCAAAGGCATCCTGAGTCATAACTGCCATCAGTTTAGTCAGCCCAGTTTGGTTGGAGTAAATGGAACCCTTTTAAATCCAACCTGCACTCCTTTTCCCCCAGGGCAGGAGAGCCAGGCAGCAGCTCTGGTGCCTTCTCATTGTCCACAAACCCTGCAGAGATCAAGCTGGGATTCAGGGTTTGGTATCTAACATGGAAAGACAGGTATAATGATAGAAAAACTCATCAGCAGTGCAGAAGCCTCATCACTGCCTAAGATCTTCTCTGGTGAATCTTCCCAGCCCCACAGGCACTGAAATATTGCTGTAAGGAAGCCTGTGGATGTTCCTACCTGTGAAAGTTCTTGGAAGAAGCAGAAGCAATGGAAGCAGCCATTTCTAGCCACTCCCTCTGTGATTTCCCATCAGGGACAGGATCCCTGCACAGGATGCAGAGCTCTGACATCTGCAAGTGGAAGATGTGCATTCAGTAATGGTGTTGGAATTCAAACAGCACGAGTAACTGCCTATTCATAGCACATTTGTTTGCTGTTCACTGCTTTCCATTACTTGCCCTTCCACTTTATTATATATATCATAGGTGAAAACTCATATTGCTCTTCCCCCTCTGCAACTCCCTGCTTCTGTGGTTGTCCTGCAAAAAAAAGAAAAAAAAAAAAAAGAGTCAAAGGAGGCAATACAGGCCAATAAAAATGGTGCCAATTTGTCTAGTTCCTGCTCATGTATTTCCTAATTCTTTGTGCTTCTCTCACAAAATGAGAGGTTTATTAGACATCCTGTCTCTGGCCCTGGTGCTTGGAGGTGTCTCTCAGCCTGACATTCCCCTGGGCACAAGGCAACCTGTGAAGGGATGACCAAACTCTTTCATTCCTGCATGAGGATCTGCTCAGCCAGCCCCAGCTTGTGCAGGAGGCATTATGTGCTTTGCCTGAGGATTGCTGCACACTCTTTGAATCCATTTGGAGCAATGCAGTGGGTGAAATGCAGGGATGTGCTGTGCAAAGCAACCCTCAGGTAGTCCAGCTGCTCCTGGAATGAGACAAAGAGGAGTGGAGTGACAGAGCTAACAGGAGTTACCAAGGCTGGACAGAGAAAACCTTCTGGTTTATAAAGTCATTTGCATTTCCCAGCTGGAATCATAGCCCCTTAACAACTGGCTTTAGCTTTGGATACACAGAAAAGTAACACAAAACTTCTTCTGTAATGCATTTCCCATCTTCATTTGTAACTTTCAAGGCAAAATATTAACAGGATTCTCTGGAGCTTTCCTGTCCTGTTTCCAGCACTCCTGAGAGTTACTGGAAGTGCTGTGACAGCAGCCTCAGAAAGAAACATCACATCCTCAAGGTGCTGGATGCATCTCAAGAGTCAGTCTCCCCTTTTTATGCTGGTGCTGTTCATCAGTTTAGCAAAGCCCAAGATGGAGTTCCACAAGCAGAGAGGAGATGTAGGATGCAACCCTGTCCATTTGATAGCTCAAAATGTTCAAAGCAGTTTCCCCTTCTCTCCCATTCACCTCCCAACAGCAGAGTGCTGGGCTGAGCTGATGACAGCCCTGGTAGGCAGCGGGTTTTTCTGGTTGATCGAAACCTGACATTTGTCTGGGCACCAGAAGGCCACTGAGTGCCAGGGGGAGATTCTGTAGCCTGTCATTAATCCAGGGCTGCACTCAGGCTCCCATCTGTGCAGGAATGTTTCTGGAGCAGCGCTCGTGGTGCCTTCCCGAGCGCACGAACGCGCGCGCACCGTCTGCTTCTCGTGCTGGAGGGGCAGGAATCTCAAGGTCAGAGCAAGATTGTCTTTCAGCAGGGAAGAGAAGGACACAGGAGCAGACACAGACTGTTACCTGGATGAAGGGAGTGTTACAGGAACAGGCTTTGTCCTTTCCACAAAAGAGCCATGGGGAAGCACTGGGCACCAGAGCTGAGGACATGTACGTGCTGACGCATGGAGCTGACAGAATTGATTGTACCCTGATGTTCACTCTACCTGCAGCCTCCTCTGCTTGAAGGAGGATACAGAGCACGTCATGCTGGATTTCTGAAGCAAATCCACCCCTGCTTGGTGTGATCCTTGTTCCTCTGTTACCACCCTGTGATGCTGTGTCACACCTGGAAGGAGCAGGGGAGGAAAGGCATGACCAGTTCAGATACAGCAAGAGAACAGCCTGGTACTGCATGAGAAAGCAGATTTATGATTGTTAACTTGTGCAGAGAGAGGCAGAAATCCTCCCTGTGGGTACAGGGAAAGGAAATGAGTTAATGCTGGCCTGGGAATAGCATTAAAGCAATCCTTAGAGTCTCAGTCCTCACAGGGGGTCCTTTCCATGGAAAACCCATTTGCCCTGAATGAATGATTCTGCAGCACTGCCAAAGGAAAGCATGTTATGGAGAGATTACATTTTTACCTTTTGGGCTCATACTTTTATACACTGACAGAGAGGACAATGTGGCTTATAGGC
This sequence comes from Ammospiza nelsoni, assembly GCF_027579445.1. NCBI lineage: Eukaryota > Metazoa > Chordata > Aves > Passeriformes > Passerellidae > Ammospiza > Ammospiza nelsoni. Next base: position 3,067,380 of record NC_080649.1, read on the forward strand.
TGCTATAACCAAGCACAATCAGAACATATTTTGGCACAGTCAAATGTCACTTTCAGAAACCTACTTGCTAGCAAAGAAAAGAAATTGTTGCTGAGTGTAAAAAAGATAGACCAAAGGGTCTGTGATTCATGCTCTGATCATGTTCTGTCAGTGTGTCTGTGCAGTGGAGTATATGAATAACTGGTGGAGTTTGATAATATGCTTAAATACTGTTCCTGCTGCTAAGCATTAGCATGGCTGTGTGACAGCACAGCAGAGAGACGAGGCACAGCCACCAGGAAAGGCAAGACAGGCTGCAGTGAGCTGCAGGGCTCTGCCTCTTCAGTAACATGCAAGCAAGGGAAGCAAACCTTGATTTAATCTTTGGTTGATGTGTCTTTTAGGTAGCTTTCCTATGGCTCTGTGTTACTAGAAACAAGCTGTGAGCTTTTGGGGGTTTGTTCCTTTTCAGATTTTCTGTAAGGATTATATTTTTAATCAAAGCCTGGTGGGGAGTCATGGAACAGCCTTGCTGTTCTTTGTGCAATAAAATGCCCAACTGTGGCATCACAGGTCAGACATTTGCATAATCAGTATTTTTAACTAATTGTCACTAGAAAGGATTTCTGAGATGAACATTTCTGTATGGCAGAGCCACCTCTGCCTTTATGGCAACAGGCACATATTAATTTGGTTCAAGCTTGTACTTTCCCCAGTGTTGCTATATGTGGAAAAGCCCTGGAAGTTTGGGGTGATCTGTTTATGCAGAGGGCTTGGACTCCTCTCTGACTTTGCTAAGAGCATGTTTCAGCTTACACAGGCTTACAGAAGGGGCTTGGCAGAAACAGAACTGTCTGCACTGGCTGTGCTGATGTTCCTTTCTCCTCCTTGGGCTTGAGGAGATAGGGTGATTGGCCCAGAGGTGTTTCAGTGGCAGCCTTTGATGGCCAAATCCTCTATTCTGGCACTCTGATGCTGAGAGGATGCTCTTCCACTCCAGCTTGTTCCCTGCTTTTCACCTGGGCTTGGTGGTGACCCCACTGGAGCTCTCCAGACTGCAGCTGAGTAACTTTGTCAGTCCCTGTTGGAGGGAAGGTGAACATGTTAATCTGAGTACCAGGGAGGAAATCCCTCATTGTCCCCATTCCCTTGCTGCATGCTCACCAAAATGGTTGCAGATCAGCCCTGCTGGGAGCAGACTGGGAAGGACAGAAGAGAAGAAGCTCTCAGCTCCATCCCTTCACACACACTGTTCAGCAGGGCTGGCTGGAACAGAGCAATAATACCTCAAACAAGGTGCTGCTGCCCCTGGGCTCCTGTCAGCTCTGGAGGGTCTGTGCCTGTGCTCCACCAAGGCTCCAAACTCACCAACAAGGCAGGGCTGTTGGACAAAGCAGGATCAAGTCCTTAGCTGACAGCTCAGCCATCTGCCAGGCCTGCTGCCCTGTGGCAGCTGTGGATGCCAGCTCTGACTCTCAACAGCACATCTGTTCATTTAAAAAAAAAAAAAAAAAATCGGAGTGTTGTTTAAGGTCATTCTATATTCCCCAGAAACAAGAGTCTGGGTTTAGCAGCTTTTCCAATCTCCGTGAACTGGCTGAGCTCATAGCACACTGGCTTTGCCCTGGTTTGTGTCACCAAGTGTGAGATCTCGAGCCAGGTCCATGTTGTCCACCTCTGCCTGCTCCTCCTTGGCTTCTGCTGGAATTTCTCCATGACATCCCAGGTCAGAATTTTCTTCTTCTGGACCAGAGCCCAGGACATCAAAGGACAGCAGGGACACAGACTCCCACAAGGGAATTCTTAATCTGCACCATAAGCTGGAAGCCAGGCCATGGTGTCAAATATTTAAAATAATTTTCCATCCCTCTGAGATTTGAGCAGCCAGGTCCCTTCAGACCATCCCTGTGCTTTGCTCTCCCACCCTGCCCAGAGCAGGGAGAGTGCACAGCTCCAAACACACCAGAGGATCTTGCAGTGTGTTACTTGTGAGCCATGATTTGGAATGCCTGTCTTTGTGGACTATGAAAATCATATCTGCTTTGTACAAAAGGCTTGTTTGCAATGTATAAATCCTGGGAGCTGTAAAATACCAACAGCTGCTGGAAAGGGCACTGGAAGTTCAGCAGCTGGAGACTGTTTGATCTTGCTGTAGCTCAAGTCCTGCTTATAATAATAGTCTCAGAAGCCAGCAGATATTCCCAATAAGCTCTGCTCAGCAACAGATACTCTTCAAAATGATATTAAAAAGGAAAATATGTGTCAAAACTAGACAAAGGGTCAAGTCTTCTCCTCACAAAAGCTGCTCCTTGAGATTACACGTGTATGCGAAATGAGCAGGTTTTAACCTGTGCTCTCTGCCACAGCTTTCAGATCTGTCAGTTTGCAGGCTTCAAACAAACCCTGTTACAGCTCATCTGAAGTCCTGCAAACCCCAGGCCACTGAATGTTAACCAGACACTTCTGCATCACGCTCATTTACTCTGGAGCTGATATTTTATCTTCAGGCTTCAGCTCACAGACAACTGAACAAATCTTCAGGCTGTCCCAGCTGCTCCTCAGTTGTGTATTTATCCTCAGGTTGAAGAAGCTGAATTTTATCCCTACAGGAAGCACAGGCCAGGGGGAGAGCATCCTGTTTGCTGTATTTTCACTTTCACTGATGTTCCTTCAGGCTTCCAGTGAGAAGTGGCTCTTCCCCACCATCTGTGGTTTTTTGCTGTGATCACACCTTGATGCAACGCTAAAAATTAGGATTGAACACAAGAAGAAGTTTCTGCAGCAAGAGGTAATTACACAATCAGTCCAAACAAGGCATAACAAGCAGGTTTTGGACTGGAGGCTGAATGTTCTTCTAGGTTTCAATTCCTGAGCATGTTTTGAGTGTTTCACAAAAGAAAAACAAACAAACAAACAACAAAAAAAACCCCCACCCTTAGTGGGGCAAGGGGACAAGTTGCTCAGGCTGCCCAGGAGATCCATGTTGAAGTAAGTGGGATTGAACACCCAAACCTTTTCAAGAGTATTGAAAATCTTGTCCTGGCTGTCTTCTATTCCCTGTCCTGAGGAGATTCAAGCAATTAGCATGAAGCAGCTCAACACTTCAGTTTGAAAATTATCATTTTTACCTTCATGGCAGCCCTGCCAGATCAAGGGGGACCTCACCATTCATTGATCAAGATAAGGAAAGACAGCTTTCCTTTCTCACTCTGGCCTGCCTAAGGAAAAGTCACTTGCAATCCTCTTTTTCCTGGATAATTAGTAAGAACCCCCCACTGCAGAGAACCTATTTCAATCTCTGACCAAGCTCAGTCCTGGTGAGTAGGTTTTTTATCCTAGAAACAGAGGATTGAGCAGAGATGTGAGCATTAAAGGCAGTGAATAACACACACAAAGTGCTGTAGCAGTAAGTTCAAGGAAGAAATTATAGTATCTCTTGGCTCATTCCTGAGAAATGATGCATGACTTCTCCAGACATGGAACACAGAGGGGAGCATATATATGTTTGTATCCCAGATGTATCCAGCAGCCAGAGATTGAAAAGTCACAGCCCTCTGGATGTCAGTGACAATTTTGCTTTGGATATCAGTGAAAGCAGCATTCCAATATCCTTTGGAAATCTTGTGAGTGCAGCAAAAAACACAGCATTCTTCAGTGATGCTCCCAGAATGTGCCTTTAACCTTCACAATGTTCCCACTGACACGAGTGTTAGTACAGACATTTTAGTAGCAAGTGAAAGAGAGGCAGAAAATGTCAATGCTTGTCCAGTTATGTCATTGTTGGGTTCAGGAGCAGCTGTCCAGAATAACTCATCCTGCTACTGAGCATCCTCTGAATTGCCAGTGCATGGTTTGTAGGGTTGTCCTGTGCATTGTGTCCTTGCACTGCCCTTTGTTTCAGTGAAGAGCTCTGGAGGAGGTGGTTTGTACCCTGAAGTCACTCTGTCCATGCCTTCTGCCAGTCTCTAACACAGTTTGGCTTTTGGTTTCTAAACCTCACTGCATCAATTCACTCCAAAATCCCCAAAGGGACACCAAATCACCAGGAGGTCCTGCCTGGGCATTTTCATCCTTCCCTCTCTCCATGTAAGTCTGCTCTGTGGTGCATTATGTGAGTTCTTCAGGAGAGTTTAGGTTGACTCAAATCACCTTTATTACCAATTTTGTTTAGTCCAAGTAACTCTGGGGAGAACTCACAACCCCTTCTGCCCACAGAGCTCCAGCCAAGGTGCAGGGGGACCTTGGACCTGCCCAGCAAAGGTCTGGCCATGGCAGACAGGAGGAGGCTGAAAGCTGCAGGAAACAACCTCAGCTTGCCTTGGCCTTGAACTGTCCACAGAGGCAAATCCAACATATGGCTCTGGGAGTGATGCAAATCTGGGATGAGTTGGAAGTCAGAGAGATGCAGACAATCCCACATTAAAGAATGGCTGGTCCATATGTTTCCTCTCTCCTTTTTCTGTGTGTTGAAGGGCTTTGGTCAGGAAATGTGGTGGGGTCTTTTCACCTTGAGAGCTGAGATTTGTGGCTCTCAGTTTAGTGTTGGATGCACGTGTGCAAGCACAGAACAATGCACCTTCCCTGCAGAGCTATTTTTAGGGTCTTGGTTGCAAGGCAATTACAGTTTTGTGCTGATGAGTGTTAGTGATGGTTGCAATATAATCATGGAGTGAAAAATGTACAGCTTTGGGGGAGGCATCGTGTCCTTTTTGTGTGCATAGACTCTCACAGGCAAGTAAAGAAACAGGAAATAAATTTGTCATCATCTAAAACATGTAACTTCGCTGTAGAAGAAGAGACAGAGTTTGGTTTCATTTACAGCAGTGCAGATCCCTCCAGTTCACAGAATTCATTTCAGATTTGCTCGTGTCTGATTTAATCAAAAGAGGGTCCATTCAACACAAGAAAAAACCCAAAGCAAAGTTAATATGGAGAATTATCTGCTTACTTACAACTCCCAGTGTTAGCCCCAGCCAGCCTCCCTGTGCCACCACAGTCAATTCAGATAAATTTGCCTTGGATGAGAAAATAAAAGATGAGTCCGTTAATCAAGATTGCAATATCTGTAGGAAAACAGAAAGTAGCTGAGAGGTTCTGAGTGTTCATCAGGGACAGACAGCGTTGCCTGTAGGGGCAAATTTGAAAGTCAGTGAGAGGAAATTTAATCTTTTCAAAGATCAGATCTATAAAAATCTGTCTTTCTTCTTAGATTCTGTATTAGAGCTTAAAGAAATCCTCCTTTCTCTGCAGCATATGGCAGAAGTATGTAGCACACAGAAACAGGAGTGAGGCTTCAGTTGAAATTCCCAATGTTTTACATGTTCACTGAGAACTCCAAAATTAAACTGCAGAAAATCTGCAAAATAATCTGAAAAAAATCTGTAAAATTAAAAATAATCTGCATTTTGAATCTTTGCAGCAGTGATCCGTTGAAAGGGCATTGATTTGAGGGGTTGTTCCAAACTATTTTTTAATTCGACATAAAAATAAGAAGGCAAAATGAAAGTGACAAACTCAGTTCAAGTAAATAAGAACCAATAATGCTCAGTGGGAAGTGTTAGCAAATATAAATTAATGCTTGAGGAAGCATTTTAAGATAGTTTTGGTTTTATTTCTTTCTGAGGGAAGATCTTTTTATGATCTACAGTGACCTGCCAGTGAAAGACTGCTACTTACAAATGGAAGGAATTGTTCTTCCTCCTATTCTTAGCATTATTAAGGGTCTCCAGAAGAGGATTCATGTGGATGACTTGATCTTCCAGGGATTCCTGCAAAAGCCAGCAGGATGCTCGATGCAGAATCTTTGGGCTTTGAGCACAATGACCCCTCACCATCCAAACCAACCCGGGCAATGGATTTTCTGTCAGTCAGCTCCCACGAAAAGCTGAATTCCCGCTGTGAGCAGGAATTCCATTCAGGTCCAGCCCTGCCAGAGGCTCTCCATGGGGGTCCAGCCGTGTGGATTTGGGGCAGTCTGGCTAATCCCAGATCCAATAATGAGCACCAAATGCAAAATGAGCTGCGGGGTTTAGTTCTAGGAAAGAGGGTTTGGGTTATCCCAGGACTGAGACACCCACAGGGAATGGTGGGGCAGCGCTGGGGATCTGCAGGCAGAAAGCTGGGAAAGAGAAATGAGGTTTGGTGCTTGGAGTAGGAGGAAGGTTATTCCAAGGATAGAGGGCAGCATAAGACAGGCTAGGAATGTGTGTGGGATAGGGAGAGCCTGGGGGGAGAAGTTGTGCAGGAGGAAACAGGCACAGGGACAAGCTGGGACTTGACAATCCTGAGGTCTGGCGGTGAGGAAGCTGGAAGGAGGAATAGGAAACCACCCGAGGAATCCCACAAGGCTTGAATAACAGGATTTCTGCTGCTTGGCCAAATGTCGCTGCTATTCGTGTCCTTAAATTCAGAATTGTTTTACTGACCCCCCCACAGCAGGGTCTGAGGGGACAGGAAAAAGGAAAATAGGAACAAAGAGGAAAGAAGGAAAAGGAAATGGAGAGGAGAGGAGAGGAGAGGAGAGGAGAGGAGAGGAGAGGAGAGGAGAGGAGAGGAGAGGAGAGGAGAGGAGAGGAGAGGAGAGGAGAGGAGAGGAGAGGAGAGGAGAGGAGAGGAGAGGAGAGGAGAGGAGAGGAGAGGAGAGGAGAGGAGAGGAGAGGAGAGGAGAGGAGAGGAGAGGAGAGGAGAGGAGAGGAGAGGAGAGGAGAGGAGAGGAGAGGAGAGGAGAGGAGAGGAGAGGAGAGGTGCCATCAGTATGGTGAAATTATTTCTAGTTGATGCCAAGCAATTTTCCTCATTGCTATCATGACAAAAAAGGCTGGGTCTTCCTCCCTGATTATTGATGCTTATATCTCCTTCCTTATTTGAATAACCTGCTCTTCACAATATTTTACCCAGATAAAACACTTTTTACTATGCTTTGGTTGTGCAGGTGGCAGGAAATTCAGCACTGGGAAATTCCACCTGGCTGAGGATCCCTGAGGCTGCTCCACAGCACTGCTCTCTCAGGAATCTCCATGCTCTCTGCAAACACTGTGATTATTCCTCCCACTGCTATTTATTCCCATTTCAGACCACCTGGGAGCCCCCAGAGCTCTGTGTGAGTGTGGATTCATTGCAGCCACAGATCAAGATCCCCCCCTGGTTTATGAATGGGCAAAAAGAAGTGCAGGGAATTAATTTGTAGAGAGGGCAAAGCAACGCAGAGAACTCAAATATTCTGGTGTTTTGCCATTTGCTTTTAACAAGGAAAGCCTTTCTCTTCACCCAGGAGGAAAAATCTGTCCTAGGGCTTGTTCATGGCCTCAGGTTTCTCTTTTTCAGGCAGAGTCAGGAGCTGCGTGGGGTCAGTGTCATTCACACCCTCTTCCTCATAACCATCAGTGATTTTGGCTCCTCTTTTGGGTAGAAGGTAAAACCAGAAGGAAAAGAGAAGGACAGCAGTGATACCTTCTAGTTCAATGGTAACCTGCAGCAGAAGGAAAATCCCAGATATGGATGGGTAGCTCCTAAGAGGGGTCAGAAACAAGAGATTGACTGGGAAAAAATAGGGAGAATATTCCCACTTTCTCTTTGGCCTTCCTCACAAGGTCCAGGCCACTGGGAACATGCCTATGGCTGAGAACAAGGAGCTTTTCTCCAATCTTTTTGTGTCCTGGAAACTGTTAGACCGATTCTGGTGAGGGCAGTTTTTGTATTGGGGTTCAGAGGAAACCAAAAGGGAGGACCTGGTTCATCAGCTCCTGCCCTCAGCCACCAGAAACTCCCAGGAGAGCCCACAGCACATCCATTTCCCATGGCCCTTGGTGGTTTTCACTCTTGTCACAACCTGAGCTGTGGCAAAGCCATTCCAGGGGAGGGAGCAGGGCACTTCAGGGGCGTGACTCGTGTCCCAGGGCTTTGCATTTTTTGGGACGTGTTCTGTGCTGGGAGCAGGCTGTGTCCCACACCCCAGGCAGTTTTCCTTCCCCACCCACACCTCTGCTCCAGCTGATGGCGAGCTCTGTGCCCGTGTCCAGCAGCCCCTGGGGACCAGCCCCACCTGCTCAGCTGCTGCTCCCTGCAGAGGCCAGGCTGATCTCATCGTGCCATGATTAAAGGGAGCAGGGGCTGTGCTGTGGCTTTGCTTGGCAGCAGGGACACACTGCCCAGGCCCAGGGCTGCTCCTGTCCCACCTCTGCAGCCCCGGGCAATGCTGGGCGCCAGCCTGGTGACTCAGCCAGCTCAGGAGCCAGCATGGCACAGAGGGAGAAGCCCCTGGGCTGGGCAGGGCAATTCTGGCCACCAGGGGCTGGTTCAGAGGGCACTGCTGGGGCTGCTGTCAGGACAGCTTGGCTCTGGTCGGAGGCAGCAGCGGCCCTGGCTGTCCTGGTGATCTCATTTCCCCACCATCCTCCTGAAAACCTTGATGGGCTAAAAATATCCGTGTGCAAGGACTCCAAGGCAGCAGGGCTGTGCCCTTGGAAACCAGTTTCCCAGCTCTGAAAGGTGCTGGTGTGACACCCTCAGCTGCAATCTGCTGCTCTGGGGTGGATTTCAGCCGCAAAGCAGGAAGGAGAAATTTCCTCCGTCCGTTTCCGCTTTGATCAGGCACAGATAAGGAATGTAACAGCTCAGCACTCATTTCCCCTCTCAATCTACACAGCTAAATCTGTAGGCTGGCTGGGCTGAGATGCCTGGATTTGCAATGTATATTTGAGCCCTGGCTCAGGTCTGCACTTAATCTATCACCTCCCTGAAACGCAGGGAGTAACGTGGTCCCTGGAACAGATCAGTGAAATGTTAGACCAAATGCCTACAGAAAATAAGTGTATGGCACAAAACAGCTCATACTTCCATCAAACAGAGTTTCTTGGGTGTATGGCTCAGATTCTTCTGGAACTTCAAATTCTTTGTACCTTGTCCTTTCACAGCTGGGGAAACTGAGGCAGGACATGGCAACAACTTACACCTTCAGAGCTGTCCACCCAGTGCCAGCCCATTTTTTGGCAGACAATCTACCTAAAAAAGTCTGTTTTGTTCTGACCTTTCAGTCTGAAGCCAGGAGTGACTTTTTAAAAGCTTAGGTGTAAATGTAGACCCAAAAGTCAAGGAAGGGGTAAGGCCATGCCAACAGCTGGGGGTGAGTTAAAACTCTGAGATTTCATTTCCTCAAGATCTGTGGAATTTAATAAACTTATGGCTAAAATACCTGTGAATTCAGGTCTACCTGATATAAAACAGTGACTATAAACCCAGATGGGCGCCACACATACCTGCAGACACCATTATTTTCTTTCTGCCTCCCATTGCTGCCTCATGGCCCTTCCTGCTCTCCATTTCACACCTCTTCCCAGCCACACACACAGCAGGTTAAACCCAAGGTCCTGGAAGGTGTGTGTTTGCAAGGGCTGGCCAGGCTCTTTCAGAGCTGTCCAAAGGGCCTGAACCAGAAATTACATTTTAAAAGAGACAACACATTCCTTATCTCTAAGTCCAGGGGGTGGTAATGCTGGGAGTCTGATTGGGAGGCTTTGATCCCTCAGGAGACATCAAATAATGCTTTATTTTGTGGCAATTTCTTCTTGTCTTGCCTTGTAGGGTGTTCTATAAACTCACTGCTGGGGGGTAGGGGACAAGAGGCTGAAATAGAAAGATCATCTAAATAAACTTCTGTGGAAAGTCACATCCTTGGCTGTATTTTCTTGCCAAGGTGGAACAGCAGATTTCATCAGAGCTGATCTTTGACAGGCAAACCTCAGGCTGAACCCTTGGCAGGAGCAGCCACGCTGGTGATGGAACTGAAGTTTCATTTTAAAATCATTTCTGTGCCCCATATTTATGATGAATAAAGCCTGTGTGTTTGCTGCAAGCAGGGAGGATAAAGCTGTTGTTGTGTGAGCATCCTGCATGTTTCAGTCACTCAGTGGGTATGAGCTGCCCTGAAAGACATGAAAGACAACAGCTCCTGTATCAGCCCTAAGTATTTCTCTGCTATATTTGCCTCAGCTGGAGCATTTGGGATGTGGTTACCCTGCCAGGATTGCCATTGTGGGTGTTGTGGGTGAACACGCTTGGGATTGAGTTTCCAAGCAGGAAGATTCAGATAAACAACTGCTTTGAGGTGAAAATTAGAGAGTTCATGTTACACCCACCTCTTGAATTTGTAACTGACTATTCACCCTGAAAATCTGATTCTAGGAACTCAGCATGTCCCGTCAGGAGCAGAATAATACCACAGAAACCATGGCCAGCCAGAGTCCTGAATGCTGAGAACTGTGATTAACTCCTCAGGAATCTCTCTGGAGCAAGTCATATTTTCTGGGCTTTTTTAGGTAATTATTTCAAACCTTGAATCTGTGAATGGAGATTGTAAACAGTTCTCAACCCAACATCTTAGAGAAGAATGTGAAATGCATCAAATGACTAATGGGTTCTGACCTGTTTGCTCATGTGTAACTCCAAAAAAATAAATGTTTTAACCACACAGGAGGAGAGAGCTGCAAAGGCAGCTATTGGATCTCTCCATGCAGTGATCCAAGGCAGAATGGTAAACCTGAACAGCTGCTGGCCCAGCAGCTCACAGACATATCAGCAAGAACCAGGACTCAGCCAAGCTGCTTTGTGCTCCCAAGGGTGCCTCTTGCTGAGTTCAATGATGTGTTGTAGCCCTGTCCTGTATCTCACTGGCCACGCTCTGCTCCAGCACCTCACCACACTCCAAACCTGCTGGGACAGCCTGAGCTGGGCTGCAGCTGCTTCCCCAGCCTGTCCCCTGGTGATTGCATTATCTGGAAGGGGGTTGGAGGTTCCCTCAGAGGACGGGAGAGGTTGTGGAGTGACGTGTCCCGATAGCAGCGCGCAGCAAGCCCTGCAGACCACGGCTGGTGCAGGGAGTTGTCTGCTGAGCAGGATGTTTGCCTTTGGTGTGGGCTCAGCTTCTTGCCCTGACACAGATTCCTTCATCATGTTAAAGTGAGACTGAGAGTCCAGCCCTCTTGCCTGAAGGGATGTGGAGCATAATTCTATTTTCAGGTTGGAAAATGGCCTTCAGATAAAGGCAGGTCAGCCCATGTAGAATCCCAGGATGGTTTGGGTTGTAAGGACCATAAAGCTCATCTTTTTCCATCCCCTGCTATGGCAGAGACACCTTCCACTATGCCAGGGTGCTCCAAACCCTGTCCAACCCGGCCTTGGACACTTCCAGGGATGGGGCAGCCACAGCTTCTCTGGGCAACCTGTGCCTGTGCCTCACCACCCTCACAGGGAAGGATTTCCTGCATGCACCCTACCTGCATTCCTCCTGTCCAATACAGATCACACACAGGAAAGGCTCTTGTCTCTTCCTCAGTGCTGCCAGGGATCCCAGGCTAAACACAGCAGCCCAGGTGCCCACAGTGACATTCCCAATTAAAAAGAAGGAGAGTGTAAGTGGAGGAGGGCAAGATGAGGAACAGGGAGTACAAAACTATTTATGACTGCTTGTTATAGAGCCTCAGCCTTTGTGCTGCTGTGATAAGCTTTGGAATAACAAGGAACTCAGCTTAGATGCTGCATTTTGGGGTTGCATTTCAGCAGCAGGAGCAAACTGATCTCTGGTGGTTTGGGGAGGAATGGAATCCAGACCTGCTGAAGGATCACAGGGTTATATAAAGATCTGCCTCAGGAGACTGCAAGAAGTTTTTGCATTTATTAGTCATTTAGAAAATAATGAAAGCTGCAACCTCATTCTCAGCTGTTGTCTGTGCTTGCTTGGGGAGGATCAGTGTATTCCTGTGAGGGCTGCAGGGATGCTGTCTCTACAGAGACATGAGCAGGCTCCAACCAAACAAGAGCAGATCACTGCTCGTGGGGCACTGAGGGTCTCATGGGGACAATGCCAAGGCCTTTCAAATCCCACCAGGTGCTCAGTGAGTCACAGATCCTGCAGGAGACAGTCTGTGCCTTGTGATCAAAAGCTTCAGGGAAGGGTACACACAGGAAAGCAAAGTTCAAGTCTGTCTTCCTGGTATCCAACTTCTCAGTGTTTCATTTTCAATTGTAGCACTCAATGCAAGGAATTAAAGAATCAGAGAATCATGGAACGGTTTGGTTGGAAGGACACCTAAAGCTCATCTCATTCCAATCCCCTGTCATGGGCAGGGACACCTTTAACTATCCCAGGTTGCTCCAAGCCCCATCCAGCCTGGTCTTGAACACCTCCAGCTTCTCTGGGCACCCTGTGCCAGGGCCTCACCACCCTCACAGTGAAAAATTCATTCCCCATATCGCATCCAACCTTGTCCTCTGGCAGTGGGATGCCATTCCCTGTGTCCTGTCCCTCCATCCCTTGTCCCCAGTCCCTCTCCAGCTCTCTTGGAGCCCCTTTAGGCACTGGAAGGGGCTCTCAGCTCTCCCTGGAGTCTTCTTTCCAGGTGAGCACCCCCAGCTTTCCCAGCCTGGCTCCAGAGCAGCCCTTGGAGCATCTCTGTGGCATCCTTGGGCTCATTCCAGCAGCTCCTCATCCTTGTGATGAGGGACACCCCAGAGCTGGAAGTACTGTCCCAAGGGGGGTCTCAGAAAATGCAGCTGAGGTGCAGAATCCCCCTCTCTGTGGGATCAGCCCAGGACACTTGTGGGTCCTGCAGAATTTGGTTCACATTTTTACATACAATTTGTCACATTTCCAGGACAGCAGTGGAGTGGCAGGAAGGAGATGACACAAGGAGATGGAATTACTAGGGGGGATCTCCAAAAGCTTATTAACAAATCAGTGTGTGTGAGACGTGAAGCAGTTGCAACAAAGAACATCACCTCTGGGCTTAGCAAAAATTACCTGCAGCTCTTGGATCAGGTGAAATATGCATGTCCAATCCTCTTTTTAGCATTTCCTAAGCATGGCTTTCAGAGGAAAGCCCCTAAATACACACTTTAAACAAAGGCACTAATTTCTGTTGAAATGCTGTCCTCAGCTGGGATAATTGGAGGCGCTGGAGCAAGGTGAGCGCGTCTGGCAGCAGGAAAGCTCATCCCCTCCTCTAATTAAGCTGCACACGGACTCCCTGACAGCAAAGAGGCATCCAGAGGCTCAAGACCCCATGATTTATATGGATTTCCTGATGTTTTCATGGAGTTTCTATTTCCTGCATGATTTACAAGGCACTCCACTCCTTTAGAGAGCACCCTACCCTTTCTCCTCCTTGGTGCTGTGGAGCAAGGCCATGCATAATTTATACAAAATTATGTGGGATTTTGATTAATCTCAAGGTTTCTTCATCACTCCATTATGCCTCATCCCCAAATGCACTATAGATTTCTCTGTTTCAGATCCTTGAGTTACAGAGTCAGGGACTAAAGGAATAATTATTGCTGGGCCCTGCTAAGGGAAAAAAAATAAGATTTTGGCCATAGGTGATTATAGTTTCTGTAGCTGAATCAGTGTCCCATAACTGACAGAGGATAATGGATTTAATAAATAACTCTGATTAAGTCTGATGTTATTTTTAAATAATTTCAAAAACTGTTACTCTAATCCCTCCGTGGCTGGCAGAAAGGAGGATGCTCAGAAGTTAAAATTAGTTCCTTCACGTTCAGCCTGGTGTGGAGTTACAGGCTCCAGGGCTGGCCTGGTTTTCTGGGGCATCCACTTACAGGGGAGCCAAATGGACACAAACAGCTGCCTTTGGAAAGTGGGAATGAGCTCCCACAACTCCCTCAGCCCTGCTGTTCTCCTTCCCAGTGCTCTGATGGCTCAGCAGGAGCTCCCAGCCCAGCTGATGGGACAATCAGTTGGAGTTATCCACAAGCTGTCTTCCTGCACACAAATCCTCTTTCCCCTGATTCACAGGGAATTCCCAACTCTCCCGGGCCTCTTTATCAACAAATATAGATTTCTTCTGTACAATGTCAATGTGATTCATTTCCTTTCTGGGTTTCAGTGCCTACATTTCAGAGTGATCCCATTGCTTGGCTGGGAAGAGGACTTGAAGAACATTTTGCCTTGAAAAGCACCACAGAATCCCACAGTCACAGCAGGAGCTGTTTCAACTGAAATGATGGAAAACCATACTTCTGTCCTCCTCCTCTTTTTCCTCCTCCTTCTTTTCTCTCCCATAGAGATGGGCTGGCAGAGCTGTTCAGCCTGGAGAAGATAAGACTCCAGGGAGAGCTGAGAGACCCTTCCAGTGCCTAAAGGGGCTCCAGGAGAGCTGGAGGGGGTCTTGGGACAAGGGATGGATGGATGGATGGATGGATGGATGGATGGATGGATGGATGGATGGATGGATGGATGGATGGATGGGACACAGGGAATGGCTTCCCACTGCCAGAGGGCAGGGTTGGATGGGAAATTGGGAAGGATTTTTTCCCTATGAAGGCAATGAGGCCCTGGCACAGGTTGTCCAGAGAAGCTGTGGCTGCCCCTGGATCCCTGGAACTGCCCAAGGCCAGGTTGGACAGGGCTTGGAGCAACCTGAGAAAGTGGAAAGTGTGCCTGCCCATGGCAGGGGGTTGGAGTGACATGAGCTTTAAGGTCCTTTCCAACCCAAGCCATTTCATGATTCTCTGAACTGACACATGCCCATGGCACCCTGGCTGCAGAGGAACAGGGGCAGAAAAGCAGGACCACGTTTTTGGGGCTACTCCACTAAATTAAAGGAAACCACAAACTGAACCTTCAGCCTCAGAAAATCCAGCTGCAGTGCTCAGCTTTGCCTCCAGCTCAGCAGCAAGGCAGAGATAACAATAAATCCCTTCTCCCACCTTCTGCATGTCCTGATTAGGCAGACTGGAGCAGATGGGGGCTGTCATTATTCCCTGCCTGTTCCGTGCCTGGCACAAAGCGGCTCCGAGCGCGGCTCTGCCCGAGGGGGCTGCACCAACAATAGCTCTGACAAGAACCTGGTGGCTGCTGCTGGGAGGTCACAAGCTGCCCAACTCCTGCCACCCCAGGAGGGACCTGTGGAGTTAGCACTGCCTCCCTCACAGGTTGTGTGCCAGGGGGATGGAGCCCAGCTGAACAAGGAGGAATTTCCAGGCTCCATCCATGCCACACTTAGGAATGCTGCACATCCACGAAGGCATGAGGCTGTGTCAGGGAGATTTAGGCTGGATATCAGTGAAAGGTTCTTCCCCCAGAGGGTGCTCAGGCACTGAACAGGGTCCCCAGGGAACGGTCCCAGCCCCAAGGCTGCCAGAGCTCCAGGAGCATTTGGACACTGCTCTCAGACACAGGGTGTGATTGTTGGGGTGTCCAGGAGTTGGACTCTGATCCTTGTGGGTCCCTTCCAGTTCAGGACACATCATGATTTTATAGACCACCAGCAGTTACATCCTCAGCTGTTGCAGGAGCCCACATGGATATTTCCTTGGTGTTAGTGTAACAAAAAAAGTGAAATTAATTTGTTGATGTTCATTTAATGGAACTGCACTGTTGCTGACAGAGAGGACATTGTGTGAGAGCAGCGTTCAGGGACTGGCAGGGACCCCTCCCTCTGCTCCTCTCCATCCAGCTGAGGCTCCCCTCTCTCAGAGGGATTGCTCCAACCAGCTGCTGTGCCTGTGCAGCACCCCAGGACGGACCCCAGGCTGTTCCTGCCACAGAGATGCCACACACTGACAGCTTCCCTGACCAGTACCTTTCTCCACATGCAGTGAGGGTAAATCCATGCAAGAAACATGAAAAACACAGGAGATGATATCGGGGCTTCTCTCTCAGGACTAAAAATGAGTGTTTTCAAATCTGCCCCAGTCAGAGCCTCACTGAGGTGCAGTGTGGGGTGAAGGGTGGCAGAGTGGGGGAGAACAAAAAAAAAAAATCCTGCACTGGAACCACAGCTTCTCATACCTGTCACAATGTGGATTTTCAGCTTGAGCACACAAAGCTGAGCTCAGGGGACACTGTCATGTAGATTTAGGGTTTTATCTCCTTTCCTCTCCATTAGCTGTGATATTTTCTTATTATGCTGAAACCCAAAACTTTTCTTTCCTCCGGTGGTTGTTCCCTTCCCCATTTGGCAAATATTGATCTCTCTGTGTCCTCAGCACAGGTTCAAATCCACCCCCCTCATCCTCAGCCTGCTCCTGGGGTCAAATGCGTGGCAGTGCCACCTCTCATGACATCAGGGACCGGAGTGAAGGACAAGCAGGGGGATGTTCATCCATTACACGTGTTTTCCTCTCCCTCTGTGTGCTGGAAGTGACAGGGAGCTGAACAGGATGGGGCTGATTGTGCTTGGCAGGTGGAGAGGGAATGGAAGGAGCAGGGAGAAAAGAGCAGCCTGGGATAACCACGAACTTCTCCCAGCCTTGTTCCACACTCACATCCTGCAGCACCTTGGGTGAGAGCTCTGCAGGCAGGGCACCAAAAGCTGGGGCTGGCCTGTGCAGGAGGCTGCCCCCACTTACCTTGGGGTGTGATTTTAAGCCAATTTAATTAAATTGCTTGGCAAGGTTGCGAGGACTCATCTATTTCAGCTTGAGCCAGGCCTGTTTTGATTTAGTGTTGGCTGATTAGGAATTAGTGGAAACAAACCGCTTAGAAAACAAAATTAGAGGGTGCACGCTAACTTTTGCACCAGATTAAGTTGAATTAAAAAGCAATTGAAATGTAATTTTCCTGTCTCAAGCAGCCAAAAAACAAGATAATGCAACCAGTGGCACTTGAAGCTTAAAATCACAGCAGCCAGGATTAGCACAACTGGCTTTTTAATGCCTACAAACAACAGATTTATCTGAAGGTCTTTCCTCAAACCTCCCCATCACCTTCCATATAAAGCTGTGTACAGCTCATTTTATTTGCTTTGAAATGCAGAATTGGTGGGACCCCAGGACTTGAATCCAGGGCTTTGAGCAGCCAGGGTATTGCACAGTGTGTCTCCATAGGTATTTCCATGCTGGACAATAGTAGTTGTTCCCTGAATTGCTATAATTTGGATTGGAATGGCTCTGTGTGCATGGTGGGAAGTGCATGGTGTGGAGGGTGCAGTTCCCATCTGCATCCCAGCATCACCTTCCTCATCCCTGAGTGTCTTTGTTCCCCATCTCCCTCGTACAAAGAGATGTCAAGTAATTTAAAGTCAGGTTTTAATTAAATATTTTAATTGCTGTTTTCCCTACCCATTTTGGAAACACTGCTCCTCCCTTCCCCACCAGCAGGACCAGGCTGGCACCCCTGCCCACACCAAGAGGGTTTTATGAGGCTTTGCTAAAAAGGGTGATGGTGTGGAGGGGGTGCCAGGCCACGATGTCTTCAGCGCCTCAGTGTCCCCAGAATTGCCCACAGTGCTGCAGCCAGGCCCTGCTGCAGTGCTTACCTGGGGGTCAGGGAGCTGCTGTCCCTGTGTGCCAGAGCAGCAAGAGCAGGACTGGGGCAAGGGCTCCATAAATGAAAATGTCTCCTGACTGATGGACACTGTCATGGGCACAGAACACAGCACTTTGTGAGCTGCCCAGCAGCTCCTGGCCAAAACCTAAAGGACTCATGGAGATAATGGGCTCCTGCTGGGTTTCTCTGCTTGCCACCTCCCTGCTGTGCCAGCCAGCAGCTCAGTGCCTGATGATGCTCCAAGTTGCTTAATCCTGTCTTGGTTCACTTGCAACCTCTGTGCAGCTGATTCTGCCTGGCTCCCTGGTCCCCTCTGACTGGAGGAGGTGCTCTCCTGCCCTCCAGCACCACCCCCAAACTACCCAGATAAAAAATGGGGCACCTCAGATTGCCTGTGCCCTGACAGTGATGGGGCGGCAGAGCCCAAACTGTCCCCCAGAGCCCAGGACACTGCCAGGTACAGGCTGGCATCACCACAAAGGGCCTTGGCCAAAAACAAGGGCAAAGCTGGCAAAGCATAAATGTAGGAAGGAGATCTGGGGGTTGAGTGGTGGCCCAGAGAAGACAGACTCATTCCATCCATCCATCCATCCATCCATCCATCCATCCATCCATCCATCCATCCATCCATCCATCCATCCATCCATCCATCCATCCATCCATCCATCCATCCATCCATCCATCCATCCATCCATCCATCCATCCATCCATCCCCAGGTGCATCCAGGTGAGGGAGCAGGTGCAGATAATGGGGGGTTGTCCTGGGGAGAGCCAATCATGGAGGGGCACTGGGGGGGTGTGTGGCCCCATGGGGGAAATAAAAGAGGCAGCTGAGGGCAGTGGGGTATGAGGCCCAGTCAGAGTAAGTGGGGTGTTTTTCCCCTTTCCTTCTCCTTTTGGGTGCTGGGTTGTTGTTTATTCTCTCATACCTCACTATGGGTTCCTGGCTGTCTGGGGCTTGGCTGGGGTCAGTGTGTAGGCTATGCTGCCCTTCTGCTGGGATGGAGTGGAGAAAGCTTCCCCCAAAAGAAGAAGATTTCTGGGGTGTTTGGCTCTGTTGGGGGAACAGGAGGGGAGGCTGGGGCAGACCTTGATGTTTGGGTGTTGGGATTTAGGCCATGGGGGATGGTGCATTGAGCCAAAGGGTGGCTCAGCCTGGCCCTTCTGGAAGCTGGAGGAGCTCTGCTGGCTGCATGGGAAAGGAGTGATGCTGCTGGTGCTTGGCCTTGGTTACTGGGACAGGAAACAGGGAGACAGAATGAGCAAAACACCAAAACCTTGAACTTCAAAGGGTGGTGTGAGGGAGTCCTTGGAAGCTGCTCTGAGCTGCAGGTGTTGGCTGTAAGCCTGGAGGGGAGGAGAGGAGGCACCATCTGTGTGGGATCAGCCCCTGAGTTGATGCACACCCTGGGTTTAGGGGTCCCATGATGGTGTCTGCTCTGAAAACATCTCCCTTATTGCTGGCTGAAGCCTTGTTTTTCTGACAAAAGCTGTCTGAAGGCCAGGTCTTAGTTTATTTGTGTGTACACCTCTGGCTTTTGCTAGGAGGTGCTTAGAAATTATTTTGACCTGTCCCTGTTTCATGTAATAGTTGCTGGGCTTCCAGAACTTTTTTTTTTTATCAGCTGAACTTGGTCCCTTTGTGTCCCTGCATGTGACTGTGGGCCTTTGCTAGCTGGGGTGCAGGTGGAGGAAGCCAGGTTGGGCTCTGTGGTGGAGTGAGAGAGGCTTAGATGTGGCTGTGTGTCCTTACATCAGACCTTGAGCTGCTCCTTTTGGAGGTGAGAGGCTTTGCCAGGCTGGTGTGTCACAGTAAATGTGAAAGCCCCAGGATGAGGGCTGGAGGAAGGGGGTGTTCCTGTCACCATGGGCTGTGTGTCTGGCTTCCTCCTGGAATTGCAGCAGCTGTAATTTTTGTAGCCTGATATTAAGGGGTAGTTTGTGTTTGTATTTAGTTCAGTGGCTCAGCTGCAGCGTGTGAGGATCCTACCAAGCTCTGCTTGGGGCAGGGCATCTCCAGTGTCTCCCTTGCAGGGAGTGTGGGGTGGAAATGTGTGGCCTGGGCTGCTGGTGGGAGTGGAGGGTCCCAGCCCCCTCAGTGGCTGGCAGGGGATGGTTGTGGGCAGCTGTGACCTGACCCTGCTCTGTGCTGACCCCCAAGAGCCCGCGAGGGTTCCAGCACCTCTCTCAGCTCTGCCAAGATGCCAGTCAGGAAGCACAGCCAGCACAAGCAGTTGTTCAAGAACAAGGGCAAGGATGAACCTGTGAGTACCCACCTGCCTGTGCCAGCATTTTGGGCCCCAGCAGACCCCACTGCTGGCAGGAGCTGAAGGAGGGGCTTCTCAAGGTCCATGGCCCCCAATCTACACGTGGGAGGGAATGGGGAATGGCTCTGGATACCTTCAGCTGGGATGTTTGGGTGGTTTTTGGGACGTGGTATGGGGTTGGCTGGGCTGCAAGGAGTGTGGTGGTACAGGCAAGTGGGATGTGAGTTTTGGGTGTGTGGCTGGAGAAGGGAGATGGCTCAGCCCCAGCCAGCTGAGCTCTCCACAGCAGTTATCCCTGTGCAGTTGGGGCTGGTGTGGGATGTCAGATGTAGGATCTGACAGCTTGATTTAAGCCAGTAGAGGAGATGAGGATTTGCCTTTCAGGTTCAGAAAATCTACTTTTAAAAACACCCACTGGTTGCTGGTGTATCCAGCAGTCCATATCCTGGGGAGGCACTGAGCTAGAGCCTTCCTCTGTCCCAACTCCTTCATCACCCTCCAGGCCACAGGGAGGAGGTGCTGGCTCCCCACTCCTCCTGTGGGAAATGTGGGGCAGAGGGATGAACTCCCTGGGGAATGGGGCAGTGCAGGTAGGAGTGGGATGCTGTTCTTCCCCCAGACCCTGCGGAGGCAGAGGGTGGAGGTGAGCGTTGAGCTGAGGAAGGCCAAGAAGGATGAGCAGCTCCTGAAGCGCAGAAACATTTCCATCCATGAGGAGAATCCCTCTCTGGGAGAAGACAGAGCAGCTGAGGTGGTGAGTGCTTGGTGCTCTGCACCTGGGTAGGATCAGTGCAGCAGCAATCATTCCCTACTTGGGCCACTATCAATTCCAGCTGGGGTGACCTGAGTTAAGTGGCTGGTGCCATTCCTGATCTCCATGCCCAGTGCTGGGGAGTGTTTCAGGCTGCCTGGCCTTTGTCTGTGCAGTTTTTCATGGTGATGCTGTCCTGCTGGCCTCCCTTGATGGCAGGTAGAACAGGCTGGTGCTCTGGCTTGCTGGGAGCTGCTCCTGTCTGGCTCCCTGCACAGCCAGGGGTAATTACTGAGCTCGCAGCCCATTATGGTGTCAGTGACTCTTTCACTGCTTGATTACAAGCATTAGCTGCCTTGAAGGCTTTTGTGGATTGTCTTCCTCTGCCTCATCTCCAAACTGTGTTGCATAAAGAATAGACACTGCTTAGATATGAAGTGGTGACTGAGCTGGGTCTAGACAGCTGATTGACTGCTGAGATTAAACCAGAGGGAGTCCCGGCTCCCTGGCTGGCTCTGAATCATTCCCTGTGACACAGATTATTCAGCCCTCCTTGGAGGAGATCCTGGAAGCCGTCAATGGGGAAGACACCCAGCTGCAGCTGCTTGCCACCCAGGCCACCAGGTATGTGCCCAGCTGCTGGAGCTGTGCTGGGGCCTGGGGGCTGCAAGTTCCTGTTTGAGGAGCTCTCTAGAGAGATGGCAAAGGGAGAAGGGGCCTGGTAACCCAAACTGCCCATGGGAATCTCGGCTGGTGCCTGTTCTGTGGCCTCTGTGCTGTGCTTGGCTCACAGTTCTGCATGAGCCCAACCCAGGGGTTGGCTGTGCTGCCCTGTGCTGTGCCAGGAATTATCTTGGATCCCACAAGAAATCGAGTGCCAGATGCTTGGGCAGGACAAGGACTGGAGAGCTGGCTCTGTAAAGGGTCAGTGCTGAGCAGGGCTGTCCCCACAAGGGTGGGGGCACAAAGGACCACAGGGCTATGGCTGAGGTGGCACCATGCAGGGCTCCTCATGGCTGGCTGTGCTGTGTCCTCTCTCGCAGGAGAATTCTGTCCAAGCACAAGGACCCTCCCATCGATCAGTTCATCGAGCTGGGGATCATCCCCAGGCTGGTGGAGTTCCTGGGCCGTGCTGACAATGCTGCCCTGCAGTTTGAGGCAGCCTGGGCACTGACCAACATTGCCTCTGGCACCTCGGAGCACACCAGGGCCGTGGTGGAGGGAGGAGCCATCCCAGCCTTCATCTCCCTGCTGTCCTCCCCACACATGCACATCAGCGAGCAGTCAGTGTGGGCCCTGGGCAACATTGCAGGTGAGGAGACCTGGAGGGGCGTTTGGAGGTCCCTGACTGAGCCAGGGACTTGATGACCCTTGTGGGGCCCTTGGAATATTCTGGTTCTGCTGGGGAGATGAAGCACTGGAGCTCCCGTCCATGCAGTTGGGTCTCTGAGCTGCTGCCCCTACTGAACCCCATAACCCTTCATCCCCTTGGTGTTGCCTGGCAGCCTTTGAGATCCTGTGTTGGCTCTGCAAGAGGATTTTGGCCAAAGCCAAGGGCAAGACTCTGTCCTGCTGGGATGGTTTAACCCATTAATGTCACCATAGGGAGAACAGAATGGGTCATGCCTGGCTGGCCTGCTGGCACTCCAGTCTGCCCAGTAAATCCTTCCCACCTGGAAATGGCTAATGGTGTGTGGCTGGTGGATCACCCAGGCCTGGCCCTGCAGATCTGATTGCTGTTTGATGTTGACTGTCCTGTGGCTTGGGCAGATGCAGTGACCAATCTTTTTTATCTGTCCAGGGGATGGCCCCATCTACAGGGATGTCCTTATTGCTCATGATGTGATTCCTCCCTTGCTGGCTCTGGTGTCACCTGCAATTCCAGTAAATAACCTTCCATTTTCTTGATTTAACAGCTCTTAATCCCTTGGGTGGTGGGTGAGTCCACTGTCTGCCTTGTACACAGCAAACTTTGTGTCGTTGAATGAGACCCTGCTCTAAACTGCTTTTATGGCCCTGCCAATGCACAAAGCTGGGGGTGCCAAGCAGACACTCAAAGTCAATGTGATCTCTTCCATCCTGGCCTTTCTTATCCACCTCTGACTATCTCAGGCTAGGAATAAGATGAAACTGGTGCAAGGCAGGCTTGCATATGCAGGTGGAAGGGCTGAACTTGCCCTGCAAGCTTCCTGCTGCTGCTCTGTGGTTTGTCTCTGCCCTCTGCAATGGTTCCTGCCCCACTGTTCTGTCTCTGGTGTGTGTGAGAACCCTCACAGGCTGACACAGACTGAGAGGCCCTTGGGGGTGGTGAGGATCTCACACCTGCCTTGTGTTTCAGGTTGGGTTCCTGAGGAACATCACCTGGACACTGTCAAACCTGTGCAGGAACAAGAACCCCTGCCCTCCCTTGGATGCTGTGCAGAAGGTTCTGCCAGTCCTTGTCCTCCTCCTGCAGCACGAGGACAGGCATGTCATCGCTGACTCCTGCTGGGCTGTTTCCTACCTCACTGATGGCTGCAACGATCGCATCCAAGTTGTGTTGGAGACAGGGATTCTCCCAAGGCTTGTGCAGCTCATGGACAGCCCAGATTTGATTATTATGGTAGGGAACAATCAAATCTCCACCCTGTGGTCCCTTAACGTAGAAAGGTCTGAGGAGAGGGAGGGCAGGTGCCCTTGTTCTGTGTGGCAGCTGTGGTGTGCTGTCCCCTCACCTCATGGAACTGACTGCCTGCCTGTCAAGCCGCTGCTTGTTCTGCTGGCTGGGGCTGGAGGCTGGGTAGAGGCTCTAAAGCTGCTTAGAGCAAACAAGGGACGACAGGGCTGTAAATAAACAGCCATCACCCACAATGCTCTCATCGTGTGAAGGATCAAGCACTTAGGGAGGGATCTTGCTGGGCTTTCTGACATGTATCCCTCGAGGTAAGGACTCTCCTCATCTCCTCTAATCTCTGTCTAGACTCCAGCTCTCCGTGCCATCGGGAATGTGGTCACAGGCACAGACCAGCAGACCCAGGAAGCCATTGATGCTGGTGTCCTGACTGTCCTGCCCCGGCTGCTGAGGCACAGCAAGTCAGGGATCCAGAAGGAAGCAGCATGGACCCTCAGCAACATTGCAGCAGGGCCTTCCCACCAGATCCAGCAGATCATCACCTGTGGGTTATTGCCACCTTTGGTGGAGCTGCTTGACAGGGTGAGAGATGGGCACAGGGCTGCTGAGGGAGGGATGTGGGGTTCAGGAGGTCTGGGATGGCTCCTTGTGAAGCATTTGGTCCCAGAGCCACCTGAGCAGGCTGCTTCAGAGGTCCTTGGGACAGCCTGAGCATCCCAATTTGTGAGTACACCTGCATGGAAACACATCCTGGGGCTGCCCTTGGCACCTGTGCCAGGTGTCCATGCAGCACCCAAAGGGGCTGGGAAAGCTGCATATGAGGGAAATGGTTATCCTGGCCTCACACTCATCCTGGAGGGTACTAAAGCTTGGGAATGCCTTTGCTGTGCTGCTCTTCCAGGGTGATTTCAAGGCTCAGAAGGAGGCTGTGTGGGTGGTGGCCAACTTCACAACTGGAGCAACAGTGCATCAGGTGGTGGAGCTCGTCCGTTCCGGGGTCCTCAAACCTCTGCTCAACCTGCTTTTGGTCAAAGACAGCAAAACCATCCTGATCATCCTGGACACCATTTCAAATCTCTTCCTGGTGAGATCTGCTCATCCTGGGTGCCATTTTTTAATCTTTTCCTAATATGGTCTCATCTCTTGACTTCCTTCTCCCAAAGAGCAGCAAGGAGTGAGCCAAATGCTCACTTTGTGTGGTTAGAACAATGACTGTTGGTTTTTTGGAGTAAGAGACTTCATGTTGTCTAAATTTGTCTTGGATACCCTTGGGTTGTCTAAAGGGCTTGGCAAGATTGAGTTCCCTAAGTGCTGCTCTTCATCCCCTGCTCTCTGGTTTGGCTGGCAGCCCCCAGCAGAGACTGGTATTCCACAGGCACATCCCTGGCATCAGGAAGGGACCATAAATTCAGGGGCAGTGAGCCTTTGACTTGTAGATCAGGGTTGTAATTACAGAAAAGACCATCTCTGACCTGTAACTGATGTTCTGTTTTCCTGCCTGGCTTTCCAATGCTGCAGGCAGCTGAGAAGCTGGGAAAGACAGAGAAGTTGTGTCTGCTGGTGGAAGAACTCGATGGTCTGGAGAAAATTGAGGATTTGCAGAACCATGAGAATGACATGGTCTACAGAGCTGCCCTGGACATCATACAGAAATACTTTTCTGATGAGGTATGTGAGCCCTTGCTGAAAATGTGGAGTTATTACACACTGGAATGAAACACAGATTGTAAGGATACTGGAAGAGGATTTTAAAGGAGACCTCCACATGACCAGAGTAGTCCTTGCAGCTTCTTCCAGCTGCTTTTAAAGCTCTGTAAAAGCTGAGTTGTCAGCCAATGAGCTGGACAACAGACATGGATGGCTTGATAGCATCTTGCTGCTGGAATCTAAACTGGCATCAGCTGGAGTTACTGCAGTTACTGATATGAATACCAAATGTGGAGAAGTTTCCTCCTTCAGAGCTGAGCTGGCTTGTCACTATGAATGGCAGCCTCCTACTCAGCTGATAACAGTGCTCAGGTTGCATTTGGATTACTTGACCCTTCTCATGGTAAGGAATCCATGGAAAAAGAGGATAGGACACCAGCTAGGACCTGCAAGGGTCCAATGACTGTCACAGATGCTATGTTTGGTCCTGGCCTTAGACTTGCAGATGGGAAAACATCAGGGAAGAGGCTTAGAGGTCTGGCAGGCCTTGGAAGTGTGGCTCAGTTTGGGTGAGAGCTGCAGCAGGGGGCAAAGCTTTGGCTTAGAGCTTTGCCAGAGCAGGGTCTGTGGGGTGTCCCTGTGAGAGGATATGCAGGAAATTCTCCACAGCAGCTCTGGCTGGAGGGGCTGGATGCCAGGGAACATTTCCCTGAGCAGTCCTGGCTTGCTGCTGTTCCAAGCAGGCCATTTAATTTCAGTGAGCTCTACCACTGCAGCCACTTTTATTTCCTTTTGCCTCTGGAGCCTGAGCCCAAAGGTTTGGCTGCTGTTGTGTGTGGGCTGCAGGGACACTGCAGCTTCAGGCTGCTGCAAGGAGCAGGAGGGCTTGGCCTGGTCTCCAGGAGTTCTGCTTCAGTCAAGCTGAACTTGACAGGATTTTTAAAACGAGACTAAAACAGAGTTGCTGTGAAAAGTTTAGGTTTATTCAAATGCAGACCCTGTAAGTGATTTCTACCATTTTCCTCCTAGGAGAATTTAAATCTGGAGCCCCAGACTGGCCAAGATGGGCTGTATGATTTCTCAGTAGAGAAGCAAGACTTCAACTTCTGAAGATGAAGCATGACACAGCTCTAAACTGGTGGGTGGAAGTACCTTGGAAGAGCTCAGACATCCAAACCATGAGGAGCAGAGATGCTGAGCCTTTTTACTTCTGAAACCAGTCAATAAATTGCACTTTTGGCTTTGTACCTTTTGCCTTTAATTATTTCCACCCCTCTTTTAAGCTGCTGTTGCAGATGACATAACTTTTTTTTTTTTCCCAATAGCATCTCAAGGCCTTGCAGGAGTGTGTTGGAGCCCCTGGGCAGATTTTCTGGGTGGAATCTTTCTTCTAAGTACATTAAACTGCAGGAGAGCAGCATGCTGCCACCAAATCCTTGAGCTGAAACTCCTAGGCTTGACTTGGAGCGGCTGAAGTAGCTCTGAGAACTCTTTGAGAGGAGTTTCACCTTCTGCAGGCACCATCACTGCTGTGGGGAAGGAGCTGAGGCTGGGTCAGGGGCCCTGCTGTGTTATTTCACCGGGAGTTGTGTGTGGATGTGGGAGATGCTGAGCAGATGCTGCTCCTTTGCTGCTGGAGGCAGTGCAGGGGCAATGGTTCAGCTCTGCTGCAGCTTCCCTGCTGCCACCCATCAGCCTGGAGCCCATCAGCCTCTGCTCTTTCATTCCAAGGACCTGAATTTCAGGTTCCCATGGTGTGTCCCTGGCTCTGGTTCTCCTCCTCTCCAAGCCCTCCAAGTGTGGTTCCCAGCGGAAGGTGAGGATGGAATTGAGCCATGAGCTCAAAGGTTTTGTGCTGTGGGTTCTCAGCAAGCTGCTGGCTACTGCTCCAGTGCTGATGATTCCCAGCAGACCCTGCCCCAGTCTTTGCTCCCCAGGGCTTGAAGCACCCCAGAAGCTTTGCTGGCAGCTGCTCCCTCATCCTGCTTTCCCTCACTGCTTTGGGAGTTTGGCTCTTCAAACTGACCCTGGGTGGGCTCAGGGCTCTGCTGCCTCAGGTGCAGTGGGAGGTGATGGGACAGGCAGCTTAATCTGGGGGGAAAATCTCCTCTGGAGGAAACAGACTCTTCCTCTTCCCTGGATCTGCTCATCAGAGGATTTATGCATTTCTCCTGCAGGCCACCCAGGGAAAAGGGAGTTGGTGGTGAATGTGCTCTCTGGGAGGAGCTGGGCAGCCTCACTTATGGGGGTAGCAGGGTTGAGTATCACTTATTTCATATTCAAACACTGGGATCTGATGAAATGCAAAGTGCTTCTTACATCCAGAACTATGGACTTAAAAACATGATGCAGCAGTGCCTGAACATCACCTGAACCAGGGCTGGGGCTCTGTGGGCTCCCCACTGCTGCTGGGGCACCTGGGAATGGCCACAGGTAAAAGGAATGTGAGGGAGCTGAGCTGCCACCAGGGACACAGAGCTGGGGCCATCCCAGTTGGTTTTTGCCATGGCCAGGCAGGGCTGCCCCTTACAGCTGCTCTGATAAAAAGAGAAATAGGAGATCTCTTGGATTCTTCTTCGTGCATGTGCTGGACATAAAACTGTGGTGGGTGGTGTTACAGAGAGCCAGGGGCCCAAAGCTGCTCCTTTCCATCCTTGTGTAACTTAACAAAATATGAAGGCAGGGGCCAGGACAATGCGTCTCTCTTCCAAAGAGTGCTGGGCTGTGCCTGTTGTCTCCCCTGGCAGCTGGAGAGCTGGGCCCGGTGCCTGCAGGATCACCAGGGCTCTGTGTGGGTGTGTGAGCGACCTGCAGGCAGCTGCTTGTCCCTGCCAGCCCCAGGCACAGCCAGCAGGGCAATTTCAGCTCTGGGGCAGGGGAGGCATCTCCTCCTCTCTGTGGGGTGGGATGGGGCATTCAGGGCCACCAGAGAAGGGAGGTGGTGCTGTGCTCCCATGCCACTCCTATTCCTCCATTGCTATTCCACCATCCCATTCCTTTACCCCCATTCCTATTCACCCTCTTCCCTTATCCCATTACTGTTCCCCTATCCTATTCCTTTACCCCTATTCCCCCATTCCTATCCCCCCATCCCACCCCGTTTCCCTATCCCATTCTCTTATCCTTTTTCTCCATTCCCATTCCCCAGTTCCCCCATTGCCCCCACTCCCTCCCCTCGCCAGGGGGCGCTCCCCTACCCCTTCCTGCGCATGCGCCACACCCCGACCTTCCCCGCTCCGACCTTCTCCTCATGGCGTCCGGACGCGGCCACGCCGCCCTGCGCGCTGACGTCAACGCCCTCCGCCGTGCGTGGGGGCGTGGCGGGGGCGTGGCCACGGTTCTCCGCGGCCGGGCCGGGCGGGCGCGTCGGTGGCGGCGGCGGCTGAGGCTGAGGCGGCGGCTGGGGAAGGGGCTGAGGGCGCCGAGCCTGCGGCGGCCGCCGGAACGCGGGCCCGGGCATTCCCGGCATCGTGAGGAGCGGGCGGGCTCGCATGGCGGGGCCGCGCGGAGCCGCCGGTTGAGCTCGGCGCCGCCGCCGCCTCCTCCTCGTTCTCCTCCTCCTCCTCCTCCAGGCGCGATGTCGAATCCCGGTACCCGCCGGAACGGATCCAGCATCAAGATCCGCCTCACAGGTAACGGGGCGGCGGCGGCACCGTGTGTGTGTGGCCGCACATCCCCGGCTGGGCCCGGGGTCCCCTCCCCTCCCCGGCGCCTTCGCCCCCTCCCCGGCCTGGCTGTGAGGGGAGGGGCGGCCGGGCCGAGCTCCAGCCTCGCTTAACTTTTATTCGCCGTTTTTCTGTTCCGCTTCCCCCGCTGTGGCCGGCGGAGCCTCTCTGCGCTTTTGTGTATTTATATATTTATATTTTTTCCCGCCCCTCCGGCGCGGGGTGCCTGAGCCCCTTTGGGGTGACAGAAATGTGGGGAGGGTGGGGAAGGGGTTTGTCACGGTTGTCGCTGTTTGTCGCTGATTTGTCCCCCTCGTTCTCCAGCGGGTCAGGGCACGCTTCTCCTTCCTGGGGGCTTTCCTGCACTGTCCCCGTGGAAGGTGACACTCGCCACCCCCTCCAGCACCCTGACCCTGACCGGGGTCCCTTGTGCGCTCTTCCCGATATGGGATCCCTGTTGATAACTCTCCCCTGTGTTCTGCCAGTTTGTGGAGTCTCTCTGCACCCTCCCAGTGTTGGGGTCCCTGTGACACCCCTGTCCCCCTCCCAGCCCCTTTTGGGGTCTCTTCTGCACCTTCCTTGTCTGTGGGCATCCTTGTGACACTTTGCCCCTTCCCAGCCCTTTCCCGGGTGTTCCCCGGTTCCCTCTCCCATGGGGTGTCCCTGAGCTCTCCCTTCCACCCCTCCAGACCCCGCTACCCCTCCATGGGGTCTCTCTGCACCTTTCCCAGCAGGATTCCCAGGGCCACCTCTCCCACAGACTGGCTTTCAGCAAAGCCTTTCATAATTTTCCTCACTTCACTTTAATTAACAACCCCCCCAACCTCCTGTGTGCCGAGGAGGATAACTCAGTTGCTAATGAGAAAATACCCATTTAGTTGCTTTTAGCTGGGCTTTTTTTAGCGTGGTTTTTTAAATTTTCCCTCCTTCCTCTCAACTTGTTCTCACCTGGCACATCCTGGCATTCAACTTTGGAAGTTCGTTCCCTGTGCAGGGGGTGACACCCAGAGCTGTGTCTGTCCTGCCTCTGTGCAAGGCCTCTGGAGGGTTCATGGGTGGAGAAACCAATTTATGTTGGACCCTGCAAGATTTGGATTAAGCCTTTTGGAAGCTGCTCTGCTCGATGCCGAGCCTGCTTCTTTAATGGGAAGAGACACAGTTCCTGCTTGTGGAGACTGCTGTGTGAATTATTAAAAAATAAGGTCCAATCCGTTCTTTCAAAGGCAACAAGTGGGTGCTTGGAGGTCGCTTGGGCTGGAGAAGCCTCAATGCAGCTCTGGGTGACCAGAATTGATCCCTGGAGAGGAATCTTCCCTGTGTGGGTGCACAAAACATTGGCAAATAATGAGAAAATGGTGCTGGTGAAGCTGCAGTTACAGGTTAACTTGCTCCTGGCACTCAGAGGCAGATCATCAAAAAATAAAAGTCCTGGTGTTCTTTTAATCCTTTGATTCTGCACTGCTTGTGCTTCAGAAGACCAAAGTTTGTGAGGATAATGTAAATCTGAAAATCCTTTTCTTGGATGGGAGAAGGCTGGAAATATTTTTAGGTTGTATGAATGATGTTTGATCTGAAATGAGTTTTGTGGTGATGTATACCAAATGTCAGCTCAGTCCTTAATGTGGCTTATTTTTATGCAAGTCAGTCAATAAAAATGTGAGTTAAGTAACTTAGGCCATGGTCATAGCCCTTCTGAGCTGGAGGAGATCATTTAAATAACAGAGAGAAGCTGTTTGGTTTAATTTTAAAGGCTGAATGCTGCAGCAAAATGCTTTTTTACTTTTAGCATACACTAGTCTTCTCTCTGAGCTGGGAATGTTTCCTGGAGCAGACTGAAGTTTCAGTTTATTGAGCAACTTGGTAGATTTATTTTTTATTACTCCCCATTTTTTAACTGTATTGAAGAAATCTCCTGCTTGCTCAAACCCATCTTCTGTTTTTACAAGCAGGAAACCTGGGTGCTGTGACAAAAACTGCTGCATTTAATCAACAAATAAATTGCTCTGGGAGAGGTTTAGCTCTGGAATCGTTGGGCAATGCTGAGTTCTTGGCTGGGACTGGGTGCTGACTTACCTGTTTCACATAGCTGCAGCCAGCCTGGCTGTTGTTTTCTCATCTCCTTGGCTCTTGGGAGGTTTGAACGCATTTAAACCAAGACAGGGGACCTGGTTTGTTATGATTTACTACCTGCATTGTGTTTCCTGTGATCAGGCACCATTGAAGTTTTGCAGTACTGAAAATAGCAGTGTAAATACCACTTAGTGTGCCTGGGAGTGTCACTGGGTGAATGGCAAGGGAGCAGTGGTTGAACCTCCTGGGATTTTTCTAAAGAATTAATTTTTTCCTCATCTGTTGTAAAGGTATTTGTGGTAGCAGAGTGTTGGGATTATTTATGTGAATATAAGCAAAAGTTCTCAATCTGCTGATGATTAGCAGAAGTGATCTCTCAGCTTATACAGAATGTCAGTCCTAGCCTGATGCAAATTGTAATGGAGTAAAATGGCAAATAATGCACCCTGTGCAGAAATACTGAAATCCTCAATGTAACACTGAGTTGCATGACAGGTTAAAATGACTTTGTGGCCTGTGGATCTCAAATATGCTAATCTCCTGTCATATCTCAGTTTCTCCTTTCCACTGAAGCCTTTACCCCAGTGGGTGATGCAAGAGCCAGAGATACTCTGGCCTTGTCTCTTGTCCCTTGGAACAGTTCTAGGCAGAGTAAGAGAAAACTTCCTGTTACATCCGTGATCTCTCCCTATCTGAGCTGTCATCAGGGCAGAGCAGCAGTGGGGGAATTGCCAGCACAAGGATGGAAAATGAAGTGATCCTGTGAGTGCATGTCCTTGCCAAATATGCTCAGGGTCTGCTGGGTCAAGGAGGAGCACAATCCACAGGCCAGGAACCTTCATGGAGCACGTGTCCCTTTTTTACCCTTGTGCTTCCCTGGAACCTTTGTTTGCTGCTGCTCCCTGGGGAGGTTCTGAAGGGTTCATCACCTCCAGGGCTCACACACGCCGTGCTCACACTTGTACCAGCCACAGGCACTGGTGGAATCTGCAGTCTCATGGTGCTGGCTATGGCAGACACCCTCATCCAGGTACCTTGTAGGCAGAGATTGCACATGGAACTGGAAAGGCCATGAAGAAATGGACTAAACATGGAACTTCACCAAAAAAGCTGCAAGTTGGGTTCTGGGTTCATTGGTTCTGGCTGTTTCAGCAGGGTCTCAGCTGAGGTGTTAAAAGCTGGCTGGCTTCTGGGGCCGTTGTGGAACTGAGGGAATTAAACTGTAAGGATCACTTCCTAGCTGGATCTCACATACACAGTCAGATAGCTGTGCTGAGGACTGATGGCAAAACAGTTTCTTTAGCAGAGACACCAGAGCTGGTGTAACTGGAGGATCCAAATAATCTTCTCCAAGCACCTCCCTTCACTGTGGTTCAGAGTCCTCAATTCCTCCTTGGAATACCTGGCCTGGGGAGGTTTGCTGCTTGTGGAAGGCAGGTGTAGGTGAGAATCCTCCCAAGTGTGAAGGGTAAGAAAGTGCAGTGTCAGAAGCATCAGGGAGGAGTGAGGAAGATGATGATGAAGCAGGTGTGAGGTGAGAAAGTCAGAGGGGATTTGTAGGTGACAAATCTGATTGCTGTAGGGAAGGTGGTTGTGCTTGGCAGTGGCACAGAAAGGGGAAGAGCTGACACAGATGAGTGTCCTGCACACACTTCCAGCTCAGTGCAGTCAGCCCGTCCAGGGAAGCCGCAGCCACCAAGTCTGGCCAGCTGGTAGCTGGTAAATGGGTGGCTTTGGGACTTCCTGCATTTGTGATTCCAGGAATCCATAAAAAAATACAGTGACTTCAAGCAGAAGATAAAACATTATGTTGTCATTAGAGCAGTGTTCAGTTAGGGTTGTTACAAAGGCACAGACTAAAGTGTGTCCCAAATGTCAGGATGTTTTACTTCCCTTTCATGGCTAATGTATCGAGCAGTGCACAGACTTAACTGACTGATCAATAGCAGCACTGATATTGGTGACCTGCACACTTTGTCCTGTGTTCAGAGCAGTGAATATCTGTGTGGGGATATCTCTATCACACATGGTGAATACATCATGGGCGGGATGCAGTTTTATGTTGGGCATCAGGAGCACTGGTTCCAGGTGAGGAGCTCTGGGGCAGGAGTGCAGCAAGAGCTGGCTGCTCATCCCAGCCTCCCTGGCAGCAGGTATTTAATATTGAGCCAGCCTTGTGCCAGGGGGGACACGGTGGGAAGCAGCAGTTGGGTAGCTCCAAATTTATTGAGTGTAGCAATCTGGGAGTGTGTAGAAATCCATGTTTCATTCTTTTCTGGTGAGGATTTTCTGTTCCCCAGCCTGCTGGGAGCGGGGCCCGGCTGCCATTGGAGCTCGGCCGCACGTTTCCTGTGTGGTGCTGAGCGAGGCACTTATCCCCCTCTGCCTCCCTTCCCCATTTGCCTTGGGAAGCAGCAGCAGTGTTTTTGTGAAGGTAAATTCCTGGCTGTTCAGAGCCCTGTGGATAGGAATGGCAGAGAGGCTTGGGCCATGTAACTCTGAGGACATGAAGGAAAATAAAATTTTGCTTTCGCGGGAGGAAGTGGAGAGCATGGCCTTTGCAGTTGGCCAGCTGACATTTTTGGGCTGCCAAAGTGGGAATCCAAAGAGCAGCCCTTTGCTCTGGGCAGGCTATGGGGAGCAAGTCTCCTTTCTTACTTCTCCCAGTAAGTCAAAGCTGTGCCAGCACCATTGTCCTGGTGGAAGTTAAATCACCAAAAGGAGTTTGTTTGAATATCCCCCTCAGGCGGGGAAAGTAGAAACAATAACTACTTTATTTCTGACTTGAAACTTTCTTTTGTCAAATTGAATGTCTTCATATAAAGAAATGCAATTTGGGATGTAGTTGTGCAGTTCATGATTTCTTTTTTATTCCACACTGCCCACCAGTCTAAGAACAGTTTTCTCATCCATTTCTTGAAACAGCTTTATCACATTTCTAAGATTTTGTAGCATCATCCTTTCTGTTTGTGTTTCAAAATTAATCATCGGTTCCAGGGAAATACAAGCAGTGCTGAATTTCTCAGTGAGGAGGTTGCTCTTATACCACGATTTTCTGTGTGCTGGGTAGAGGAACTTTACTGCCAGCAGCTCCAAGGCTGCTAAAATTGCCACTGTAAATAAAGATCAGCGAGCCCCCTCAGTTTTTCCTGAGCTGGCTGGAGGCTTGCTTGACAGGTCACATCATGGAAATACCATCCATGTGTGTGGTTTTTGGAGGTTTACCTGGATTACTGCCCACCTTGAAGCCAGTCCAGTTGCCATGCCTAGAGCTGGATTAATCTGGTTGGATTACTTGCTGCTATTTATGGTTCTTGAGTCGACTGCTCACTGTCGCGTTGGTTTGGGCTGTCTTGGTGGAGGCAGCGGGATAGAGCAGAATGGTTTGGATGAGATGTGGATAAATCAGTTGGGTGGGAAGTTTAGGTATGTACCCAGCACAGCAATTAATGTGAGACTTGAGTGAGGAAAAAATTAAAAAAGGCTGGAAGAGATGTTCTATCTGCCATCTTTTCCCCTAAGTTTGGAATGGAATCTTTGTTGTTGTTGTTACGTTTCTCTATTATTATTATTCCTCTGGAAATAGTCAAAGTGAGAAGTACTAAAGTCTGGAATATCACTGAAAGCTTTGATATTTTTCATGGAAGCAGATGCTGATTTATTCCTGCAGAGTGAAATAAACTGTTACTGCAAATGGTTTGCTCTTTCCTGTACCGACAGAGGAGTCAATGCGACCTCAAGTCTCGAGGCTGACAACCCTTGTGTTGGGATCTGCTCAGCTTTTAGGCAATGTCTTCACTGAGGTTTTACTGTGGTCCTTGATGCTTCACCATCCTTGTGTGAGGACAGCACTGCAGTTGAGCCACTTGCAGCTTTTTTCACCTGGCTGTCATCTCTCATTCTCTCCCGTTGTTGGCAGGCTGCAGTTAAGCCTGCGGGTAGCTGACATGGAGCACTTGTATTGTGGCTGCTGGTGAGGAAGCTGCTGCTCTGACATTGTGGTGGTTCAGGTGCTTACAAGTGAGTTCCTGCAATTCTGCTGCACTAACTCAAGATGTTATCTCCTTCCTGGTCTGCTGACCCTCGTTGCCAAAAATTTGTCACCTGCCGTGAGAGAGCTGGCGGAAACAAACCTGTGCTCACACTTGAGCTGCTGCAGTGCAAATTCAGCCTCCCTGTGTAAGTCTAGCTCTAGGGTTTAGACTAAGCTGCTGAACATTGAAAAGCTCAGGTGTGTGCAAGTCTTGTGTTGGGAGTTTTTGGGAGAGAAAATCAGAAGAGACATTAGTGGTTTCATAAACCATGCAGCAAGTGTGTATATCTCAATTTATAATTATTTATGTAAGTATTAATGTAATAAAAGAAGAAAGCTGCATATATGTTTGCTAAGTGAGGCAGTAGGTCAATTAGCATTAAGATGCTA
This sequence comes from Ammospiza nelsoni, assembly GCF_027579445.1. Taxonomy (NCBI): domain Eukaryota; kingdom Metazoa; phylum Chordata; class Aves; order Passeriformes; family Passerellidae; genus Ammospiza; species Ammospiza nelsoni. The sequence goes on from NC_080649.1 coordinate 3,102,074, forward strand.
CATGTTTTTACACTTTGTTTCACACGTGTTTAAGGGGAAATGCAGTAATTTATGAGAGGGGATCCCTGGGGATATTTTACAGTTTTCCATGTCTGGGAAAGTCATAAAATATAATTGGAGAACATAGCAGAAATGATGGAACTTTTTCTTTGTCATACTCTTTTATGAACTGACAGCTACATGGTGAATATTTGGGGGTGTAGGATGATAAATCTGATGATGCTCTAGTTGAATTGGCAGAGTAAGCATCCATGCTGTTTCAGAGAGAATCTCTCCACAGGGCTGTAATAGCTTGATGCCTTCCTCTTCAGTAAGTCATTTATGTCAAGTTAAAGGCCAAAATTCGAACTGGCTTGTTGTCAGGGACACTAAGCACAGCAGGCAAAAATCCCCAAGGCTACCCAATTCCCAGCATAGACAGATAAAGCTGGCAGAGCCTGCTTTCCCTGTCTTCCCCTCCCCCGGAAAAATCCTCTTCCCTGGGTTTTTTTTTGGAGGATATGGGCACTATTCTGCATACTAATACAATTTAACAGAAAGTATTTAAATGGAAGGTTTGTTTGTGGGTAAAACAATCCATTATTGTTTGGGAGTAATGGAAAAATAATGGACAATCCCTGCAGTGAGCTGGCCATGCTGCGGGCAGCTGTTCCAGCTGTGCTCACCTCGCCACAGCTGGAGAGAATTGTCCTTGGCACAGCAGCCTGGCCCTGCCTCGGCCCCTGTGTGATGGAGCTGCTCAAATGGGTTAAGCCCATAATCCTAAACTGTAAGAAATGATGGGAAATCCTGTGGGGTTGGACTTTGTGCCAGCTTCCCGTGTTACACTTGGGGTCCTGGCTGCTGAGCCCCCGCAGCAGTTTAGGAGCAGGGGCAGTGTTAAACCAGCCATTGACTCCAAGGGTTGTTGGCCCTGCACTGCCTCTTGTACTCCAGGAGTGCTGGCTGTCCCTGGATGTCCTCACCAATGGGCAATTTACCCGTGGTTGGGTTTTTGAATGGTGGATGTTTCTTTCCCAACTCATTATGAAGGTCTGCTGAAGAAAATAAAATTTCTTTTGCTTTCATAGCTAACCTGCTATTATCCTTCTCCGGCAGGAGGTTTTGCTTTCATAGGTAACCAGTAGCAGGAAAAGAAATATTTTTGGTATGATTCAGTCTTTTTTTCTCAAGTTGCTGAGATCTTTGTAGCTGCATTTCATTATTTGGAGTAAAATGGCATTTTGGATGAGTGAATTAGGAAAAAAAAATTTTTTGTTGACCTTTGAGTATGTTTACAGTTTTGTCTTCCTTAAATATCTGCCTATTTCCTCTAATAATGACTAAAATAAAATTATTATGTATTTATCAATTTAAAGTTTCCATATCTTATTTTCATTGCAAATTAAATTTGCATGTGTTAAATTCTGGGCTTCCAATTTGTCTTCCTGATGTTTTCAGGACAATATTAAAAGCTCCCCTTGTATTTTTCTCCTGAAAATAAAGGTTAAAACACTGAAGATAGTTGCCTTTCTTATTTATACTGGAAAATAACTCCTCACATCAGTCTGGACTTTCTTTTTTCATGGCCCTGACCTTTCCTCTTCATGTGCCAGGTTTGGGCTGTGTTGCACCCACAAAGCCACCTGGACATTGTGGCAGAAAATTCAATCCCTGTGGTCAGTGATTGCACATTCTTTAGTACATGAGGCATGCGACCTGAAAAGTTTATTGGAAAGGAAATATCTTTAGAAATACATGTGCTCTGTTTTCCTGAAGAGCAAAAGGAAAAAAAATACTCCAAAACTCCAGAAAGATGAACTGAGTATATGGATTGTACTGTTGCTTTAACAAATTTTTTTTTGGCTACATAAATGCAGAATTTAGAAAAATGAAGGATTTCAATTTGATTCACACTTGCAGTGATTGATGCATTTCCCAGGGAATCTGTGTTCTTTGTCCTTTTAGCTGATGTGTTTCGGTTCCTTTCCCATGTGCAGACATTTTTACAAGCATGTGGGAACTTCACTTTAATTCAGAATGAAAATATCATATTTTACAAGTGTAAGTCTAATTAGCAGATACCTCTTTGTTGCTCCTTTAATGTTAATGGGGAGAGAGTGCATTACATTTGGTAAGCTTTGGGTTAGCAGTTGAGTGGGTGAGCATAAGCTAAAGGTCTGATGTCAGCCTTTGAAAGAGAAATTGGGTGAATTTTCTGGGCTCTTGAAGTGATACTTACTTCAGTGCTTTATATTCCAAGGAATTCCGAGCAATGTCTCTCATATTTCTTTCTTAAAAACATCTGCAGACAGGTAATGGCCACATTAAGTGCTGCAGTGGGCATGTTCATATCTCATGTGTCTGTAAATACCCTACTGAGCAGATCAGAGAGAGCAGAAATGGCTTAGTGAAAAAAAAAATGCCTGAAATGTTGTGGGTTTTGGAATTGGCAGGGAATTGCTGTGTATCTGATTTTTCATCTCCCAGCCATCCCTTACGTAAAACGTTTTGTGCTGTGGTCGGCTGACGCATTTAACCCAGCCCTGAAATTGTTTTTAACCACAGTGAGAATACTTCTGCTGAGGTCCCCCTTGCACAGATGAGTGGTGAAATAAGGTGAGATGAGGTTAAAAGGCAGAAGTGAAGTTAGGGAAGCCAGAAGGTGCCAGAGAGTGGTTCAGCTGTGAAACTCAGCATGGTCCATCAGCCTCTGAATGTTCTGGAGTCAGAGAAGGGCTTCAGTGCTGAACTCGGGCTTTAATGACTTTATACAACTTGGTAAGTGTGTGATATAACCAAGTTCTGTGATGTAACCACCCTCAGATTTAAATCTCTGCATCTTTTCCCAGAGATCACATCATTCATTTAATAATCCAACATTAAATTTACCTCTGGAAAAGCCCAGGGTGTAGGAATAACTCTCTGGCTCTTTATAAGAGTGACTTCTACATATTAGGCAATAATTAACTAAAAATAGTATGCTATGTGTACAGCTAACATGCCATAATAGGAACCTATATCTTTTATTCCTTCTTTCCAAGAATTTTAAGGAATTTAATGATAATAGACTTCTTTCAAGATTTATTAATTAATGTGTCTGCTCATTTATTGTGAGACAGCCGGGCAGCCTGACACTGGTCTGAGGGTGATGGTATCAGCTCAAATAATTGTGCTGTCACCACCTCTAGAAGGAGACTTTGGCAAACAGAAGAAACATGTACATAGGTACTTTTCTGTGTTATCTTCTTCAGTTTAAAATTAAATACCTCCTTGGAGTTCCAGGTCTGTCTGGTAGCAGGATAAATGACACTTCAGTATAACCCAGCAGCTTGGCTTGGACCTCTAGTCACAGTCATTTCTTTTGTAATTTTTTTTTTTATTTGTGCAATCAAAGAAGTAATTTGACTTGTTACAAATAATGTTTTGATAAGCTTCAATAGAAATTAGCAAACCAGCCATCAAATGGGATTTATAAAAAGTTGCTTGGGAAAATATGTTGTAAGTAGTCTGCAATTCAAGGCATTTCCTTTGCAGGATGCTTATCAAGTCTGCATGTGCTACTTCCAAATTGAACTAGAATGTAGATGAGAGCTATTTTTGATAGAAAGGGGTGGGGGGGAAAGAAAATAAAGCCCAGTTGGAAAGTAGTAACAGGTTTTTTTCTCATTGCCTTAGGATGTAAATCCTGCAAGTGTGCAGAGAGAGAACAGACTTTGAAACAGCCGAAGAAAACAGATTTATCTGTGATGTTTGAGATGATGCTGGTAGTGTAAACGTGATTGAAATAGTCATTGTAGGAGTGGTGAGTAAATATACCAGAAGCTTGGGGATAAACTGACTTCTCTGCTGCTCCATATGCCAAGTAAAGGCAGAATGTCCTGCTTGTTTCTGGGATGTTCCTTCACCGGGGAGGCTGTATCAGGAGGAGCAGCCACTGGTTTTCAGGATTGTCATCACTCCCAGATGCCAGTGTAGAGCTCTTCTTTCATGCCCTGGATGTGGTTGCTGGCCTCCTCTGGGCTGTTGGAATTAAGATGTTGCAAGAGCGAGGGGGAAAATATCCAGCAAATATTTCTGTGAGGATTTCTTGTAGATTAATCAGTTTTTTAGCCTTTTGGTGTTTCACAAATCAGCAGTGAGATCTGGAATGTGGAAGCTGTCTACACTTTTCAGGACAAAGTGCTGCCTTATTTGACCATCAGGCTGATGGATAAACTTACAGGACAAGCTTAATCTTTTTTTCCAGACTGAAAAATTACCAGGCTGAAAAGGGATCTCACCTGTCATTCTCCTCTAACTAATTTTTGGTTTTTCATCTGGCTTCAGTCAAATTTGATAAAGGCAGAGCCGTTAAGCAGACCAGGGCTCAAGATTCATGGAGATGAGGAGCTTGGGAGAGCAAATCCACCCTCCCATGGTCTGGCAGAGTGGTCCTGGTCCCAGCCCTGTGGAAGGAGCAACCTGGGAAAGTGAGAGGAGCTCTGAGGTAGGAAGGGGAGGGACATCCTTGAATTAAGTCCCACACACCTATAGGTAAACCAATATTTATGAACTATGCTGAGAGTTTGGGGGTTTTGCTGGGTTTTTCCCCCCCCAGAATTTAACACTCTCTGAGACAAGCACCCAGATGACTTGATCAAGCACCTGTAATAATACTCCCTATATGTTTGTTTGGATTTAGGGGTTTTGTTTTGCCTTTTCACCCAGCTGAAACTGTGCCTTAATTCCTCACACAAAGCCTCAGCTGCGCCCTGCGAGCACGTCGCTTCCAGCAGCAGCCACTGCATCAACCTCCTACTGGCATTTTTTAATTAAAAGAACAGCACTATCACTTCAAATTAGTGCCACATAGCTTATTGGAGTAAGGAGTGAAATGGTGTTTAAAGGTTTTTCTCTCGTGGAAATTTTTTATTAAAATTTGCTCTCTTTTGGGTTTATCAGCAGTTTGTCATTCAGTGCTTGGACAATATCTGATTCTGAGGTGTGCAAGTCCTCTGTGATATGAATGCAAATAAAAGGTTGCCTTTTAATATCTTGACTATTTGATAAACAAGAAGCACCTTCTTCATAAAAACAAAGCAACCAACACTATATTATTTTATGATTCTCACAAAGCAAGTGTCAGCCTGTTTTTCAAGTGCCTTCCCTGTATGGAGAAGGTAGTGAAGAAATAAATATTTCTGGGAGCTTCTGTGCCATGAACTGTGAAGAGCTGTTTTTGTAATCCTGTTCAGTGAAATTGTTAGGGCTCAGTTATACTAAATTACTGTGAGAGCAAGGAATATATCCAGGGGGAGGTAGCCCTAGTGAGAATTTTCCTCATACAGCATTTCATTTTGTCTGGAATATTAGCACTGTTAACCAGCCATGCGAAATGTAATGTATTCAATCTATTTAATCAATTTCAACTGGAAAGCAAACGTCTTAGGCTTTGAGTGAACCAGCTATCCTCATGTACTGGGTTTTTTAGTTATTAAGTTCTGGGCTTTGAATGTGCTAATATAGTAGTAGTTTGATAAAGAACTTTTTGTTCAAGAGAACTTTCTTCATATTTTTTTTTGCAGGGTCCTGGAACCAGCCTGGTGTCACTTGTATAAAATCCTGTGTCTGAATATCTGAATATTAAGATTGTATAGGAAGAGGCATCATATTTTTTCCTTCAAGCTCCAGTTTCTTTATGTAATACCTTTGATCAAAGTATCTCAGAGCAGTAGTGGGATTGTAATTTATTGATGTAATGGACACTGACATTTTGTACAAGGAAAATGGCAAACAGGTGCTGTTGAAAGGCAGAGTGATGAATGTATAATGTTGAAAAAATTGTGACCGAACATCCTGGTTGGAATAATGCACTAAAACATTTTCACCCAGATCCCAGTCTTTGTGACTGCAGAGTCACTTGGGATTTGAAAGGGAGGTTTCTTTAGTGAGGAGCTTGCAAGTTGTTAATAAAAATTGCCAATGGGAGGAAGGTCCACATATATTGTTAAGCCACTGTTGGGAAACTGATTTTGCAATGAAAATGTTTATTTGTTTTGAAAGAAAAATCTGTGCTAGAATGCTACGCATGCTCTACTTATCTGTTTTCATTCTAAACTCTATTTTTATTTTGTTCTCTGCAGCCAGTCTGTAACTAAAACATTCCTAGCATCCTTTGGCTGGAGATTCAGTCAAGGACTTTTTTGTCCTTCTTTCAAGAAGATGATTCCAGTCTTTCTTGAAGCTTCTCCAAAGGAAATTTCCTTCTGTAGTGGATAAGGTGACAAGGAGGGAAGTCACAGCAGGGTTGTAATGTCCTGCCATGTTTAATCTGACAACAAATGAAAACATTTTAGCATAGCTACAATGGCACACGGTAAGAGTTGGAGCCACTCTGATGTTAGTTCTGCTTGAGTTCCCTGAGCTCTCGAGCTGGCTGTTAGCAGGATAATGTGGATAAATGTTGTGTGGGCACAGAGGAGAGGGGTTGTGTCTGTGTCCATGGGCAAGGCCTCCCTCCCCAGCCCCCATCCAATCGAAGGCTGTTTGCCACCACGGATTGGATTGTCTTGCTCAACCAGGGATTGGCTCTGACCAGTGTGTTTGTTTTGTTGTTCATCCCTGGTGACTGTCAGTAGCACTTGGCTGAATAAACAGAGACTATTGATCAAATTTGAAGTCATTAGCTTGGCAGTTTAAATAGATGCTGGCCTATATGGTTAGAACAAGGGAATAACACAGGCTGATACAGCTTTATTTGGAATAAAAGCCTTCTTTTCACAGAGTCCTGTTTGGTGCCATTCAGTTCCCAGTTTGGTGCCTCCCTTAGGTCATGCAAGAATGAGACATTTTGCTTAAAATACCTAAAGTGAAGAGGGTGGCTTTGCTTGTGTAAGAGAGTGATAAAACAGATACAACAGGGATCCACTGAACTTTGGTACTAATTTTGGAGATCAGGTTTGGAAGAAGGGGGTGCTGCCATGGGGTTATTGGTTAACCACATCCAGCCAGGGCACGCCTGGGTGGAATCCTGCTCCAGCCCCCAGCAGTGGTGGATTGTCCATCTCACCGCTGCTCAGCTGACAGACACACGGCTGGGAGATCTGTTTACACCAAACACCACGGGTGATGAATCACTCCTGAAGGAAGGAGCTTCCTTTTAGTGGCTGCTGTGCCATGTGCCTGACAGCCTTCTCCATCATTGGAGCATCTTGGAGGAGCATTCTGCTGAGGGAGCTCTGGAGTGCTCAGAGATCCCATTCCAGAGGATGGGCAGTGCTGTGTGAACTCCCCAGCACAGAGCATCACTAATTCCTTCCTGCCAGCCTGGTGCTCCTGAGTCACAGGGCTGTGTGTCTGTGTGTCCCTCGGTGCTCCTGAGTCACAGGGCTGTGTGTCTGTGTGTCTGTCCCTCGAGAGCAGCACGGGGCACACGCGGATTGACCCACATTGCCTGGGGCACTGCAGCAGTCACGTGCAGCTCTCTGCCAGGAAATCAGATGAGAACTGATGTAATTCAGTTCATCCAACGTTTGCACAGCCTGGGCCAAAGTGCTTTCAGGGATTTACCACTTGTGTGACTAATAGGTGATTAGGTAGATTGGAAGGAGTGTGTCTACGTGCTTCATGTAGACAAGACTTATCCTGTAATAATGGCAGCACCAAAAAAAGTGTCTTACACATCATTCTCTCATTGTAGTTTTTAAATGGAACTGGTTATTAAATGAGATTTTCTTCCTCTGCGTAAAAGCTTTCATACTAATTCCTTGGAAAGTTTGTTGCTTGGGGATGTTTTCCCTGTGACAGCTGGACAATTGTCCTGTAGAGGAAAACAATAATTCAGTCCTGGGGTTAATAAAAGAACAAAAGTAGGTGAATGAATGATAAAAATTTGGCTTCACAAAGCTATTAATACCTCTGTAATTGCAGTCTTTTTTTGGAACAAGGCTCATTTCTGTCCCATTCTCCTTTGCCTCTGCCACAGCTTCCTTATTCCTGCACATCCACTTGCAGTCCCCTCCTTCCCCAGTGCCACCGCTGTCACCTCCCCACGTCCCTCCCCAGGCTCAGCAGGGCTGGCATAAGGCCCAGGCTAATAAGCTCAGACAAGCTGATTCCCTGGCAGGTGTCCAGGTGGCTGCTCACCTTTTAGCATCAGTGCCCTCCACAAACATGAGTGTTTGGGGCTGCCTTGGGTTTCTCATTTGTAAACAAAGAGAGTTGGAGCTGAGTTCTCTGAACAAGTGAAAAAATAGACACAAAGACAGTGGAGAGCAATTTGTAGCCTCTTGGGCGGATGTTGGAAGGGATTATAACGGGCAGAATAATCACAAAACAAGCTACTGGAGATTGAAAAAATTTCCAGTTAAAAACAATATTGTAAAACAGCTAATAAACCTGATTCCAAATGAGAAAGGATGCCAAGAATTTAATTTGGGTGAACACAATTTTTCTTCTCTCTTCCTGTTTTTAAACTTGCTACCTTTATTTTAGCTTTTGTATAGGAAATTAAAGCAATTGTTCCATTCTGTAGCTCAGCACTTAATCAGCCTGAATGATTTTTTAAATTTTTACCTAGATGGTCAGGGTGTCATTTTTCCCTTTTTTTGCACATGCCTCTTGAATCGCCTGGAATCTGACAGATATAATTTGAATATGGAATGGTAATGAAGACAAAAATAGATGTGTGCAAGAGCTGGTAACAGGGAAACCATCAAGAAGAGAAGTCAGTGGAATGTTTAATTCCATCTAGTGTGGGCAGTTTTCCCCCTAAGACATTAAAAGCATTTATACCTCAGTACTAAGATCCAAGTTAGGATCAAGACTTCATTTATTATGGGCCATTAGGCTCTGCCACTTCTTTCCAGCACCAACTCCATCTTGATGATCCATATGTTTGTTATCCTCAGGTTGATAACGACAGCCCAGGGAGCTCTGGGAAGAAAGAAGTACTTGGGAATGAATTCCAGCTGGTTCAGTTTTTGGCTGGCCACTCTGAGTAGCCTAGAACGAAATGAACTTGTGGCTCCGGGCTTTTGTGCTCCCTTAACTCTTCCCTGAATATGGACTTTGACTGCCCTGATTTTGGAGTCAGAGCTCACTCAGGGTCAGGTCAGAAGGGGCTGCTCCAGCTCATGTGTTTGTTACCATCCTGACTGCAAAGCAAACAGCAGGTCTGAGAATAAGGAAGGCAAAAACTGTAAGAGCATGAAAAAGTTTCTTTGGCAGCAAGGCCCATGGCTTTGAAAAGCTTTACATGACAAGACTTGAGGCTTTTTATGTTTCTATCCAAACATGCCAAAAAGCACTCGGCATACCTCAGTTAAAATCCAAGCATGGAAAACAGCAAGATGTGCTGGGAATCAGGGAAAGTTTCTGAGGCATTTGCTAACCTGAGGCATGTGGTGGTAAAGCAGTGATATGGTGCTGATGCCTTACTTGAAAGAAAGAATGCTTTTCATTTACTTAAAAAAAAAAATTGGGATATTGACTGTGCCTCTTGAAAAGTCATCCAGTACCTGCTGGAATTTCTCCTGGTAGCAGTTACTGAAGTTAGTAGTGCCAGAAGAGGTGCTTGGTAAGTGTTATTCTTTGCAATAGATTTTGCACAACTGCTTGTTACAAGATTTCCAGTTATTAAAGAAATTCAAAATGAGTCTTGGTTACACTGAAATAAGTTAGGTCCCCTGCATTGTTCTGAGGTTTCTTCTATGTACATAGTAGCCTGTAAGCCAAATTTTCCTGTGGAATTTCTGTATTGAAAATTCTTCATTCACTGTTTCTATATGAATGAAGAAATGTGGATTCTTGAACATTGTGACCACAGTGGTCATCAGTGTTTTTATACTTTTATTTATGAACTTCTAAAAACTACTCTGGCAAAATTTGTTGGTTTGTATTTTCAATGTTTTTAAAACAGGGATTTTTTCCCCCCTTCATTTTGCTGGAAGTTAATCTCAACATCAGCAGCTTCCTGGGGCACTGAAGTGATTCTCTTGCCAGCTTCCTGCTCGTGGTTCACAAGGAAGCTTCAGTTCAGCTCTGAGTTGAGCAGTCCGGAGCCAAAGCTGCATATTGAGCACTAAGGCAATGTTCCATGTGGATTGTTTAACTACAGCTCTTTTACTGATACATTTAAGCCCCATGGGATGGACTAATAGTTTACATAGTTTACAACTTACACAGAACACCATCAATTTTTTGAATAACAATGTTCTTGCTTTTGAGCAATCTACTTAGCACTTGATGAAAACCAGACATTAATTTTGTACTGTTTATTATATACCCCAATTGGAAACTTTTGTTCCTGTAAAGTTGATTTTATACCTTATATAATTGCAGTAAGATATCAAAGAAGTCAAATACTGGTTTTGTCTGGAAAAAACAAATCTCAGTTTTAAATTGAGATTGAGAATGTGTTAAATTACATTTTTTTCCTCCTTTAAAATAGTGCTTAACATTCAAATTGCTATGTTGAAATACTGACACTACCTGTATGTGATGGAATGTAAATACCAGCCACTCTTTGGAGATACAAAACATATGTTTTAGTTTTAAACTGAGAAATCTGCTTCGTTTTAACTTGGAAGTTGTAGACCTTTTGCTGTTTGACAAAAATTCAGTGTTTCTATTGAACTGTTGCTTGGCTGTATCTACTCCAACTTTGCCAAGATTTTCTGTACCAAGGTTTCTTCTTTCACAGGTTTCACTGTTCTGCAGCAGCAGGTCAGACTCCTTTCTGCATAACAAGCAGCTACTCTGAGGCAAGGCAATATTTATATATTGAGCTGGAGATAGTACTGGCTCAGAAGGTACAAAAGTTGTGTGTTGTGTTCCTGACATTTCAGGTGTTTTACTCCGTGGTCAGGACCCCAAGGCTGGGTCTGGTTTAATTTCTGGGAGTGCTTGTGAATTCTGCTGATCGTGGTGCTCAGTTAAGTACCCGCAAATGTGTTGCTTCTGGTTTTGGTCTCTTGCTCTGCACTTTCTCCCCTTTATAAAGCAGCAGAGAGCAGTTGTGCAGGTTTTCCTCACGGAATTAGGAAATGAATGCCTTGTAAAAGCTCGGAGTCCATTAATTGGATGGTGTTTTGTGGGGGAAAAAAAGCTGCTGTTAGTACAGAAACATACCTGTAACTTGAATCTCACAAACGGCTTATAAAACATGCAGGGGTAGCAGTGGTCTGGGTAGCCCCAGAGAGAATATCAGGGAAGAAGGAGAATCTAAATTTCTGTGTTTTACAGTGAACATAATATTTATTGGAACAGCCTTTTATGTACTGAATTAGTAAGCAAATGATCAGCTGTATAGGAGAGTCCTTCTAGGGTTCTTTTTGGTAATGAAAATAAGGTGTTCAAGGCTTTATACCTTGAACTTCTGAAAGTGAAGATCAGAGACACCTTAAATGAAACACACCTCCCTGAAATGCTGACTGAGCACAGGCACTGCTCTCTGCTGCAGGAGTGTCAGCTATTTCATACCTCATTTATGCTCAGCAATATCTGAAGCATTCAGGGTTTCTGTTCTGTATTTGATTTTAAATTTAATGTTGTTCACCTCACATTTTCCAGAGAAACAGATATCTGAACATTTGGCTAGGATTTCTAGAAAGGACCTTTTGTTACTGGGACTCTGGGATTAGGGCTGGGTTTGAGCTGAGTTCAGTCCCCAGCTCTGCCTGGGACCTGTTGTGAGCAATGTTGGGATGAGAAGAGGGTCCCTTTAGGTGCTGACATTTTTAGGGATTTGAAAAAGATGCTTTGAAACCTCCTTGGTGTTGAAAGTACAAAAATATTTTTGGCCATCTTAGTAAAATTCTGTTTGGAATCTGAGTTATGAGTGCATGTGGGTGGAGGAACATGTTTTTCATGCTTTAGGAATTTTTTTCCAGATGCTTTTGCAGTGCTTGGGTAACTGTAACAGCAAAGTATTGAGATTTCAGCATGGATGTATTCCTTAGCTCTAATGCAATTTAAGGGAATTGAGCCACATAGTTTCCTGGTGTGTTTTTAGCTTCATTTTGGTGATGATGTTGCACAGCTCACGTTGTGTCTGATCCAAAGTGTGAGCACAAGAAGAATGTGCAGGGCGTGCAGATAAGTCTGTCTGGATAGACACCACTTGCTTGGAAATATGAATTATTCAATGCAAGTGCACGTGGTTAGAGATGCAAAAGATTGAATAAGGGAAGAATTCCAGAGCTGTGTTGATCCCTGTATATAATAATAACTGTATTACAATAACTGTAACTTGCACAGTGAAGTGTGGAGTAAATGAAAAGTCCATTTTGTATTTCCAGCAGGATTTTTTTCCATTGAAATTGTTTTGTTTAGCTCTCAGCTAAGAAGTTGTATTTGCCCTGAGAACAGCATATGTGTGGTTTTAACAGCAATTTTGAGGCTTTTACAGATTTTCCTGTATCTTACTAGTGTATACAGAAGCTGATGCTGTAGCTGAAGCCTGAGTGTATCCTTTGGTTTCAGGGAATCAGGAGACTTTGTGGAATCTTGACTGAATTTGGGAAATCTCTCCTTACAAAATTATTGTCCCACTTGGCTGTGGTCCTGGCAGAATTACTGGTGGGGGTGGATGAGTGAGTTTTAGAAACCATACAGTGGGTACAAATTACATTATGTTCTGTTAACATATTTCCTGGTAAAGCTGTGTAAATGATGGGCTGTTCTTGGGAATGGCTGTAAAATGGTGATGGTAATAACTGACTTAGCTCTTAAATTCCAGTTCTCACAGAAACTGGTTGTGCTTTGGACATGTTTGGAGACAGCAAAGATGCAGGGGAAGGGATGTGAGGGCAGACAGAGCTTCAAGGACATCTTGGTGACAGAGGAGGTGTCATCACTCAGGGTCTCACTCTTGCCCCAGCATCTCTGGCTGTATTTCCCACATCGGAGCAACCACTGCAGGGCCAAGAAGAATAATTAGTTGATGAAACAGCAGTCTACAAAAGGTTTTCCCTAAAAAATAAAATTTAGAAGAAAAAGCACCCATGGTAGTACAATTTGAGTGGCACATGGGTGACAAAGCCCCATGGGCAGGTTCTGCTTTCAGAGCTGAGAGTGTGCCTGTAGGACTCATGCATTCAGGGATATTTGGGGTTTGTGTCTGTCTAGGAAATGGGCAACTCTGAGTGTGACAATGCTCTTGGCCTGGATTAGAGGGAGGCATTGCAATGTCATCAGAAAACTGAGGCAATAGCTGGGATTTAATGAAAGATTTAATCTGAGAGGTAACCTTTATCTTAGGTATTTGTTAGGGGTGAGTAAGGGGGAAGAACAGAGAGAAAAGTTGGTGTGAGAAGTAATTGATAAGCTTATTCCCACTTCTGATATGTGTGCCTTTCTCAGATTCTGTACATCAACATTAATTCAGCTTCCTATTGATCTCCCTTTCTATCCCTGCAAAGTTCTTCAGCTGATTCCATAACTCTTCAGTGTTTCTCCAGTTTTACATCTCAGTCAGTTAATTTTTAAACTTGCTTTACTGGTCTTGTACTGCACACAGTGTCAGTTAAAAGGGAATTTAATGAGTCTTGTTCTTCCAATAGCCCTGTGCTGGGTTTTTCAATGATTTATATTATTGAGGGTTAAGTCAGCCCTTGCTGGTTGTGTGTGAAGACTTATTGTTGGAGAATTTTTCAGTTTGAGTAATTCTTAGGAGCAGAGATGAAGCTCTTGTGTTTTGTAAACTTGGTTTATTTTTGCAGTAGGAGAACTGCCTCTCATTTGTGACTGCTTTCTGCTTAGGTAGGATGGAATTCTGATTCCTGACTAAGTAGATACTTTAATGACATGTTAATGGACTAATAAAAATGGCTTTTTCTGGGTGTGTGGTTTTTTGAAGATCTCTTCAAAGTTGTCTAGTGTTTGCAACTGGCTACACGAAGCCAAGTTCCAGCCCACGAGGAGATCATGCCTTGAAAAGAGGCTTTGATTTTTACTGCAGCCTACACAAAAGGGCCACAAAAAGAGTTCATGTATCAACTCTAGCGACTCTTTGAGAATTGAGGGTTTTATAATGAAGCCTTGCTTTAATCTGGTAGTCAAGGTCTGGTTTAGCATGAGTTCAGGCAGAGCCTTCCAGTGTCAGGGCATGAATGCAGGGCCTGAAGTCAGAGGGTCTCAGGGGTTTCTGGTTGGTTTGTGTCTCAGATTGCAAATCTCATTGGCACCACAATGCTGAGATGGTTAGTGAAGGCCACTCAGGGTGCATGTCAGGATGAAATTAGTTCCATACAGCTAATTGGCTTATTTGGCAATGTAAGGAAGGCTGTGGCTTTGTTTATCTCTTTGTGCTCGGCGGTTCAGGTTCGGTTACTGAGAAGTTAAAGCAGTCTGGATTTGTGCATTTCAGTCTCCAGCAGACAAAGAAAAAGACCAAAAGTATTCCTAAAGCAAACAAAAAAATTACTAGAATAGAAACCTTGGCCTTTGTGGTGACAATTTAAAGTGCAATTTGTGAGTAAAGTGGTGTATTTCAGTTCAGTGATGTGGCTGGCTGTAGAGAACTGCATTTTTACACACTTCAGTCATCTTTCCCATAAAATAATTTTTTGTACCCCACCATATATAAATGATTGTCATCCTTAAAAAAACCAGACATGTGAAACCTTCACGGGTTGTCTGGTAGTAGAAATAATAGCAGACCTTATCTGCAGTGAAGTCTCATTTAAGGTTATGTGCAGAGAACACAACTGGAAGCAGAGTCATTCCTCAGGGCACTTCAGAAGGGGTGGCTTGTGGTATTCAGAGTATTTTCCACAAAATCCACTGAACTGTTTGGATGAGACGTGATTTCACATAAGAAATTCAGCAAAGATTTTAATTGTGGGCCTTGAGTTTTAGGGTGTTGGAGCAGCATGTGGTGAATAGCTGATGTTTGCTTTTTTCTCCTTTTTTGGGGGAGGCTTTTTCCCACTTCATGTGCATTATTTTTGCCATGCAGCCTTCCCAAAACTGTTTTTCAGACTGGGATTTCTGCTGTGGAAACCAGGCTGTGAGCTGGCACACACAGGGGACTGTCCTGCTGGGGCACCTCCAACACAGGCTACCAAATTCACAAGTCAAAACCTACACAGACTTTGCATTAGCAGAGATATTTCCATTACTTAGATGTCTCAAATTTGACCTGCTTTGCAACCTTTTTCATTTTCCAATTGTGTGCAGTAACTTTAGTTTCATTTTATGTCAAGTCCTTTATTGCTTTCTATTCCAAAGCCTCATTGTTCTTCTTTGCTTCTATCTTAGAACAAACCAAGCAGTCTGTGGTGCTTGTAATGATTCTGCTGCATATCTCTATGATTAAAGATGGTCTGTACAGAAAGAAATATTGAGTGAAGTCCTTTCTACGCCACCAGCCTGCTGGCCTGTGTTTATCTTCTGTCACAAAGTAAAACGAATATATCCTGGAATCTGGCTGCCTGTTTGTACAAGCATAAATAATTAACCTGAAATATCCAAGGGAAGGCCAGAGATGGCTGAAAGTGGTGTTTGCCAGCATGGCTCACTGTGACCTCTCCCCACCTTTCCTAAGGAAGATGTGGATGTGCTGCTGGTTTGTCTTGGCTCCAGAATTAACTTGGGTACTGAGTTGAAGGCCGTGGTTAGCTCAGATCATATCCACATGTAAAGGTCCTTCATTTGAGCATGGAGGCTCCTGCCTTTAACTTGCAAAGTGTGAATGAATGCAGTCCCAGGTGCACATTTGCCTGCTGCTTTGCATTGGTACAGGCTGGGCCTATGCAATATTTTCATCCCTTGCCTTATTTACTTTACTTTTCCCCCCAGGAAACTGTGTCCTTTGTACACTGTGCAGCTGGAAACACTTGTAACATCTTAGCAGTGTGCAGTGGGATGGGGTGTGTTGGGAGTTGGACTCTGTGATCATTATGGGTCCCTTCCAAGCTGAGACATTCTGGGTGTATGGGAATAAATCTGGTGCTGATGCAGAGTCAGGCTCTGTTTACTTGGGAATGTTTGAAATGATTCCTCTCCCAGACTGTTTTTCTGTGCCTCCCTGCAAGTGCTGCTCTTGCTGCAGGATGTGTCTCAGGGTGAATTAGCAGCTTTCTGATGCAATTCTCACACTGGTGCCACTCTGTGCTCTCCTCACTGTACCAGTCCTGCTCCTGCAGCACCTCCTGAACCACAGCAGATGATTCATTTCTGTTTGGAGGCAGGGTGGACAACCAGGGCCTGGCAGAGGAACCTCTCAGCTCACTCAAGTTACATCCCCAGGGTGAATACTGACTTTGTCTAAGGCTCATCCTTTCTTCACCTCCTGCCAAATATGCTTTCACACTAGCACTTCACCCAGCTGGCTAATTTGGCCTTTGAAATTATCTCAATAATGTCAGGTACTTAAAAAAACATTCCCATCCCTTTATAAATATTATAATCTAGATGTAGAGACATTGTTTCGGTGTTGTTTGGGATCTGTTGTATTAAAAAAAGAAGTTTTTCAGAGCTGTGCAACAATCCTGAGCTGAGCATAAACAAATCCTGTGTCAGGCTGAAACAAGTTGGTTGACTTTGAGCAGGCAGAATGTAAATACCCAAGTCAGGAGAATTAGTACCTTTTGTAGTGTTGCAACAAATGCAGGGAGATCACTCCTGCTGACAAGCCCAGGACTTTTCTTGTTTAAAAGAAAGAAAAAACAATTTGGAAAATGGGCAAAGAGGGGATCTGGGCAAAGGGCTCAGGGTTTGTCTCATTCTCCTAAACCCTCTCTGAACCAGGGATAAAATTAATAACTTTTTAAGCCTTTGTAGCTAAACCTCCCCAAGTCCATGCATTTGGGGCTTGAAGTAGCAGCCATCAGGTTGGAGCTGATGTGTTTGAGAAGGAAATGTGGCCCAGTCCCAGCTTTGCAGAGCAGGGAGGGGCTGTCTGCTCTGCTCCTGGCGTGGTTTCACATCCAAGGCTCCCATTGCTGACCTTTGCCACCTGTTTTTTTACTGGAATTTAGAAATCTGTGGCTTTTAAGTGATACAGCTCTTGCAAATATTTTTTGCTCTATTGGGTTTAACATGCAAATAGTGGAGCAGAGCCAATGGTCCATCTCGGGCAGCCTGATTCTGGAGATTGCCCCATAAAGGTTTATTTCAGCTATTAGCTTTTGTGCCAATATTTTTCTTACAAGAAAGAGTAATAATTTTTGCAACCGAAAATTGAGGGTTTCACAGGCTGTGAGTGGAAAATTGGCAGCTGTGCTCATCTACTGTAGACTGAAAGGCTGGGGCAGAGGGAAAAGAGTTACATGAAAATTATAATTCTTCAATAATAGCTTTAGAAATTCATGCTGCTGTTTTGAAAGCACACCTGAAATATGGAATAAAGGCAAAAATTATATGGACAAACCATATGCAGAAAGTTACAGATGTCATCCTTCTCCAGCTCAATAAATAATTCTTAAAACTGGGGATGGCAAAGTAGAGTTGATTTTAAAAATCTCGCTGAATTCTTTTGGGCTGGTACTAGCATGCTAAAGTTCTTGTTTTAATTGTACTTAGTCTCTCTTTCTTGAGTAGTTTTTCCTCTGAAACACTCTCAACAGGAAAAGGAAATTAAAGGTTGCTCTGTCCTTCCACAGGCAGCGGATGGTGATTCTCTAACCCTGTGTTGTTTCAGATTGAATTGCCAGAGTCTGGCACACTTCTCTTTTTGGTCAGTTGTTTAAAAAAATGCAAGAGAAGCTTTCTTTGATTATAGTTTACCAGTGTAAGAAATAAGTAATTTTTAATCCCTTCTAAAAATACTTTCCTGGTGTGGCTGCTTTAATTATTACTAAGAAGGAGGATTTGTGTATTTTTTTCCATGAGCTTCTGGGTTAAATAGTGGATTTCTTTGGTCTGTTTGCTTGACATGGGAGGTGAGGCAGTTTTTTTCTCTGCTGCCTGTGTTACGTAGGGAATGTCTCTCTGGAGCTGAGAGGTGGAATTCTAGTAGAAGTATATAAAAATAAATAAATAAAGTATTTGTTCCTTTGCACCTTTCCTTTCCCCAGTGTAGAATTACAGTGAGACTGAGGGTAATTCAGGAAGAAGGGGAGATGGAGATGAGAAGGGGAAATGGTCCATACCTGGGGAATTGCCCATTGATTATCTTCTGAGCCTTCATTCTCATGCTGAAAGATTTTTTTTCCCACTGGGGAAAGAGACTCCCTCAGCAGTAATTAGGTCTTTTATAGTTACCTTCCTTTCTTGGATCTTGGTTTGAGATAAGTTGAGCTCCAATATTTTCCTCTTTGGCTCTGGAGTTGTTTTTCCTGGCCTGTAAGAGGAGTTTAATGGATACTAAACAACTTGGATTGCTGAGATCCTACTGAGCAGTCCTTATGGAAAAGCAAAATTAGACTTGTAACTGGTAATAGACCTGGTAGAAATGGAGATTGATGTGAATTTCCTGATGTAATTTTTTTCTTACACTGCTGTGCTGGTGAGCAGAATTGGAGAGAGGGAAACGATGTCTCATGTGTGGCCCTTTCAAAGGAAAACATCTTGATGCAGATTTTTTTTTCCAGTATATTTATTTTTCTCCTGATTGAGGCCTGCCATACTTCTCCCCAAACCTTTGTGTCTTTACAGATTGCTTCTGCTGTTGCCTGCCATGCTTTGTTTCACCATGTACCCACACTGTGTGTGCAAGGAGCAGGAGGTTGCCCTGCATTTGATAGCACTTAGTGAAGAGGTCTCTTCCAGGAATCCCAGAACTGTTCTTTGTTCAGAAAATGTTTAGCCTTTGTTCTAAAATGGAAGGATTCTCAAACAACAACAAAAATCTGATTTAGTATTTGTGTAAACATGCAGTAAAGAAAATTATGAGGTTTTAATGCAAAGGGATGTTCATTAAATCTTCTGTGTGTTGTAACAATAGAATTAAAGCAGCAAATATAAAGCCAAATTTATATGTAAAAATTCCAATCCCAGATAAAGAAAACAATGCTCACATTTAATATTTAGGTGGTTTTTTATGAATTATTATCAGGTATTATTTGAGCTGATGTGATTACCAGAAAGCTTTTTTTTTATGGTTTTAAGATTTCTTTATCTGCTTTTTTGTTTTGCAGTATTATGTGCCAAGAATCTCGCAAAGAAAGATTTCTTCAGTAAGTATGTCCCAGTTGTGTGACTTTCTGCTCTGGATTAATCAGATTTATTTGGAGATGGTGCATTACTGTGGAGGCTCATCTGTGTGTGTCAATGCACTGCTTTACTACAGGAGTACACCTTACTCTGGGGTGTAGATTGTGTGCACTTCAGGGCTGGAAACACTCAGGGCTCACAGATTCCAGCTGGAAGTCTGACTGATGGAAGCACAGGCAGAGCTCACAGCTCTGTGCTGGGGGGTACCAGGAGCATCCTCAAACACAGGATTTACTAAAATATTTTCAGGATAATGGCAACTGTCCTTTCTTGAGGGGAGAGCTTCTAATGGCGTTGTCTTGGCAGCAGCAAAACAAAGGACTGTGTTTAACAGCACCTTTTCCTTTCCACAGGACTTCCTGACCCGTTTGCTAAAATAGTTGTGGATGGGTCAGGTCAGTGCCATTCCACTGACACTGTGAAGAACACGTTGGACCCCAAGTGGAACCAGCATTATGATCTGTGAGTTGCTTCTAAGCTCATAAATAAACAGTACCCCAGAGATTTGTCTACTGAACAAATAGTGCAGGGTTGGCACTGCAACTTCATTTTGTGTTAGGAAGAAGAGTCACATTTCATAGAATCTCAAAGCAATTTGGTTGGAAGGGACCGTAAAGATTCCACCCCCTGCCATGGGCAGGGACACCTTCCACTATCCCAGGTTGCTCCCAGCCTGGCCTTGGGCTCTTCCAGGGATGGGACAGCCACAGCTTCTCTGGGCAACCTGTGCCAGGGCCTGCCCACCCTCACAGGGAAGAATTTCTTCCCAATATCCCCTCTAACCCTGATTTTTTTTCCAAGAAGAAAATCCTTATTAATAAAGGAGTGGTACTTTGCTTTTAGGTGTTTGAATTAGGAATTATTTGTGTGGCAGGTACACAGCACAAAGGCTTAGTGAGCTTTCCTGGAGCAGTGCCATCCAGTTTTTACAGAAAATTGTCCTTGTTGGAATGATTTATTTTCTTCAAATTATTAGAACCATAAATTCTGCAGTTTTGTACGTTAATCGACTTGTTGTTTAGCTTTTAATGAGGCTGGCTGTAGTTAAATTCATGCTGCAGCAATATCAATTTCCCATGCTGTGTGAAATCACTGTGCAGTAATTCATTAATAACAGCATTTTGGGCATAAGCACTTGTGTACTTCTAATAAAGAGGCATGACCAATGTACTAAAATGTGT
The DNA here is from genome assembly GCF_027579445.1 of Ammospiza nelsoni. NCBI lineage: Eukaryota > Metazoa > Chordata > Aves > Passeriformes > Passerellidae > Ammospiza > Ammospiza nelsoni. The sequence goes on from NC_080649.1 coordinate 3,122,374, forward strand.
CAGAATTTGTACCAATTACAGCATCAGCTCTGTGGAGTAAAAAGAGGTTATTATTTCTAAAATTACTCTTTTAATATGTATCTTTCTAGATACGTTGGGAAAACAGATTCCATAACCATCAGTGTATGGAACCATAAAAAAATCCATAAGAAACAGGGAGCTGGCTTCCTGGGGTGTGTCCGACTCCTCTCCAATGCCATCAGCAGGCTAAAAGATACTGGATGTAAGAGCAATTCCTCCCTGGTGTGGCCAAGAACCCTCCATACCTTGTGCTGAGTAGTGTATGTTCCCACCCAGCCCTTGCCAGGGTTGATTTTTCCAATTCTCCTTTGCAGACCAGCGTTTGGATCTATGCAAACTCAACCCCACAGACACCGATGCTGTCCGAGGCCAAATAGTGGGTAAGAATGATCCGAGCTAAATTCCATCTGCTTGGTAAATATCCATAGGGAAAAACTCCTCTAGTCACTGCTTCTGTGCTGCTTTTTCTTATTTTACTGGGATTAAATTACATAACCTAAAAATTTTCATCACACTCCTATGCAGGAGTTTGTTTCCTCTCAGTTGATGATGGGAAACAGCATTAAAATCAGGGAATGCATCTGGAAAGGCTTCTGCTGCATCTCTGGAAGGGTGAATGTCACTGGGAAATGATGCATTTGGGCAAGGTGACAGGCAGAGGGAATCTTGGGTGTCAAAAAAGGATCTGGAGGAGTTATAAGACATTTTATAAGTTGCTGGTTTGATACCTTTGACTCATGCAAGCCATTTCCAAATTTCAACAAGGCCGTGCTCATTTTACAGCAAATTTACCCCACGTTTTACTGCCCCAAACCAACCCCAGCTTTTCAGTGATATATATTTGGCAAACTCAAATTCTCACCCTAAGATGACATCTAGTGGTGAGCAGTTTTTTTCCAGCTTCCCTTTCTAGGTCCTCATGAAACCCAGATGTAGAACTTGACATGTTTGATATTTACAGAAATAAACTCAAGTTTTGAGGGGATGACGCTCTGGTTTCTCTTCTGCTTTTTAAAAATTAGTAATGCTTTAAAAAAGCATTTTTAAAAATTAGTAATGCTTTTTTTAAGAGAATGGAGGGAATTTTGGTAAGTGATGTGTTCTTGTGCATAGGGTAGAGCTTTACTTAATATTTTTCCCTGTATAAATGTGGATTTTTTTTTTCTTTTCGCTGTTTTTAAGAATGCAGTTTTTCTTTTATTGACCTGAGCTTGTGTTTTCTTCTTTCAGTCAGTTTACAAACACGGGACAGAATAGGCACAGGAGGTTCTGTAGTAGACTGCAGAGGGCTTTTGGAGAATGAAGGGTAAGGATTGTTTTCTTTACACTTAATTAGAACAGTGGTCTATGTGTGGAAAGACTGTAACTAACATTAGAAACTTAAGTAACAATGTGACTTCTGCATTTTCTGGGAGTGTGTGTCTGTCAGTAGGATTATTAGGCTGAACTTGGTAAGGCTTGATTTTATTTGTTACCAGTGCAGAGAAATTTAGGTATAAAAACATTAAGAAAATGGCGCCTCTTGAGTTAAAAGTACTTTAGTTGTGGGGAGAGAGAACCAGTTATTCCTGCATTCACTTCTGTTGTGATGGAAACTCGTGAAGTTTCCCCATTTTCAGAACGGTTTATGAAGACTCCGGGCCAGGGAGGCCGCTGAGCTGCTTCATGGAGGAGCCGGCGCCGTACACGGACACGACGGGAGCGGCCGGAGGGGGCGGCTGCCGCTTCCTCGAGTCCCCCAGCCAGGAGCAGCGGCTGCAGGCGCAGCGCCTGCGCACCCCCGAGCTCAGAGCCCACGTCCAGACCCCTCAGAACCGGCCCCACGGGCACCAGTCCCCTGAGCTGCCTGAGGGCTACGGTGAGTGCCCCGCAGAAGGGTTTCCTTGCGAGTGCCCCGCAGAAGGGTTTCCTTGCGAGTGCCCCACAGAAGGGTTTCCTTGCGAGTGCCCCACAGAAGGGTTTCCCTTATGGAGGAGCATCAGGGGGTAGGATGGTCAGGATGGATGGAGATGAGAAATCTCTGAAGCCAGGTGGTGGAATTTGGGGTTTATTGCAAAGGGCCTGGGTGCAGGGACCTGCTGGGAGCTTCCAGCCACAGCTCAGAGCAGGCCTGAGAGAAGAGAGGGGGAGAGAGGATGAGAGGGTAAGAAGGTATGGGAGTAAAAAAGGTAAGAGAGTGAAAGGGTAAGAGAGAGTTTCCTGTTCCAATACAATAAATCTTCTTCTGTGTGGAATATTCTAATTCTCACTAACCAATCTAGTACAATATACAAATCCTGTAGCATTTACATCCTGTAGCATTTACATACAAGCTCACAAAAGGGTTTCCTTTATGTAGGAGCGTTGCGGGGTAGGACAGTTGGGATGGACAGAGACAAGAGATCTCTGAAGCCAGGTCATAGAACTTGTGGTTTATTTTACAGAAATAAAATAAAGGTTTATTATTGCAAAGGGCCTGGGTGCAGGGCCCTGCTTCGAGCTGCCAGCTACAAGTTGGAGCAGACCTGAGAAAAGAGAGGGGGAGAGAGGATGAGAGGGTAAGAGAGCAAAGGAGTAGAAAAAGTAAGAGCGTAAAAGGATAAGAGAGAGAGGTTCCTGTTACAATACAATAAATCTTCTGTGTTGAATATTTCTAATTCTCACTAACCAATCTAGTACACTATACAAATCCAGTAGCATTTACATCCTATAGCATTTACATACAACTCCACAAAAGTGTTTCCCTAAAAACTCCTCTTTGTAGGGTCTGCCAAGCTGTAGGGTCTGCTCTGATCCTTGGACCTGTCTGCAAGCAGAGGGTGTTGTTTCATCAAAAGGGGTTTACCTTCAGTCCAGCCACACCATTGTTTTCCAGTTGTTCAGTAACTGAGGGATCTCAAAGCTTGCTTTCATTTCAATCTTGCTTATAGTTTCCATATTCTCAAAATCTTTTGCAAGGCAATCATATTTATAAGGTTTTCCTGTTTCATCTTCCCCAACACCTTTATCCAAAAAGTTAGAAAAATTTTCTTCCCTTTGGATGCATCGAGGGGTTTTGCCTGTTGGAACAAGCAGCGTCCACGTGTGTCTCATTCTGCCTTTTGGAAAAGGAACTAAGTGCAGATGGGAGTTTGAGATTGGCTAATTAGCAGTTGGCTACGCCAGGATACACTGAGGGGTTGATGGTAAATTAAACATGAGGTTGTGGTATGATGCTGTTACAGAAAATTCACTGCTAATCTTGGCTGTGTATCTAGGGAGAACGAATGGAAAGAGCTCTTTAAACTAGAGCAGTAATGCTATTTTTTCCTTCCCCCTTGGCATGTTGTGTAGGTTTGAGCCCACATTTGAGAAAAGACTGGGAAAATATATAAAAGCAACAAAGAAACCAATAGTACAGAAGATTAGTGAGGATGGGATTAAGGAGAATTTAAACCTCAGAAAAGAGCACACCAAATCTAGGAGTATAGAAATCTAGTTTGGGGGTTTGGATTATCTCAAAATCTAATACTAAAAGTACAAACTAAAACATGCTGGTGCATGGATCTGTGCATTTCAAAAGAATGTTGAAATGTGTAGTCAGAGTAAATTTGTCAAGGACAAAACAGTCCATGCTTCAAGAGATCAGTGTGATGGCTCCAGTACTTTATCTTAGGAGGAAAATATCCTAATGTCTTTTAACTGTTTAATTTTTTTTTTTTTTAAGATTTGTAATTTAGAATAATCTTCCTTCTATTTTTATAGAGCAAAGAACAACGGTACAGGGACAGGTTTATTTTTTGCACACGCAGACTGGAGTGAGCACGTGGCACGACCCAAGGATACCAAGGTATGGATTTGTAGTTAAAAGTCAGGGGGGTTGGTGTGTATTTGTGTGGCAGGATGCTGGATTTATAAGGGCAAAAATCTATTAAATGGCCTGTCTGAATTTAAAGGGAGAGCTCCCAGCAGAGGAATTGTTTGGGATGTTTCTAGTTACCTTTTCACCAAACATTGATTACTCTTTTTGAAAGAAAGAATTATTTACTTGTGAATCGTGTGGGGGAAAAAAAGGAAAAAAAAATGTGTAGCCCTTCAGGAATTCCTGTTTGACAAATTCTTCCTAAAATGTTGATGTGGCTGTTTTTGGTGAAGCTTCAAATTTCTGAATCTTACTTACAATTTTTTTCTGTATGAAAACAGTTTGGACTGCAAATTGAAGAAAAAACTAACTTATTTTTTTAAATAATTGTTTCTTGAATATTCAGCTTGTAATTTTTGTTTTATTATTACTCACTTGTGTATAACTGAATAAGAGATTACTTGTTATCTTTAAACTTGAAATGGTTTGAGGTTTTTATGCTTTAGGCCAGTAATTTGCAGCTAGAAAATTTGAATCCTTCACATGATTAATTTAGTAAAGCCTCTTTAAACCTTAACCTGCAGTTAATCCAGGTCTTTGTGAGTGAGGTCTGGTGCTCTTCCTGAGTAGCTCTGAATCTGGGCTGTTTCATGGGCCACCTGCACACCAGATTCCAGAGTGGAGTTTGTAACTCTCAGCTGCTGCACTGCCTGGATAATAGAGGAATGTGGTACAGGATATTAGAAAAATGATACAAAGTAGTGCAGGCAAAAGTGGTGATAAAAGCTCAGTGTATGGAAGGAAATGAAAAACTAAGCTGAAAGAGAAAGAAAATAGCTGATTTTAGATTAGCTGGTATTGTTACAAGAAGAAATGACAGTGGTTGTTCATTTGTGTCAGTCATGTCAGGCTTGTGTGCCCAAAGCTGTGTGTCTTCTTCAAGTGATGCTGGTCACTCTCATGGAAGGTGCTGCTGCTCCTCTCCCCAATTCCTTGAGCCAGGGTTTCAGGGGCAGCAGTGGAAGTGGACACAGCAGTGTCTTGTGAGTCACAGGTCACACCTCTTCTGGTTAAAGGTGACTTTTGTGCTTCCAGCTCGTGGTGCAAAAACCTAACCTTGGCATGGGGCAGAGCTGCAGGTTAAAACTTGCAGTAATCAGATCCCTGCAGGACTTTGAGGTGCACAGCTGATCTCAGCAAATGGTCCCAGCCATAATCTCCTTTAAGGAGCCTAACAAGGGCTTGTCTGTCTGCCTGTGTGTCCCCTTGGCTTATATTCACTGTGACACTAAGGCACCTTCAGTGTGCAAAGCATTTCTACCTTTCTAAACCCTCTCAACTCATTTATACAAATATTGCGTGGTTAGATTTAGGTGAGGAGTTGCAAAGTGGTGTCTTCAACCCTGGATCCCTGCCAGCTGTCTGAAGAATACTTTACTTAACAATAGGTTTTCTGCCTAAAAATAATCTTCATGTTTCCTTCCTTCCTTTTCTTGCCACTCTTGGTGTTTTCCTCAGTTAGTTGGCTGGAGCTTTAGGTATTTTCAATCTTTTTAGGTATAAATACATTTCATGTGTCGAATTCAGACACTGCCTGGAAGTGAGTGACTGCCTTTAGCAGCACTTAGAGTGATACCTGAAATTTATCCAGGAAGAAAGGAGTGAGTGAATGTGTTAAAAGGCTTACTCTCAGTGGTTTTTCAGTCAAATAGTCAGGATTCTAACCTTAACCTGATTAAAGAGGTGATTTAAATTTTTAAGTGATCTTGGTATTTGGTTGCTTCACTTCACATCTGCATTAATATTTTGTTTGTTTTTCACTTTAGAGACCTTAACAGTGTGAATTGTGATGAACTGGGACCTTTGCCTCCAGGCTGGGAAGTCAGAAGTACAGTTTCAGGAAGAATATATTTTGTAGATCATAACAACAGAACCACACAATTCACAGATCCACGACTACATCACATCATGAAGTAAGATAAATAATTCCTGTCAGGTCTGGGAGTCATGAGGGGCTGAAACCCTGAATGATAATTGAGGAACAGATGCAGCCAGTGCTGTAGTCAGGGACCAAGCACTGATTCTCAGTGCTGGTTTCATCTAAATTTTTTGCTGAGACTATTCAGAAGGGTTTTACTCTGCTGGGCACAGTTCTGGAGTTGCTGGGTGTGGGGTAGCGAGTCTGCCAGGGGTTCCCAGCAGCTCATGTCTGTCTGGATGAGCAGTTCTAGCTCTGTGCTGTCTGTTCTGGATCTGGTCTAACTTCATGCTCCCTTGAGCTCCAGACAATGGGAGTATAAAGCCAGCTGGAGTCTGGTCAGTGGGTGCTGTGCACAGCCAGTTGGGGTTTAGCAGGATTTGGTAACTCAGGTTCTGCATCATGGAAAGGCAGCTGAACTGTTGTGGAACTGACCCTGGAAGCAGCCTGGCAGTGCTGCTTGTGCCCAAGGCCAGACTTTTCCTGTGCTTGAAGCCAGCCAGGGAATCCTCTAAAAAATAATTGCTCTACAGCCCAAATAAAGCACTGATGGATAAGGATAGTTGAGTGTATGAAGCTGCAACTGTTTGAGTCAAGTATTATCTTTCTCTCTGAAAAACCACAGATGCAGTATTTTCACTGTTTCAGGAATCCCCAGCCCCATTCTGCTTGAAGCTGGAATAAAATCAGTTGCAGTTGTTAAACAGTTCCCTTTATAAAGGTGTTGTTTGTTCCATTAGAGATCTCTTTCCCTGTTGCACTCCTGAAAGTTCTCTCTATGTGTGAGAAACCCACACAAACTTTAATTACTGCTCAGTCAGCAATCAGTGATCATGCTCCAGAGCCTTCCACAGTGCTTTGCCATATAAAACCAGTTCAAAAATGCTGAAACTCTTTAAGTGTCTGTGTTCCTTACATCCCTGAATTTAATGTAAAGATAGTACAGAAGTATCCAGCTGAATACGTATTTCACTCCATGTTCCTTTTAGAGAAGCTTAATCATTTCTTCCATCATTGTTTTACATATTCTTTATTGTTGTGTGTCCAGACTAAATATTGTCCTTTTTTTCTCCAAGCCATCAATGCCAGCTAAAAGAGCCCAGCCAGCAACCTCTACCAGCTCCAAATGAGGGATCACTGGAAGAGGGTGAGGAGTTGCCTGCACAGAGATATGAAAGAGACTTGGTACAAAAGTTGAAAGTTCTCAGACATGAGCTCTCTCTTCAGCAGCCTCAGGCTGGTCACTGTCGCATTGAAGTATCCAGAGAGGAAATATTTGAGGTATTTGATTGATTTTTTTTTACTGCTAACAGCAGCTTTTGTCATTGAAGAGTTAAGTAAAACTGATCACTGATTATAACAACTTTGCTTCACAAGCACCCACCACATGACACAGTTGTCATTGAAGTTTGCTTCAGGTTAGCGCTCAGAGTCATGTTTTCTGTAATTCAGTAACAATCTATGTATTACAGAAATGCAGAGATCTTAATTATGGTATTAGAGAAATCTTAATAGACTTAATTATAGGAAGTAAAAGAGCTAATTGTACAAATGCACATACAGGAATCCTATCGTCAGATAATGAAGATGAGGCCAAAGGACTTGAAAAAGAGGCTTATGGTGAAATTCCGAGGAGAGGAGGGCCTGGACTATGGAGGAGTAGCAAGGTGAGATTTTGGGGGTTTTCTGTTACCTGTTAATGTCATATGGTAATTATTTGTGGTCTAGTTTATAGACAGTGGCTGTAGCTTCACTCTTTGTATGGTACACTGGAAAGTGGAAGCTTGTGATTTAACAGTTGTCCCACTGCAAGTTATGAAAGTGTGATCAGCTCAGATTGTGAGGTCTCTCAGGGAGTGTATAGACCCTGAAGTGAGACCCAGATCACAGGCATGGTTTTGTTAAACACACCTCTCTGATTTCTCACAAATGGATTGCAGGAGAGTTCCTTTTTGTTATTTCTCAGCTGCATTCAGGAGAGTTCTTTGATCTGTTGGAGCAGGAGTGGAGATGAACTAATCCTAAACAAAAGCTAAAATTTCAGCGAGGACTTGCCTCCCGCTTAAAAATGACAATAACTCCCTGCAGGTCACATCAGATCTGAAATTCAGGAGCTGATTTAGCATCACTGAAAAAACGCTCACCTTGTGGCTCAGAGTTGTGTAAATTCACAGAGAAATTTCTCACAAAAGCTGCCCACTTAGGTGTCTTTCAGTGATCAATCCCTGGACAAAGGAAAGAAGCTGGAACATTCTGAGCTGCCTTACCCCAGGCAACCTTGGGTGTCTCCACTGTTGACATCCTGTTACCCTGATGCCTTTCATAATTGCCCATTAGTTGCAACTGACTGTTCCAGATCAGTACAGCTCCACTTCTAAGCATTACAATTGATAGTTCTCTCTGAATATTTTGGATCTGGGAATGATATCCAAATTTAACAACAAAGGGGTATTTGTCATGGTGGCTTGGGAGGTCAGAAATAGCTTTAGTTCTGCTCCTGTCCTTGTGTGTTACTGAGGTGAGAGAATTTACCCAACCCCTGCTTTTAATGCACTTGGTCTCTGTCCCTTCTGGCCTCTGCTGAAAGCAGTCACCAAGCTGGCAGAAAAACAGCTTTTTTAAAGATCCCCAGCAATTGAGCTGATTCTAATCCACAATTTTTTAAAATATTTCCTTATACTGTACAGGTTGCAGAGAAGCAGATCTCATAGGCTGATCTCATAACTGAACTCTGTACAAAGGAAGGATTTTTTTGGAAGTGTGGCCTGTTCAGACTCAATTAGTTGATGGCATTGTCTAACAGCTTGCTGTAGCTTCTTTAATTGATGTTAATCCCTTCAGTGCTTCTAAACTAAACCCAGTCTGCCCTGAGTGGAGTAGGACATGGTGGGGTTTTAATCACACCCTTTTGGTCTACAAATGGAGGGCAGCAAAAGAGGATCTGATTTTGAAATAAGCATTCCATGACTGATCAGTCACAATAATTGTGTTGTCTAAAACTTAGGTGCAAGTTGCATTCTTCTAAATTTGTTGTTAGTTGTTTTTTTTTCTTGGCAGAGAGTGGTTGTATTTACTGTGCCATGAAATGTTGAATCCCTACTATGGACTCTTCCAGTACTCCACAGATAATATTTACATGCTGCAAATCAATCCAGACTCTTCTATCAATCCTGTAAGTACTAATTTCTCAACAAAATTCCTACTTCAAGAGATGTCCTCTGCAGTTTCTTACAGCTGTTCTTTCACAAGAAGTGTCTAAACTGCAGGGTAAATGGGAATAAGAAGGTGTTAATGTCATATTTACACAGTAAGAAGCAGAGGGGTTTTGTTCAGAAATTAAAAACATGACAGCCTTTGATAAATATCTGATTTCTGTGAGACTCCTCAGTACTGATTGGTTTGCACAGTGACTCTGAGAAGACAAAACAGATGAAATTCATTTTCACTGTGAGCACAGCTGGTTGCATTCCCAGCAGTGCCACCTCATGACTTTTAGGGATGTATCCCTTGCTTGCCCTTTCTCACTACTCTCCTGTGCTTGCTTTTTCTCTTACTGGAGGATTTGTATTGATGCAGACCCTAAAAGGAGCAGCAGTTCTGTATTAGTAGAGGGAATTCTTCCTGACATGACATTTCCTGACATTTGCACTGGAAGATGAGGGAGGTGGATTGGAGGAATGTTAACCATAGGTTTTACACCTCAGCTTTCAAAAGTTAGTTTCAAAGGAACATGAAAGAAATGAGGGAAACAAGCACACTGCTTCCTCAGGACTAGATACATTTGGATGGCTAAATAAAGAATAAACTCATTTGTTTGGAATCCTCATCTTCTTGGATTTTGGAGGTTTCACAGGGATTTTTTTTTTCCACGTTTTTCCCTTTGAGAGGTCTAAAGATTTGAATCCAATTTATTAATCAGGTAATGCACAGAGACTTGTTCAAGGTTTTTAATCATTAATGTTTTGGTTTTGGTTATGTTGTGAGGAAAAGTGGTGGCTGCTCTTGCCCAGAGGGCTGCAGGTAACTCACACAGAACAAACCACTGAGGGTGCCACAAGATGTCAGTGTCTTCCCAAGGCTGATTCTCCTCTCTCCCTGCAGGACCATTTGTCTTATTTCCATTTTGTTGGTCGGATAATGGGTTTGGCTGTGTTCCATGGACACTATATCAACGGGGGGTTCACAGTTCCCTTTTACAAGCAGCTGCTGGGGAAGCCCATCCAGCTCTCAGACCTGGAATCTGTTGACCCAGAATTACACAAAAGTTTAGTCTGGATCTTGTAAGTACTGAATTTAGCAATGTCTCACTGTAGAGAAAATGGGATAGAGTTTGTTGGCAATAGTGAGATGCTTCAGACAAACAGTTTGCAAAAATCTTTTTATGGTGGCTGTCTGTACAAAGTCATTAAACTATTCTTAATATATCAAAGGTACTTGAGGGAAAGTTCTCATTGCAAACTCTCCTTGCAATAAAATAGATACTAAATCATTAAAGGGGGCATGGGTATGGTAGAATATCATTATCAAAATCCAAACTCAGGATAGAGGTCTGAGAGGAAGTACAGCCTTCTTCAAAAGAAAGCCAACTCTGATTAAAGTGAAAATAAATGGAAGTAATTTGGGCTTGCAGAATAAGATCCAGCATTCAGTGTAGCTTTGGGACTCTTCAGAACTGCTTTGCGTTATCTTAATTTCTTTTCCTAAAAGCTGTTTTGAATTTTGTATTTAAAGAAGTTACTGATGCTGAAGTTCTTTATGTATGATCTCTTCTGTGCTTCAGATTTGTGACAGCAGAACAGATTCTTGCTGGGTGTATATATGTGTGTGTGTGTGTGTGTATTTCTGTATACAGGGTTTTATCCAGTATCCTGAGTTCTGTTAGAATCAGATGAATATCCTATATCTGATCAGGCTCTTCAACATGCCCTAAACCATACAGCAATTGGTGATGGTGGCAATATTCCTCTGGTGTGTGAAATGCAGGTGGTAACTGAGATTTAGCCTGAGGACTACCTAGGTGCTCAAATAACTGTCACCATCACCACTGAGAGTTAGCAAAATGCCAGAAATGCTGAGTTTCCCCTCTGTGCATTGGCAGAGAGAACGATATCACACCAGTCCTGGACCACACGTTCTGTGTGGAGCACAACGCCTTCGGGAGGATTTTACAGCATGAACTCAAACCAAATGGCAGGAATATTCCAGTGACAGAAGAGAACAAGAAGGAATATGTCAGGTATTGCCAACAGAAATATGTCCTGCAAATGGAGTGGGAAGAGGATAGTAAACAGAATTTTTGTATATAATGAAACTAGGGAAGTAAGGATTTTGGGTGGGAACTCCTGAGTCTTAAATGACTCTAATGTTTTCACTGGAAGACCTGGGGAGATGAAGTTCCGAATGTGTTTTGGTTTTTCCATTGATGGTGCAATAATTGTTGATGGGAAAATGAATGGATAAGCACTTCTTTCATAATACAACGTGTGTGTATTAAAACAAGGTCCTCTGTAAAATGAGCATTTTGCGAGTCTGCTGTGAAACCCCAGTGCTGTCCAGCTCATCACCCCTGACTCCTTCCTTCCTCCCCCTCAGGCTGTATGTGAACTGGCGGTTCATGAGAGGAATAGAGGCACAGTTCCTGGCTCTGCAGAAAGGTTTTAATGAACTTATTCCTCAACATCTCCTTAAGCCTTTTGACCAGAAAGAACTTGAGGTATGTTTTATCCACATGGATTATTGTTCTGTAATTTGTTTGATCCACAATCAAGCACTGATTTAAAAAACAAACATAAAACAAACAAACCACAAAACTTATTCCATTCTATATACCAGAAAGCTGAGTATTTGTTTAACCAAACCTTCTTAGGTTTATTCTAAACATTCTTTGGGTTGATATTATTGAGAGATCTACTTAAACAGGGAAAGACAAATACACTGTGGTTTCTATCCAAGGACTAATGCTCGAGGCAGGTGGTCTGAGAAGGAGGAAACACTGCAAGTTTGAGGAATTGTTGGCAAGACCAGACATGTTATTTACCCCAGAACGTGTTTTGTCCAGTAACTTTTCATGCATGGCTGTTTCTGTTTGCACACAGGAATTGGTTTGCAGAAGTAGAAGAGTTGAGCATATAGAAAAGAAATTAATTTGTCTTCTTATATCAAATCCTGAGGTGCAGAAAGCTACTTCTTAAAATAGTTCCTGTTATAGCAATTTTTCCTCTGGTTTTGCTTCCTAGAAAAAATAGGATAACCTGTGGAATATTCATCATTTGTGGTTTAGAAAGCATTTTGTGCTAGTCAGTTATGCATTTTGATTAATCCCACAAAGTTCTTGCATTCCATTTGCTTAAAAAGGTAGATTAAAAATCCATTAAATATTTCAATACTCTCCATGTCAGAACAGTCACAACTCCCCTAATGATGTGAGCAGGTGTAAGTGGGTGCTGTCTGGGTGGCACAAGGCAGCTGCTCAAGGGCAGCTCTCGGCAATGGGATCCTTACTGTGGAATATTATGGGAAATTTAAAATACATGTTAAATATATGTTAAAATAGATGTTAAAATGTTTTGTTTTGAGGGGTGAAGTTTGCTCTGTGCTGTTTATTTGTTGTTGCCAGAGGAGGTGGTTAAATGCATGGCCAGCAGCAGCTTCCTTTTTGCAACCTGGTGTCATGTGGAAAAGAGATTGAAGTGATATGTCTGATCTATATCAGATTCTCACAAATGGTGTCAAAAAGCAGATGAAAAGTTTCTGTAGTTTGGTGTGGAGCAACAAAGCAACTCAGATGTTCCCACAAGCTGAGCAGGATTCCATTGGCACCTCTAGGACAATCCTGCAGCAGGACAATGATGCTGTGCCACAGCCTTATTCCAAATCAGTCCTGTGCCCTCATAAAGACAGGCTGTACCTTCCAGGGAACACGGATTTAATAAAGCAGATTTTGCATGGGCTTCTGACTCTTAGTTGCTTGTGGAAGTTCCAATGCTGGTAAAGCACTGCTTGGGGTCAGTTTCTCTGCAGTCAAACTGGAGAGATTTGGAAGGTTACCTTGCACCAAAAAGGTGAGTGAAGCACCTAAACAATGCCAGGCTTGGTGACGTGGTTGGATGTGTTTTATAACTGCAAACCTGAAATTACTCTGGACTTTAAAGCCCTTCCTAATCTTTGAACAGCTGATCATAGGAGGCCTGGATAAGATAGACCTGAATGACTGGAAGTCCAACACACGCCTAAAGCACTGCATGGCTGACAGCAACATTGTCAAGTGGTTCTGGCAAGCAGTGGAAACGTTTGATGAGGAAAGAAGGGCGAGGCTGCTGCAGTTCGTGACGGGCTCGACGCGTGTCCCACTTCAAGGTTTCAAGGCTTTACAAGGTGACTGATGTGGAGGCTGAGTTAATCTGTGGTTGGGGAAAGGGATAAAAGTGGTGTGGCACTTACAGGCCCCTTGTAAAATATCAGCATATGACTGGATAAGTCAAGCACTTGCAGACTTCAGAGCTTGAGAGCTGTTTTGCATTTGTCAGCAGCTCAGCTGCTGCTGAACACTTTGGCTGTTGCTGATAGTGATGGAAGCTGGTGGATCTGTTACTGTGCAGTGCTTTGACTGCTGTCAGTTTTGGCTCGTCAGTCTCCTGCAGCTCTGTGCTCTGAGGTTCAAATAATTCCATGCAAATGTGCAGAGGGATATGGCTGACTAAAGAACTTTTTCATGTGAGAATTGTATTCCCCTCAGTGTTCAGCAACAAACCATTAGGCTTTAAAGCAAATTTCTGAAAATTGCAGGTTTTTATCAAAAATGTGGCACTGTCCTTGGCTGTTCTGATCTCCTGATCACCTTCCATTTGTTGGCTGACAGTAAATTGATGTTCAAAATTAAAATAATAGTTCTATTTTACAAGGAAAACCTTCATGCACTTAAGTATTTTCATTTTTGATGGTGCAGCTTCATTAATATCAAATTTAGCAGCTTTCCAAAATACCAGTCTGTAAAATGATTGTCACAAACAGCCCTATCTCTTCTGCCATCCCTTCATCAGCTGCAAATATGTCTACAGATTTAGCCTGGGACATACTTATACTTGCAGCTGGAGCTGTAATTTCCTCTCTTGCCTTTTTATACACAGCAAAATGTGTGTGTGTGAATGATGCTTTGTTGAAGTGCATTAACTAGAATGTCTGTCTAAGGTTCTACAGGCGCTGCAGGACCCAGACTGTTTACCATCCATTTAATAGATGCAAACACAGACAACCTTCCAAAAGCTCACACTTGGTAAGATGGAAACACTCTGCTTCCTCTCCCTTTGTCTTGATTTAAAGGAGTCATCTCTGTCGTGGGCAGGGGTGAGGCATGTGATACACATGCATGACTCCAAGAGTGCTCTGTTAGCTTGGATATATCTGTACTCTGCAGCCAGCAAAATAATTTGCCTTTCTTAAAGCTTGTCTTCTATACTACCTGTGGTTTTCATTTATTCCAGAGGTGATTATTCTGGGTAGTGAGACATTTGTAAGTTTATTTCTTTATTTCTTCATTATAAAGAAGTGTTGTCAGATGTCGAATGTTGCAAGCTCATGCTGTTGCTGCAGTATAGGCATAGCCTGAGCCCTTGCACGGAAATCTCACTCCATCAGAGGCAGGAAATGGTGTCAGCAGCAGCAGACTGTCTGCAGGCAGGGCAGGGAGTGGGCTTGCCTGATGTGTTGCTTTTTCTTTGCGAGTCTCCTGCATCTTCCTCTTCCTCCTCCTCATCCCAAATGCTGCCCTATTAAGCTGTGCATTCCTGCTGTAGAAATAGCTGGTTTTCATCTTGTCTCCTTTGGCCACTGAGACAGCTGAGAGTTTTTACAATTTCTATCTGTGTGTAACCTCTTTACATTTCTCCCCAAGAAGCCCTTCAGATCCATCAGTGTTTTGTTCCTTTCCCTGCAGCTTTAACCGGATCGACATTCCGCCTTATGAGTCATACGAGAAGCTTTATGAGAAGCTGTTGACAGCTGTGGAAGAGACATGTGGGTTTGCTGTGGAATGAAAAAGCAACCAAAGGAAACAGATGCTAGCTCATGGACCACCAAATCAAAAGCTAGAAGAAGCTTGCTGTGAACTTCCTGCTAAGCTGTCTGAAACATCTGAACTCTGACAACTTAGATGAGGCTGTTTCCCTTAGGTCGCTGGTGGATTGGGGGGGGGGGGTCGGGGCTTTTCTTGGTGGTTCCCAACTCTATTTTCTCCCCTTTGTTACAATAACCCCTTCCCTCTTCTTCTATCCCCCCTGAAATGCAGCCAAATTCAGCATTTGGCTTTGGTTACACAGGATATTCTGCTAGATTTGTAACACATATTGTGATAGGGTCAGCGACCTGTGGGGCTTTTTTAATAGGAGAATCAAAGTGTATTTGAGGATGAGCTTGATTTGCTGAGGACTTGAAACTGGTATGCACCTGGTTAGTCTGTCTTAAATCAAGGTTGAGCCTTTGTAGAATCCAGCAGGTGCAGAGTGTCTGACTGGCACCAGAATTTGCATTGCACATTTTAAACATCTGTTTAAAAAGTAAACTTCTAGCAGAAAATACCTCCATATGAACACTTAACTGAAAGGTAAAGAAATCCAAGTTCTGCCTTAGCAGGAAGCTCCCAGTGGAAGCTGTGGCTCACCTTAAGAAAAGTGAAGGAGCTGGGACAACTTAAACGGTATTGTATGATTTCTTTTTGGTTGTCCTGGCTGAAATTTAATTGTTTTGCACGTGAAAACAATTCTTTTCTCCAGCAGAATTACTTTCCATCGTTTGTTCAGATGTGAGTACCTTGCAGAGAAGCCTTGTGAGGAGGAGACAGAGGATGAAGATCCATTCAATCCCAAAGCTGTGATTTCTGTGCCACTGTTTTACCCAAGATGTGTTTGTGTGACTTTAAATTCTAAGACTCACATGGAAATCACTAAAAGTCAAGTTAACAGAACAAACTCCTGCTTCAAATTTTTTGGCCTTGGGAAAGATTTATTTGGAGATTGAAGTGAAAGGGGAACTGCATAGTGAATACATTCTAAATGTTACAGAAAGCTATTGGAACAATTTATGACTTCAGTTATGTAGGGATGAAAATTTCTCCAGAGAGCCATAAGGCTATTTTTTCCAATATCTGAAACTAATATTAAAAGGTTTGTTCTCTAACACAGGGGAAACAAAAGCAAATCCAATACCTGAATGTCTTGATTTGAAACACAGGTGTCTGCTAAGGAAGGCAGGAGCCTCCCTTGTAATGGAAAATGTAAACCCCTTTCCTCCAAATTATTACAATTTTGAAATTAAGGGGCTTTCAGGCAAAGATATGAGAAATAGGAATAATGGCTCTTTACTAGTATATATATATATATAACAAGGCAATAATACAGAAACACTGGCTTAAAGTGACAGAGTCAGGCTAGGAGCTGACACCCTGTTGGTCAGGGTGGTGGTGGCAGCCCAAGTTAGTGGTGGCTGCAGTCCTCTTGAAGGGATAGATGTGGTTCTGTTGAAGCAGGGATCCTGTAGAAGGGTCTGGTCCTTCTCTGAAGGTCTCCAGTGGTGGTTATGTTGCTCTTGTCCTCTGGGAATGCAGTAGGTAAAGGCTGTGCTGTTCCCAATCTCAGATTATATCCAGGTAGGAATGCTTGGTTCCTCCCCCTGGGTGGAGCATCTCACCATGGGCGATGTGATTTTGTCAGTCATGCATTGAGGCTCAATGGCCCAATTAAATAAGATAATTCCTCCAGAGGGAGTTATCAGGGATGTGTCATGGAAGAGATAAAGAGCACTGCCCCACTTGGTTTTAACAGATTGTGATAGAGTACATGCTTTTGGTTACATCTTACATTGTAACCTAAGACACTGAATCACTAACATTTTTCCAGTTGGCACACCAAGATGAGACAGTATTTTAACAATTAACATGGCTTCAGAGAGACCCAGTTATCTATCAAACATGTCTAAACTTAAGCAGACTTGCTTGTGTAGGATTTTTTTTTCTTTGGCAAGCCTGATTTTTAGGGAGATTGATGACTGAACCACTTAACAGATGTTACATTAATGGAATAATGGAATAGTGCATTGAAATTCAGCTGTGGGTAAGAGACTGTCCTTAGGAGATGTCTACTGGAATACTTCTATTTTGTTTTTTTATTTAATTGCATTTGGTAATAGCTTTAAACTGTGATAGGACAGAAAGTAGAGATTTGTCAAAACCTGGCATCTTTCTCTGTTTTGTTTGTTTGTGGTTTTCTTTTTGCCATTGACCATAATTCTTGTGATTTGTTGTCGGGAGTCGCATCGGAGGTGTAAAGTTGTACCATATTGTGAGATTTGCACAGGGTGGCTAAAGATGCTCATCCTGCAGGACTGTACAGGAGAGGATGTTCAGCCCCCTGTTCTGTGGGGATCTTTTGGCACTTGGAGCCCAGTTTCTGCAGTTCTGGTTGTTGGGATGTGCAGCAGTTGGCAGACAGCATCCCGGCAGTCCCAGGCTGAGTAGCAGAGTCCCCAGAACCCTGGATTTTCCAAATTGCTTTGAAGTCAAACCTGTTCATAGAGTGTATTTAATCCTTTCAGTACGTTTGAATGTGCAATAAACCAGTCAGATAGGAAAAATGCAAAATGGATTATTGCCCAAAAGCTTTGCATGCAATCTTATGTGGATTTTTCACTAAAAGAAGTGTAAAAAAACCCCAAAAACCCAATACTAAAGCCCACCCCTAATAGAAATCCTGTCACACCTGCAGCACAACTGGCTCAGTACAAACCAAGTGAGGTGAAGGGAAAGGCCCCTGATTTGGAGATCTGTAGGTCAAGTAGCTTTATGTCAACGACCCAGTTGACATAAGATAGTTCCTAATGTCTTTGCTAGGTCAGTGTTTTATTGAATGCACAAAATAAGAATAGGCAAGGATTGTTGTTTGGAAAGTCTCTGTTTTTTGCTGTATTTAAAAGCCCTTGTCAAGGTACCTCCTCCGTGCTGACAGTAACAAGAATAGGGCACTGTCTTTTAAATGATTTCAGTTCTCTTTTCAACAGCTTCACCACTCTCCCGTCGTGTTGTCTTTGCAATTTTGTGCCACTTCAGTGACGACAGAGACATTTTTTGTCTTGTTCTGTACGTGCATTTGAGGCAGGCCTTAAAGCTGGTTGGGTGGATGGAGGAACAGCAAGAAGTGAGGCAGAATGGCTTTGGAGCCATGGGCTGTTCTTGCAAGGCCAGGGAAGGACAAAATGCCAGCAGGAGTTAGCTTGGCTTGAGCCAGTGGCTCTCAGAGGTCTGGGATAACCTCAGCTGTCCGAATTTGTGTGTCCATCCCCACTCACTCTGCCAGCACTTGAACTCAGTTGTTATTCTCAAACTTGCCCAAAGAAAACCATGGAGTCCCGTGTTGGTGTTGCCATTCCACGTTCCAGCGCCGAAACTCTTGGGTGTGTCCCGAAGGGAAGACAGGCACAGCACAGTGGGTGTCCCTGCTGTGCCACACAAACCCCTCTGCTGCAGCAGCCCTGCCCTGGTGCTGCTCCTCAGCCTCTACTCTACGCTCAGGGATGTAGGAAACCACCACTCTGCTCGTGTGCTCCAGCAGGAACAAGGCAGACTGTTGGGTGGATGGGTGTGAGTGTTCTCTTGGGCATTATGTTAGACAAGACCCTGCTCCAAAAAGGCTGCTCCAAGCTCCAGGCGGTGCCATCAGCTCAGCAGTGTGTCCTCAGTTCAAGTGGAGGTGGTTGTAAAATCCAACAGGTTTTGTAAATTACTGATCCAGCCACCAGGCCAGGTTCAGGGCTGTGTGGCACAGCAAATTCCCAGAAACACAGTATGGATCTGGTTTTAATCTGTTAATTTTTTTTTGTTGTTGTTATCGTTGTTGTTGTTCCTCAACCACTTTATAATGTATTTTTTTAATTTATTATTTTGTAATGTCATGTTTAAGTATTGCTGCTATCCTTGTTATTCTTCCCACTGTTTTTATTGCAGATTTATTTTGTGGAAGTTGTACACTAATGTTTCATTTTATGTCTAAATCAAAGTATTTAAGGAAATACTAGTTCTATTTAATGTGGTTATGGAACCAGCTGGAATAAACAGTGATTGTATAGTAGGCTGGACCCAGGAGGTCATGTTCATTTTTGTTACATATGCAATAAACTCACAACTTTAAACTCTTGGTAGCTACTGTTTTGTTTGTTAAAATATTTGTGGGAATCAGAGGAAAAGAGTGGACAAAGTATCAAAACACAGCTGATTTTAAAAGCTCTATAAGGACTGCCCAGATGAAAGTCCTCTGCAGGGAGAATACTTTTCCAAAACCTCAGTTTGCAGAAAGAAATTATAATCTCCCCCTTAATGAAAGCTGGAGAAAGATTCTCTAATGTTGATTAATCCTTGCTCTCCTGTTTGTTTGGGTTTTTTCTCCTAATTACTGCTGCTTTGCAAGTGGGGAAGGACAGGAGCAAGTCCAAGGAGGGTGCTCAGTGTTGGTGTGTGCTGCAACTGTGCCTTCCCTCCCTGATGCTGAAAGCTGAGGTTTCTTCTGGCCAGAATTTTGTTCAATAAATAAATAAAAAAGAAGGGAGTACAAATAAAATGCTTTTTATTCTTTCAGCAATTTCACAGTATGAACAAATGCTGCAGCCCACCCCTCGTGTCAGCCAGCAGCAGGGACTGAACGATTTCATTACCTGGAGCAGGAAATCGTGTCACTTCTTCAGTGCTCTGTCACACACTGACACTGCTGTTTTCTTTAATAACTACTTTCTGTGAAATTTTCCTGATTTCTGCTTTGCTTTTGGTGCTAAGAGAGAGGAGGATCCTTGTAGCCTGCTCCAGGGGGATCCTGTGCAGGGGTCCTGGACCTCCCTCCCCATTGCTGAGCCCCCAAAAAGTTCAGTCCTGCCCCCCCCATTGCTGAGCCCCCCAAAAGTTCCATTGTGCCCCCCGGCCCCCCTACCCGTTGCTGATCCCCCACAAAAGTTCAGTTCTCCCCCCGCGACCCCGAGCCCCCCAAAAAGTTCCGTGTTGTCCCCCCGGCCCCGCCCCTCACGCACGTGGGCCCTGGCCACGCCCCCTGGTCCCGCCCCCTCCCCCGGGAGCACCGCCCGCCCGGCAGGGGGCGTCCCGCGCCGCTGCCCGCCCGCCCCCCGTGTCTCTATGGTAGGTTGGCCGGGCCGGGCCCGCTCGCGCCGCCCGTCCCCGCGCGCCGCTCTGTCCCTCCCTGGCCGTGTCTCTATGGTGCGGGGCGGCGCGGTCACGTGGCGCGGGCCGGGCGGAAGCGGCGGGAGCGGCGGTTAAATGAAGCGGGGCCGGAGGGGCGGTGGGGCCGCTGAGTGCCGGGGTGACCCCTCTGTCCCGCGGAGCCGGTGAGTGCCGGGACAGACCTGCCGCCCCACGGGGCGTCCCTGGGCCTCGCCGGACCCCTCGCCGCGGGGTCGGGCGCTGCTCCCGGCTGGGCCTGTCCTCAGGGACGGGTCGTTCTCCCCCCTCTCCCCGCGTCCCCTCAGGGCCCGGTGTCCGTTCTGTCCGTTCCTCTTCCCCCGCGTCCCTTCAGGGCCGGTCCTTCCCCTCTCTTCCCGTCAGGGACGGGTCGTTCCCGCATAGCGCTTCCCTTCAGGGACGGATCCCCCGCGTCGCCGTCCCCGTGTCCGTCCTCCCGTTCCCCTCCACGTTCATTTAGGGCCGAGTCCTTCCTCGCTGTCCCTCAGGATCGGGGACACCGCCGCCCCCTCCAGCTCCCCTCAGGGCTGGGTCCTTTCCCTCCGTCCTCCATCCCCCCTGGGCCGCTCCCTTCTCCCCCTTCCCAGGGTCAGGGGGTCCCTTCACCGCCCCCGTGTCCCACGCAGCCCCGAGGGACACCCGGGACAGGCGCTGCTCCCGGGGCTCCTCACGGCTGTGCCGGTACCGCGGGCCCGGGGTTTGGTGTTGGGGATAAGCCGGAGCTGGTGGGCAGAGGAAGGTAAAAGATTTTTCTCTTCTGACCCCTGTTCAGTGTGGGAGCACTCGGTGCTGTTGGGACGTCTCGACATTTCAGGTATCTGCTGTGGGAGCTGCTGCAGGAAAGAAACCCCAAACACAGCTGTCCTCGGAACTGAGGGATCAGTGTAAGAGATACTCCTCTTCCTCCTCTTCTTTCCCTTCTCTATTGATCCAAGTGTCAGCCAGCCGTGGTGGAGCACAGCCTGGGAGTGTTAATATACACTGCGTTTATGGAATGAGCTTTTCTGCCCCTGGAGCTGACCTTGTTCCCTCAGATGGCTGTAGGCAGGTTGGGATCCCACCCAAGTCTGAGCTGTGGGGAACTCAGGCATGTGTGTGTGAAGAGAGGAGTGTGAGCTGGCCCGGGGCAGTGCTTTGGGGTGGGCAAAATGTAAATTGGCTTAAAGAGTCATCCCATGGATCCCCGGCTTTGCAGCTCTGCTGGCTGGAACCCTGGGTGGGTAACGGCTGCTTGCACCTGCCAGCCCAGCCCGGGGAGCTTTTCCTTTCATCTCACCTGTGCTTTATGACCTGGAGTGTTGTCTTTGACTGTCCTCCAACACTTTACTTTAGACTCTTACTGACAGATGCCTGTAACAGTTTTCATATAAATAAGTTTAGCTGTTGATATTTCTGTTCAGTTTCCTTCAGTTTGGTCACTGTCCTGCGACCTCTGACGCTTTGAAAGAGAGGAGCTGATATTGCTGCTGGGCTCTTTTATTTCCATAATCCAGGCATGGTGCTGAGGGACTAAAACTTGATGTCCATGAGCTTTTCAGAGTATTCCCACTTGTCTTTCTTTCCCTGTGGAACAGGCAGCAGTTCTGGAAGGTGCCTTGGTGGCTGAGAGGCACAGCCAAAGACCTGTGGGCAGATCTCTGCTTCTCTGTTCTGTCTCTGTGGAGGTTGATTCCTCTTTTTTAACAATTTCTGCTCTCCCACCTGATGCACTTTGGAGCTCTTGCAGGTTTCCAGTGTAGCAGTGGAGGGAAAGGCAGGTGTCCCCCGTCAGGCATTCAGACTGGCCTTTGCAGGCTCAGCTAACATGGCCTCTCCTGCTTTCAGAGAGGATGGCATGAGGGTTTTTCCTCCAGCAACCTGTTTGGAAGGTGAGGCAGGAAATCTGAGACCCATCACTCTGCAGATCCAAACCTTGAGCAGCCTCTGGTACATCCCTGAACAGGTACAGGGCCTGTGCTGCTCAAACCATGGGGTAGCACCCACTTTGTTTAGGACTGGGAGGATTCCAGGCACAGCTTTTAATTCCAGAACTGTGGGATTTACAGCTTTAATATGTGCTTTTAATTTTTAGGATGAATGCTGTGCAAAAATTCCACTGCCTTACATCAGGCTTTCTGCAATTGTAAACACGTTAATAGATTTCGTGTGCTGGGTGTCTTGGTGCTGTGACTGCGTGCTAATAAACAATCATCTTGACAGGAGTTTGTGCCTGGAACACCAAGACTTGGGAAGGGACTCAGACAGATTTCCTGAAGCTCTGTAGACATTCAGCCTGCTTGGAGGTGCTGCACTGTGGTGACAGGTTTGCTTCCATCTCTTTTTCTTGCTCCCTAGGATGTTTTCCTTCTGGTTGCACTGGCTGCAGGCGGTGAGGGCAGGAGCAGCAGTTCCTAAAAGGGCACTTGGGGCAGGTGTTCTTGGTGATAAGGTGCAGGATTCCAGGATTCTGGATGCCAGCAGGGTGCTGGCAGCCTGTTGCTGGCCTGGAGTTCAGGAGCTGCCTCGGAAATCCAAATTCCGGGGCAGACCAGTGCTTTGTCTGCCTGAGAATGCAGTGGGCGTTCCTGCTGCTGCCGAGGCTTGTGCTTTGAAATTGGACACAAATCACTGCAAAGTCCTGTGGCAAGGATAGGTGGGGCAAACACACAATTCCTGCGCAGCTGGAGAGAGGCAGGAAGCATTTCCCAGGGGCCACGAGCTGATTAGCAACCTGGAGTAGCACAAACCCAAGTGCAAGAGACGTGGAGCCCTTCGGGTGTTGTTTAGTGCCTGCTGGAAGAAGCTCCCATTCATTAATTTGGAATGGGTGTCTTATTTTTATTTATATCTTTCTAAAGCCATTGTGAGTGGTTTGCTGTGTGTGAGTGCCAGCAGTGCTGGGTGTTGGGGCTTGCCACTGGCTGCATTCTTTCTGGGACAGTCAGAACTGCACCAGTCATTGAAAGTTTGGAGTTGTTTTCCTTTTGTTTTTTGCAGATGGATTTGATCTGGAGATATTTTAAGACTCCCTTTAAATTATTGAATTTGGACATCATTGTAACTGCTTAAAGATGAGACATTAATAGTCTCCAAAGCCTGTGTGTGCACTGAAGTGATGGTGGGGTTTAGAGCTGCTTCTTGTAACTGGGATTACTCCCAGCAGGAGCAGTCCCAGTGGGACAGGTGCCTTTTTAAATACAGCAGAAGGTGTGAAACACACAGCTGCCTGGGACAGCTGTCTCCCAGGAGGTAAGGTCATTTGTGTACAGCCTGGGAGTTCCTGTGTTTGAAATGGAGCTGAATAATGGGCTGGCCAACATTATTCCAGAGTAGTTTTGTTTTTAAGGAGGTTACTGGAAGTGGGAGATGGGGGAGATTGGGGAGGGGTAGGCAGAGGAAGCAGGAAAAGAGGGGAGAAAAAAAGCCACTTAGCAGTGTCCTGGTGGCTTGAGTAAGTTATGTTTGTCAAAGGACTAAGATGAGAGATAATAAGGAGTGTCTCACTGAGCTGGGATAATCTCATTCTCACCAGCCTTTGTGTCACTTTTATAGAATTTTAAGTTTATTTTGGACTATCTCGGGAGTGATGTTTTTCCTCTGGGTCAGTGCTTAAGGCCTTGCAATGGCTCTAAATTCATAACAATCCTTGAGAAAGCTTAACTCCTGAGAATGGAAAGTGATATTCCTTCTGAATGACACCTCTCTCCTAATTACCAGCCCTGCTGTGGTTCCCTGCCTGTGTTCATAGGGGGAACTGTCAGTGCCTGATTAAGTGGAAAAACCATTGGGCTTTAGGGGAGGATTTCACTGTGGGGCAGCTGCTACCCCGAGCCACGCTGTCACCTCGCAGTGTTCCTGACCCAGGTCAGAGGAATTTAAATTAAACATGTGGATTCCTCTCTGGCTTTAGGGTGCCCCACTCCTGTGCTGGTGGTGCCCAGCTGCTCCCAGGATGAGTTTTGGAGGCTGTGGTTGCCCCTTGTAATGAGAAGCGAAGTTGATGAGCTGAAATAAAACTGGGAGTGCTTGTGGGTGGCAGGGTGGCCTGAAATGTTTTCAGTGGTGTTGCTCCCTCAGCCTGCTCTCCCCTGCAAGGAGGCCAAGCTGCTGTTTGCATTATTCAGAGGAACATTTGGATGGGATCTGTAGAGGCACCACGTGATGCTGCTCTGCAGCACAAGGTGGTTGGGATCTGCACTGGCTGGAATCTCTTTGTGGGTAAATATAAGAATGAAAAATGGCCTCAAGTAATATGTTTTGTCCAAAGCACTCCTTGCACAAGGCCTCTGTACTGCTTTATCCAGACTGACATGCTCTTACCAAGCTGTGGGCACTGCTCCTGTTATTCTTTGGAGGAAAGCAGGCAGCATCTGGCTTTTTGCAGCCCTTGCAAAACCAGAGTGAGGAACAGATTTACACTTCTACTTCCAAATCCCATCCCAGAGATATGATGTGTTTTTGTGTGATGGATGGGGAAGGAAAACCTCTCCCTGATGCTTCTTGCAGATCATTTCTGCTTGAAGGCCAGTCTTGGAAGGAGCACTGGCCCCTGTACCCCTGGCAAGTACAAGCTCTGTTGGACAAACACATTTCAGGGGGTTGGCAGAGGGAAGGGACAGCAGTGCTGACAAGCTGCCTGCAGCACAGCCACGCTGCTGCTGAGGACTTTCCTCCTCTCCCTGCTCTGCTGTCATGTGCTGAAATGCAATTGAGGGAGATGACAGCAGCAGCATAATGGGGAGGCAGGAAAAGCAGCTCTTTCTTTCCTTTCAGGAAAGCAGCAGGGTAGGGCATTTAATGCCTCCTGTGCTGCTGGGATTTCCAGCTACAGATGAGCAAGAGCTGGGAGCAGTAACTTGGCTAATGTAAATAGTTCCTTGTAGATTGTTAAAGCAGAATCCTTTTATACTGGAGCTTCATTGTGTATCAACTGGGAGGTGCCCTTGGATCTGCCAGGACTAGCACAGAGCAGCTCACAGGCTGGAAGCACCTCTGCCTTGGACACAGTGTCTGGAGAGTGCTTTCAGCTCAATGTGTTGTGTTTATTTAGTAATTTGTGGCTTTTTTACTGTCACTCCAGCCCAGCTAGTTAAATAATCTGTCTGATAGTGCAAACCCAGGAAGGGAATTTCTGTTCTGCTGTGAGGACTCACCCAGTGTTGGACACGGGTGTGTTGACCAAGGGTGGGCACAGATTCAGTCTGTCCTGAAGTGCTCTGAGTGCAGCCTGTAACCCCCTGGTTTTGTAGTCCTGTGTCTGTGAAATGTTGGTTTGCCTTGGCATTAATGGGTGGTACAGTCTCATTAATCTACAGGACTGTGGACCTGGAGAGTTAACATGCAGCTCCTCTTTTCTCCCCTTTTAGCTCATCATTCATTCATTTGTGAACTTTAGTAGTCTCAGAAGAGATTCATGCTGTAGTCTCAGAAGAGATTCATGCTG
Source organism: Ammospiza nelsoni (assembly GCF_027579445.1). Lineage (NCBI taxonomy): Eukaryota > Metazoa > Chordata > Aves > Passeriformes > Passerellidae > Ammospiza > Ammospiza nelsoni. Next base: position 3,147,839 of record NC_080649.1, read on the forward strand.
GATGTGGAGCATCTCTAAATCCAGCCACCATCTAATTTCACTGTTTTCTGTTCTGATACCGTGATATTTACCTCAAATGCAGCCTCTTTGCTTTTCTGCTATTTTAACTCCACAGTGGCCACTGCCACGTGACGTGGGTGAAGTCAGGCTGGACAACTGTCATGAGCCTGGAAGGCTGCCCTGGCTTTTCACTGCTGGGAGCTGGGCTGGAATTGGCTGCAAGGCTACACGTGGCTGTAAACAAAACTAAACCCACTTTTACAAAGGCTGTGCTGCCTGTCTCAAATCTTTTGACAAGTGGTCATCTGTGGTGCTGGAGCAGTAAGGAGGTAGTTCAGTTATTCTGTGACAATGCTCCTCCTGCAACAGTTGTTAGGTGCAAGAGGCAGCTTATTTTTTACTCTTTCCAGCAGAAATTGGTGCAGAGGATTTGTTGCTCAGGTGTTGGCACCTGTCTTACAGGGTTTCTGTTGGTATTTTACTCTGAGTAGGTAAGGCCATTTAAGACTTATCACTGTGAACTTGGCCTGTTGGCCCAGTCTGGCTCTAAACTGGCTTCTGTGTATATTTAAACCCTTAATTGATTGTGTAAAAGCATCTTTGAAAGTGCCTGACCTTGCAGGAGGAGCACATGTAATTTGAGTGGTAGGGATAGGCTGTGGCTGTATCAGCTTAAGCTGTAGTTTGAGATCTTCCTCCTTCTTGCATTTTATTTTACCACCTTAATTCTGTTCTCCCAATTCCACCATGTGTGGAGGATGTCTGATCTGAATCCTACAAAAATGTTTTCCAGGGCATTTCCTCTCAAAGCTGTAAGAAGTGCTGGAGGAGCACGGTGTGAGGGGAGGAAACAAGCTGTGGTGTGGGAACATGAGTATCCTTAACAGGTATTGAGGTGAAACCCTTCTGAGCATGAAGCCACAGCTTCTGGCTGCTGACCTTTGGAGCTGTGGCAAGTGCAGGTGCTTAATGTGGCCCTAAAAAAGGGCATAGCTGTTGTAACCAGAATATGTGACCTGTGAATCATTCTTTGTGGAAGTCCCTCACTCTGGATGTTTGACACCTGGAAGGGTTGGTGGCAGGCTTTTAAGTCAATAGTTCTGAAAATGCTGTGCAGATTGACAGGGACCTTCTTTTTGCCCAGGTGGGCTGCTGCAGTAACTCAGATTTTTTTCCCTGTGTGCCACCTCAAGGTCAAGTCTCAGCTTTTGTGTTGTCAGCAGCTTTGAGAACGAGGTGAGGTGTGCTGTGCTTGAAAGCAAAGTTTTTTTCTGATAAGTTCAGGTCACATTTAAAATAAAATAAAATACAAAAATACCCCCTTCCACATTTTTTTATTGGTGGTGCATTATGCTTGTAATTTTTTCTGGAGCATGGCTTCCCAGTGCAACTTGGGTGGTTTCCTGAGTGGGATCCAGGATGCCATCAGAGCCTGTCAGTTCCTTGTGGTTTTCAAGGCCTCTGGAGCTGAACCTAACTCTGTGCTTTCCAGCCCTTTTGGTTTTGGTCTACTTGTCCCTCTCTGCTGCTTTTGACAGCAGTTTGCTGGTTGTGTGCAGCCTGGTTCTCCCTGCTCTCAGTGCCCCTGCACACAGGGCTGTGAGCTGAGCAGGCTCCTGGTTGCTCATCAGTGAGAATGTCAGTGCCACTGCCTGTCCCAGCAATCTTAAATCCTTTATTTCTGTTTCCTCTGCAGTGAAAACAGAGCTAGGATGGGAACCTAAATGCTCCTGAAGACATTCATCCAGCTTGTTAAATAACTACTTAAAAGGTTGCACTTGGATTTCTTTGTTCTGTTAAGCTCTTTAAAGTGGCATTCAGGATGCCTTAAAAAAGAAAAGAAAAAAGGTAGGAAAACTACTGAGGATTTGGAGAGGAAATGCTCTGTCCTTTCTCCTGGAGGGATCTGTGAAGTACAAGTAAGAGAGGAGCACTCTGCTGTATATCCTGGGGCTCACAGGGCATTTCTGCTGCTCTTTTCCTCGTGGCTGCTGGGTTTATGGAGAAGAGAAGAGAAGGCAGCTGCAATTAATGCTGTGTGGAGCTGTGGCAGGTGTGTGCAGCACCTGGGGCTTTGTGGCTCCAGCTCTTTAAACCCACAGGTGACTGAATCTTGGTGCTGATCAAAGCAGCCCCTGGCTGGGAGTTTGGGGAAAGGAAATTGGAAGTAGAACTCACTCTGGAAACAGCAGAACTGCAAATCACATGGTTTCACATGCTCTTCCATTCATCCCCACCCTTACAGCACAAAATGAGAACAAGTGAGTTCTTCTGAATGCTGGTTTGGGAGCCAGGCTGTGAGCAGAGCAAGGCTGGGTTTGTGTGCAGGTCTGTAGCCAAGTGCTGGGCTGCTGTGTCTGAATTGTTGCATCAATGTGAAATGCCAGGCTGGCACCTGTGTTTGTGATGTGGGAGGGAGGTTTTGGATTTAGGGATTACCCTGGATGATCTTGCACATGCCAGAAGTCTGAGGCAGGCAGACTACAGCCCTTTACAGGAACTTAGTCCAGGAACACTTCCTTCTCCCTCAGAACCTTGATTTTTCACTTCACTCTCAAAATGAGCTGCTCAAGGTAAAGGCATTAACTCTCCTTTACAATCAGAATTTGTAGATTTAATTTTTTTTTCAGGATTCTTTTGAGGGGAGGGAGAATGACAGAAAGGTTTCTACCTGTTGTGCAGAGAGTGGGTTTTTGCATGCATCAGAACAAGGAGCTGCTCAGGGAGATGGGATGATGGAGCTCTGTTATTTGCCAGAGGAACTGATGGGAGTCCTGGGAAGGCACTGAAGTGTCCACAAGTTGACCTTGATGCCAGTCACCAGGGAGTAGCTCAGAGGAATGGGAAACTTTCATTTGTGTTGCCCAGTTTTGGAAAATGAATGCAGCAGTTTCAAAACAGTCCTACATTTTAGAGAGTAGCTCACAGAGCAGATATTTTGCTAGGGAAATGTAAATATTTTGCAGGTTTGGGGAGGAAAACTGGTGCCAATGTATGTGGCCAGCTGTTAGTGAATTAGGTAAAACTGGGTACATTTCCTTCCTCTTGTTTCAGATAAAAATGGTGATTGGTACTTCAAACAATTATGATTAATAATTATGATACTGTGACCTTGATGAAGTGAACTGCAAGTAAGGTTGATGAGAAGTCTTGTGATGTACAAACAGCCAAGATATTTCCTGTAAGTCCTGAGCGGGCTTAGAAAATGGGGGAAAAAAATCTAGTTGGGGATTTGAAACCAAGTAATCCCTAAATATCTGCTCTCTTGATTGCCCCTGAGTAAGCAATTTCCATTAGCCTGGAGCAGTGGCACAGGTGTAGCCTGTCCTGTGTTCATCTGCAGCCTCTCCTGGTGTGCTCTTGGTCCCACTCCTGACCCTGCAGTTCCCCGTGGTGAGCCTGGGAGGAGAGGGCATCACTCCCTTCAGTGCTTTCCTCCTTGGGTAGGAGAGGGTGAGGAGCAGGGAGCTTTTGGGGAGTAACTGGAAGCTGTGATTGCTGCCAGAGTCATTCCTCATTTCCATCTTCATTCATGACCTGTCCTGGAGGTGCTGGAGCCAGGTCCAGGCTGGTGTGGTTTTGGAAACAGTGGCTGCTCTGCTGGGATACTGAGCTGTGTGTGTTGGGTGTCTTGTCTGTCAGGAGGAGGTGAGCATTCAGGTTTCATTTACTTGCCACAAAATACTTCTTGTGTTATATAATATATTTTGGTGTGGTTAAACAAGTTCTGTGGCTTTCTGCCCTAGAAATTTTACCTGGCTCTTTTTATTGTTCATTTCAGTTTCTGTTCCTTGATTTTTCTCACACCTCAGGAATCTTGTCTTCCCCTTCTCAGAGTGTATGTGTTTCAAATCCTGTGGCAAACCAAGCCAGCTGCTAATGTGGGAAACACTTGGGGAATACTTCATAACTCACCAGCCAGTTCTGTTATTAAATGATTTCAGGTTTGTTGTTTCTCTTCAGCACATGCTATGGGTCCAAAAATTGGTGGCAGAGCTGTGTGGATGCTCTTGTCCTGTGTCTACCCCTGGTGTGGCTCCTGAGAGGAGCCTTTGGCCAACACCTGTAGCAGATTGTGCTGCTGGAAACCAGGGGGTGTTTCCTGTGAGCCTCTGCCCACACCCTCCTGCCTTCAGAGGCCAGGGTAAGGCTTTTGGGCTGGAATCAATGCTTTTTCCACTTTTCCCAGGCTTGGAACTGAGCAGACCTGCTGGCAGAGGCCCTGCTGCAGCCCCACGTGTTGCCCTCTGGCTCTGTCCCTTTGCAGGGTGTGAGGCAGTGGCAGTAGCTGCCCTGTGCATAGCAAATAGGATTTGTTTGTGCCCAGCAGTTCTTGTTGGGCTTGTGATCAGGGGATTTCTCATTTTCAGTTGGGATGATGCTGCTTAACACGATCAACCACTGTTAAACTCTCCCTGCTTTTGCTCAGTGCCTGTTACAAGGAGCAGCCCCCAGCAAATGGTGAACCCTTTGAAATGTTTTGGTGAAATGTTTGACAGTAAGTCAGGCTGGTTTATTTCCCTTCTGTTGTGCTTTCTTTTATTTTTTTTTATTTTTAAAGACTGAATTTTTAGCTTTTCATTTTGGTGGTTGTCACAAGCCCTGCATTATTTAAGTAGCTTGTTTTAGCAGCTTGAAATAAGCCAGAAATTCACCTTGCTCGCAGGCTACCAGCAGACACGTTTGCTGCCCCCAGGCACAAAGTAGGAGTTGATGCTCCTCTGTCAGTGTAGGTGAGCCACAGTGGTGTTCTGTGAGGGGGAGAGGCTAAAACACAGTGATTTGATGTTGCTGACATCTCTTTCAAGTTGCTCTTTTTTTTTCCCTCCCCCCTGTTCATTTGGGATCTCAGTTCCTACCTCCCCTGCTTTCTGTCTAGTCCTGTTGCCTTGAGCTGCAGCCAGACAAGAGCACTTTGAGCCCAGTCCCATCTTGGGTATGTGGGAGTTCAAGATCTCAAATGCTGTAAATGGGGGGGGAAAATACATTACACTGTGTTGAGAAGGGGGGCTCTCCCCTTGACTGTCAGTTTGAATTCCAGCACCATCTGAAGATGCTCATCACAGCACAAATGTGGGGTGGAGGGAGCAGATTTGAGTTCTGCTCCAGTTACTGCAGTCCAGAAACGCCTTCATCTATCAGGAGATTAAATATATGCACAGCACCAATGGTGGCTAATTTTAGGTTAAGCTAAAAATATGTCATGTGGTGTTTAAAAGGATTTTGAATGGGTTTTGGAAATCCTTGTGTAAGCATTCTGTGTGCTCCTGAGACCTGCTTCACCTCGTAGCAGCTGATCCCTTACCTCACAGTGGTGGTTGGAAGCAGTGGTTTGGTGGATGATATTTTTGCATGTTTGAGGAGCTTGTCCAGGAAGTCCCTGTGACCTCAGCTGTCAGTCTGAGGTCTTGTCACTTCAGAGAACTGCTCAACCCAAGTCCCTGGTGGGCTCTGCTTTTCCCAATAGCTGTTCTGGTAATGTGTTCTTCTCTGAATTCACTGTAGGAAGAACCATCATGGGGAGGATTTTATTGTCTGCACAGTGAGACAACTGGGGTGTGCTGGGTCAGAGGGTGCTGGGCACTGCCCAGGCTCCCCAGGGAGTGGTCCCAGCCCCAAGGCTGCCACAGCTCCAGGAGGGTTTGGACAATGCTCTCAAGCACAGGTGGGATTGTTGGGGTGTCTGTGCAGGGCCAGGAGCTGGGCTCTGATCCTTGTGGGTCCCTTCAACTCAGGATATTCTGTGACTGAGTTATGGAGTAATACAGAGGTGAAATTGGGTGGGACCATGTTTTCAGTGTGGTGGTTCCTCCCTGCAGTCAGTGGGTGTCTTAGAAGTCATGATGAGAATTTTGTGTCACCTGGATACTGCTATAGGGATTCAAGTCCCAAATCCAGCTTGATGTGCTGTGATGCAGATGGGAGCCTTTTATTAAAAGAAGAAAAATGAGAATGTTTGGAAAGTGTTTACCTGACTGCTTTGCTGTTAAAACAACTCGAGTTTCCTGTCCTTGACTGCATTGCAGGAAAGCTGATGGGCATGTTAGAGCCTGCTTACAGGTAGCCTTATTCTTTGCCTATAAATAGGCTCTGAAATCACTGAGGTACTGTGGAATAGCTTCTTTCCATCTGTCTTCCTTGCTTTTTTATTATTGTTTATGTAGGGCAAGACCCCAGGGTGGCTTTGATCTTGTTACTTCACATTCTTGGCGGGCTGGTGCTATAAACATGAATAAACTTCTTATTCATGCCACTAGATGGAACTGGCCCATGCTTATGGATATTTGTTTAAACTTCAGCTCTGTATTGAGTATTGACAAAATGAATTGCTAGCTCTTGGTGGAAGCTTGGCTTTCACTCTCAAAGCAGGGCTTTATTAAGATGCTTGGGGTTTTATTCAGTCTATTTTGAAGTAGGAAGAATTGCCAGTTCTTTCCAGCCTTGGCTTTTTTTTGTTGTTGCCTTGACTGTGTATTACAGTTCATGCTATTTATTATATTCCTGCTTTTAAACCATTTTGGTGGTGTGCACACTTTCTTCTATGGAAGTGCAGGTAGTTTTTTATCCCAAATTTAATTTCAGAATATTTCCTGTACCTCTTCTCACTGCTGAAGGTGGAAGTGTGCAAGTTCCTCTCTACAGGAGCCACAGTGACCCATAGAAAATATGACCTTAGTTTTGTGTCTTATCCATCATTCATGGATCTGAACAGCTGGGGCTTAGCCAGCACCGGACAAAGCACCATTTGAGCTATTTGAGAGAAGATTTTTTTTGCTTTTTTGGTGGCTGTGCTGAGCATTTGCAGTGTCACCCCCCTGTGAAGCAGCCAGCCCTGCTAATGCACCATGAGTCCCTGGAGGGGAGAAATATCCAACCCCTCAGCTTTGCTTGGAGCAGATCTGAGCACACAGCTGTCCAGCCCCTGTCTGCAGCACTTGATGCTGCAAGGGCTGGTTTGTGGCTCTCACAAATGTCCTTGTTCCTCCCAGGCAGTCTCACAGTGATCCTTTGCTGTGTTTGCTTGGTGACCTTGGCCACACTGGGCCTGCCCTGCTTCCATTTCTCCACCTTTTAAATGACAAGAAATGAATTGATTTTGTTTGCTAAAGGAGTCAGGCAGCTAAGGATGGAAAAGTGCTATGCAGGGCTGGGTGATTGCTGTGCACAAATACCAGGGAAAATACAGCTGTGATAATGTGGATGTGACCTTTTACAAAGGCCAGAATTTGCACTTTGAGTGCCCTAGCCCCTGAGCTGCAGCTCCAGCACCTACCTGGGATGGTGGAACAGCACTTTCATGCCACTCTGGCAAATAAAGATTTATTTCTCCTTATAAGACAGAAAATGAAGAATCTAGTGGAAACGGCCCCAGAATTTTGCTTTTTAGGTGTATTCAAAGCACCATGTGCCCGTGATAACCTTGGAGCTGCCTACTGGAATTAGGATGTGCTACTGAGGTATCAGGACTCAGTTGCACATTTGTGGTAATGCTGGTTAGAAGAGGCCTCTTGCTGTTCCCTCATCCAATTTCCCACTCAAAATTGGACCAGCAGCAGATCAAGGATCAGGTAAATGTGGATGTTTGTAGGCAAACCTTGAAATCTTTATGCTGGAGGTTTCCTCTGAAGATGGTTCCCTCAGGCACTAAGCCTGTGCTGCTGGGCTTTTATAAGTGCTAAATTATACATTTTAATTTTTATTATTGTATCTTGTGCGTCTGAATTCATTTCTTCATTTTACTGTCCTAGCTGCAAATCCTGTTCCCTGCAGAGGAAGTTAAGTAGAATTACTGAGGGGGAATTTATTTTGCTTATGTGTACTAGCAAAAAGGATTTTATAGCAGACCCACCATTTTCTTCCAGCTTATGTATCAGTAAATATTTAATAGTACAGATTCCTCTGTGCTGCAATGAGGAGATGAATACTTTCCAATAAAAGAAAAAAACCTCCTTTCTCCTTTCAGTGATCAAATTTTGCTTGGAGTTCCTGTGTGTGTTCAGCCTCTCTGTGACAGTGGGAATGGAGAGCTCTAAGCTGACAGAGCATAAAATGGAAACCTCCTGTTTAGTTTGCAGTGGTTCCTCTGGCCCCCTAATCCTGTTTGGGAGCCTCTGGCCAATTCATTGTGCCTCTCTGAGAACAGGTGGGGGTAGCAAAGCTCAGCTTCAAAAAGCCAAGTCCTGTGAGGGAACCTGATTCCTGTCATGCTCTCCTTTTGGTGTGAGAGCAGATGGTGTTTCCTGGAATTTGTACCAAACCCTTGCTGTAAATCAGGGAAATCTCTTCTATAAAATAGCAGATGGTGGTAAGGAAGTGTTCTCTGGAATGTGCCTGTGCTGTTTCACAGTGCAGGCACAAACCACACACTGACACTGCTCTGCCCAGGGTGCAGCTTCTTTCTGACACACCAGGAATGAGGGGGGTGTGGAAATGAGCTTGGAGCATCTCTGGTGGCTCTGAAGTTGTGCCTCACTTGGCAGCACTGGGGGAATTCAGGCTGGGATGGTGCTGTTCCCCTCCAGGCTGTGTGTGACTTCCCTGGCAGTAAGGGTGACAGGGATGGTTGGAGTGACACCATCTGGGGGTGTGGGATGCAGGTGGATGTGGGGGTGCCCTGGGACAGCTCAGGCAAGGGGATTTTGCCCCTCTCACCTGTTGATGGGGGCAGGAACAGCACTGTGTGGGTTGGTGCATTGGATTTTGGTTGGAAACAAGAGAAAGTCCACGTACTGGGAGGGTTTGAGTCCTGCTTGGGTAGAACTACATCTCTCCTCCTTTTCTGTGATTGCATGGCTCCTCCAGAGAGACTTCTCTGGCCTAATTGCCTAATTGCACTCTTCAGTTCACTGTCTTAACTGTTGGAACACAAAATAACAAACATATCTCCTTCCAGGTCCTGAGAGGGGGTCACAGAAAAATACTCATGTGGAGAGACTGCTGGGAGAGCCAGGAGAACCCCTAGCAGCTAAATCTTGGAAAAAACCCTTAGGGTGAATCTGAGTTTGCCTGACTCCCTTGTGGTTTTATTTTATCTTCCAGTTCCTCATGTGAGCCTGACTGCCATGCTGGGGCATTGACACTCTGGGGTGCAGCTGTTTAAAATGGCAGAGAGAGGTGGGAATGAAGAAGTGATTAACCTGAACAGCTTCAGCAATCACAGAGGGAAAGGTGAGTACTGATTTGTGCCTGTTTCCAAAACACTTTGTGAAACTCTGCTGAGCAGCAGGATTCACAGACACTGAACTTGCAGGGAGCTGCTGGAGGTCTGTTCTGTCACATCACACACTATTCTGTTACACTGACTTAGCCACCTACAGAAACTCTTTCATATTATGCAGGCATGCAAAATATTTGGCTCTTGTTTTTCTCATGTTGTACTGCCTCAAGGGATATTGCTGACTTCTTGGGAACACTGTGTAGAGGTGTTTCAGCAGAACCAAGGAGGATCCATCCTTCTGAGAACCCCACAGGAGACAGGCTGACCCTAAATTTATGCTCTCACAGGGCTGTGTGCGTTGGCACCCATTCCCTCATGGGTGGAATTTAAAGCGAGGCTTTCTCTGTGTGCCTGAACGGTGATAAATGAACACTCATGCTGAAAAATAAGCCAAAACATGTGAGATTTTAGGGTAGGCATAGTTGCATGTTCTCTGTGCAGTATAGAAACCCTCTATTTCTGCCTTGAATCTTTCTGCTGTGTTCCAGCAGCTGTTGAGTAGCATCTATATTCCATTCTTGACAAACCTTGAGGCACAAGGTTGTCATTACTAGCAGGGTATCTTTGGCACCCACAGCCACAGGCCTTATCTTGGTCCTGCATAAGGTGCTCCTGCAAAGCCTCTCTTTCAGAAGAGACTGAGTTGCACAAAGACCCTTATCTCTCTGCTAGATTGCACTGCATTTTAACAAACAAAATGTCTCTGAGATACTGAAAGTTCAGGATTTCTCTGCAGAAGTATTCCCTACATGCCTTGTTTGTAATAACTTTTGCAGCAGCTTGACTCGTGCTGGAGTTCAGGGTAGAAGATTCTTTGTGAGTGTCAGTGGCTGTCCCTGCAGTGCTGCTGTGATGAGCTGAAGCTCTGCAGGTGTTTTGCTGGAGGCTGAGGGATACAGGATTGGCTGTTAGAATGCCTTGCAGAGGAATTGGTGACCTCTGAATGCTTCTTCCTGCAGTGCAAGTGGGAAAATTGCTTTCTCAGACGTTTCAGTGCTACATGCACCTTGTAATTCCATTTATTTACCTTGAGCCAACAGCTGACTTCAACTTTACTTACTGTTCTGCAGACTGGATAAACCACAGAGATGAAAATCTTATCACAATATCAGATTCCTCAGATGAAGATTTGCCTTTGTTGCTGGAGATGCCAGAAAAGCAGCAGACTGAGGAAGATGATGATGATGACATAGTCATCTTAGCAGAGGTAACTTTTCATTGTTGTAGCTGCTGTGCTGTATTCATGGCCTGTATTGCCCAGTCTTGTGCCAATACCTGATGCATTCCTCTGAGTCCTGCCTGGCTATAGCAATCTGCTTAGGATGTCTGAAATAACAGTGAAGTGATGGCATTTTACTGGCCTAATTTAGTTGTATTTTGGGCACAGGAGGGGAGAAGCAGACTGTGGAACTGCATTGTGTAGTATAAGTTCCTACTTTTTGAAGGTTGTAGCTCCCATAAAGTTGTCTGTTTGAATCCAGCAAGGTGGAGTGTTTTGCAAGAGGACTTGCAAAGAGATCTTCCATAAAGTGTTTTCAAACCTTGCTTTGATTTATAAATGTGCTCTGTATACTTTATATTCCTCTATGCTATTTGCATTCATGTTGGGCTGTTGCAGGCACTGATATTTTTACAGCATTTCATATCTAATATTAAGAATATATTCCACTTTCCTGTTAAATTAACCAGAAGCACTGAGAAAATAGGTTGCAAAGCTGACCTTTCTGCTTTTTAGTTGAAAACAGCAGCAGAGAGCACTCAGGCTCTGTTGTCATACAGCAGTCTGCCTGCCAGAGGCAAGAACAAGGCCAGAGATTAATATTGGAGCTTTGGTTCCTGCCTGTTTAAATAGATTGGTGAGAACACAAATATGTCATCAGTTAGTTCTTCCTTCCCAGACTATTTTACTGAAAGGGAAGTGAGTACTGAGGTGAGCTTAGGCAATTATTCCAATTTCAAAGTCCTGTGCATCCCCAGTTCTGCTGAAGGTTCTTGTAGCACCTGGGGACAGGCTGGTGACACAGACGTGTGGGTTGCAGTTCTGTGCTTTATTAAGCATCTTGCTGAACAGACTGTTTATCAGTTTCCCATCAGAAGTTTCTTAGATGCAGAAGTATGTGGAGCAAGGATTCTGACACACAGACAAGAATTCCTCCTTTCTCTTGTTGATGTCCTTTTCAGACCCCAAAGCATCAGCAGCCTCTGCGTCCCAATGTCATCAGACCTGCTGCTCCATGGCAGGGTGCAGACACTGTGGGGGAAGGAGGATCCAAAAGTGCTGTGGAGCCATTGAGCACAGACCTGCAGCATTCAGCTCTGCCCTGTGAGGGAGATGGGAACAACCTCGTGGTGGAGAGCAATGCTGGACCAAGCAGGGGGGAGAGTGTGGATGTTGCCTTGCAGCAGCCGGGACCATCTGAGCTGAATGGCCCCAGATCTGAACTTACAGGTAGCCAGGAGCCTGGCCCAAGTTTGCTGCCACTGATCAAGGTGCATCCACAGCCTGCTGATAACACACAAATCATTAGTCTGGAGAATGCAAACCTTCCACCTCAGCAGGAGGAAAGGAGGAAAGCTCGGGAATGGCGAGGAAAGAACTTGGAGCCAGAGCAGAAACTTGAAGGAATAGCTGCTAAAACTACCCCGGAGCAGGGGGGGATGCAGGAGCAGGGCCAGCCGGAGTCCCGGCACTTCCCCCCGCAGGAAGATGAGCCCCGCGCCGTGGCGAACGGCCGCGCTCCTCAGCGAGGGCAGCCAGAGGCAAACCCGGCATCCCTGCAGGCGTACGGAGGGAAGGCTCCAGGGCCCGCCTTCCCCCGGCCCGAGCCGCCCCAGGACGGCATTCCCGGCCCTGCCTCCCCGCAGCCGGCACATCCCCCCGAGGAATCGGCTCAGCCGGCGGGGACAGACAACAACGAGCAGCCCGGGCCCGCCTTCCCCGCCCAGGGCTCGGGGGACGTGCCAGAGCAGGGAGCCGCTGGGCAGGAGCAGGACCTGACTGCACTGCTCATCAGAGAGACAGTAAGTATTCCCAGGGCTCCTCTGCCTCCTGTGTGTGTGATGTTTCCAGACGGGTTTTTCAAGGGGTGTGGAATCTCCCATGCTCGGAATGCACAGCTGCAAATCCTCTTTGCTTTGGCTGAGATTCAGCCACACACCAGGTGAGGAGCATGTGATGAGCTGTCCTGGAAAACTTTTGCTTAACATGAAATAATCTGTGTCTGTTCCCTTAAAGACCCTCTTGGATCTGGTCTGGTTTTATCTGGTTCTTTCCTAACCCAATACTGTAGAACCGGTTTAGGATTGGATATAAAACTAAATGAGTAAACCTGGGACACTAAACAGTGGCAGAGGGATACAGGGTGGAGTAGAGAAGTTTTAGGGACACATGGCTGAGAGCCAGGACTGCTTTCAGCTGCCTCTCCTACAGGAGTGTGGTCCATGCCCATGTTAATGCCACCACGGTGGCCAGGGATAAGGGCTGCCCTTGCAGTTTGGATTTTCAAGCAGCAGCACCAAGGAGTAACTGGATAAGCACCATAAGACTTGTGCATGTAAACTGCATATGCTCCATGTGTGAAGCTTAGCATGAGGGACACTGGCTGTGACAGTAGCAGTATGGTTAATATGTGATAAATCTAAATAAAAATGTGGTGATTCATGTGTGTAATGTTTGCACACCTCTCCCCTTGATTGCTAGGGAGGACTTGTTGAATATTTTTTTCTTGCAAACAGGCATATTCTTATGTGTTTGTATCTTCTACCACCACCCCATCCCCTCCAAGTCTTCCCCTCCACGTCCCATGGCTAATTCTACTTGGGAAAACTGCAGTTGAGGAATAGATTTTTTTAAGTAGCAGTCTAATAAAATTCAGTTCTTTCCAAGACCTCATTGCTCAATGCCTTTGAGCTGGGTAAGAGGCTATTCTTGCAGTGTCAGTCCAGTCTTGCAAAGCAAAATACCACATGGTAGCAGTAGCTGTACAGAAACCCCAGAGAGAGCAGCAAACACTGGGAGAGCCTTCACAGAAAGGCCACCAAAGGTTTGTTTTCTGTTCTGGTCTCATTGCTGGTGTGTCTGGGCTCATTGGGTGGGTGTACATGTTGTTGGTTTATTTCCTTTTGCTTTGGAATGTTGTATTTCAGCACATAATCTGGAGCTCCTTGCTGCTCATGCTGAAGGGAAATATTCCCTTGTCTTGGGTTGAAGTTCATTCCTATGGAGCCTGAATCTCTCCTTAGGCCAGATGCTCTTGGCTTTTCACATCCCTGCCCTCAGTCTTCCTTTGAGAAAGGGCTATTAGCAGCCATCCTGTGGAGCAAGGCTGGATGGCTGTAAATGATCTCTTGACCATTTTGCTCTGAGTCTCAGGATTTTGTTGATTAATTACATATAAATCCCTGTCCTGGGTGCTATGTCTGTTTCACAGCTTCTCTAAAACCTACATAACCTTTACCTTTTCCTACTGTAGGAAGCAAGATTCCCAGATGTGAAGAAGGAATATATTGAAGAATTAATTCTCATCAAGAACTGCTATGACTTAAATGTGTAAGTATAGAGGCAAGAACCAGAGTGTGTCATACAACTGCAGCACTTCCTTCCTGACAGGGATGCTGCTTTAGAGCACATCCAGGCTGGGCCTTCAGCACTGCCTTGGTAGTACCACAGATTCCTTTTTTTTTTGTTCTTCTAATTGAGCTGGTTTTAAGTCCTTTCTAGTTCTGTTGTGCTGTAGCTTCTCTGCTTTTAAGATAATTTACTTATTTAAATATACTGCATATAATTTTGTCTTACCTATTACTAGAGCTCTTAAAAAGAGTGAGTGTCAGGATTAAGGTGTTCAGATGACTGCTATAAAACATAGTATGGAGATGGGTTGGTGAGTTTTGAGTTGGAGGAAATCATTCCCTCCTTCATTTCACTGGTTTTTGGGCTTTTCCAGGTAAACCTGACACTGGCTTGGAGTCCATTAGTTGGTATCATGATTTTGGCTTTTATCCCATTTACTTGCTCAGGTGGCAGTGGTGCTGTTCGAATTCTCTCACATTGCTTTTTGGGGATAGAACAGAGCAAATATATTGAAGGGCTGGCAGGATTGGTTCTAGAGATCTGACGAGGGACTGATTTTGGTCAAACTAAGCAGAAACATGGGCAAGAAAATTAAATAAAAGGAGAGGAAAGAAAATGTGAGGACTTGCTTTCCAAATGGCATTAACAGCTCAGGAATATCTTAATGTTAATCATGCTGGACGTTTCTAGGAGTCAAGTTAGAGTCAAAAGTTAAAAAAAAAGTGATTACCCTTCCTGCTGAGTTGCATCATCTCCCTGCCCTGCTGGGCAGAGCTGGGGAGTGAAGGATTGCGTGTGCTGGCACCAGCAGCACCGAGGGGAGATGCTTTGAAGTAAATCACTTGTGACTGGTGTCTGATGCTTGGTGGCCTCTCTTTCTCCCCTCTGCAACTGTCTCTGCTATCTCCAGCATGTCCAGACTGGTTACTGTGTGATCCAAGAATGAGGAATAGGTGTTGGTTGCCAGAGTGTTCATTTGTGTAAACCCAATGCCCTTTCCAGCTAACTGGGGCACAAATTAAGCAGCATTTGAGTGCGTGAGGCTTAGAATGAGTCACTGGGCCATAAGTGAGTTAACTGGTGAGGAACTAAGGATGATCCCATCCATTGGGCACAGATTTCCTCTTCTGCTGTGCTGCCTGTGCTGTGAAGTTGTGTCTCCCACGTAAAGCTTCTTGGTTAGAAAGTCAACAGACTAAAAATTCTTTCTGGTCCTTCAGAAGTGCTTTCCCTGCAGTGGTGGAGCAGCTTTGGGGTGCCCACACCATGGACTGGGTGCACCTCAGGCTGGATGGTTGTGGTGGGAGTGTAGAAGGCAAGCAGAGCCATTCCTTGGGGCAGTTGGGCTGTGGAAGGTGTGCATCTGGCTGCAGGACCTTCCCAGATTGTGTGGAAAAACCTCGGGTTTGTGTCCTGGAGGGGATTTAACAAAGCCTGATGGAATTAAATCCCACTATTGGCTTCTGTCAGTCTTAATGTGCTCCTTCCCTTTCTGCTCCCGAAATCTCTTCTCTCCCTTTGTGTGCCACAGAGCCAGGGAGATGAAAAGGTGCTTCCAGGCTTCCCTGTAGGCCAGCTACAGTGCCTGCTCAGTGGTGCATTACCCACTTACTGGATGATAAAGATTTCTTCTCCATATTTTTATTCCTTTAACCAAACCATCTTTTGAGTTGTCACTGCAGCTTTTGTGTGAGAACAAATGGGTCAAAGCACTGGTCAGCCTTGCTGGCAGGGTCTTTTTGATCTCCATGGTGTGTCAAGCTGAATCAGGCTTGAAATATAATAACTAAGGGTGAGTGGTTTTGGGCAGGGGTGAGGCTTTTAACCAGCTCTGTGTCCTGTGGTGCAGATATTAATGAACAGTGCCATGAGTGTGGGTGTGCTGTGCAGCAGGACCCACTTAACTAATTGTCACACACTGGAGGTCAACATCCCCCAAAATCCTCAGCGTTGAAATGGCAACATGCAGGAGATTCAGAGGTACCCTGGCCGTGCCCCAGCTGAAACCCTTTCCTTAGAGCCACGATCTGAGCTCCTTGAAGCTTCTGTTTTGTTGGATTAAAACAGTTATATTTTACCAAAGGGATGGCAGGAGGTGGGAGCTGGAAGCTATTAAATGCTCAGTGCTAAGATATTTGTTGTTTTTCCCTGAAATGATCTTCTTGAAACTTTCAGCTGATGTGAAAGATAAGATGTGGGAGCCCCTCTTAGCAGGGTGTCATCTATTCAGCTTTTGTGTGCAGGAGCATTCACACTCAGTCAAAAGCTTCTGGCTCAATATGTCAATACCTGATTAAACCAAAAGAAATGCCCCTGCTTTGAATGTGAAAGCAGAGCTAAAGTAATCGTGCCTTGATAGTGGGTTAATGCTTCAAGCCAGTTCAGATTTTTTAATTAGGGACTGATTTCTGACATCAGGAATATAAATTAGCTGCAATTATGTCTGTGCTGCAGCCTAGCACCTTCTCATTCCAATAGTTCTACAAATGTTAATTGTTTGTCCTCGCTCTTTTCAGAAGGATCTTATTCTGCAGCTGGGGAAACTGAGGAACAGCTGGTGTTACTGGCCCCAGCCAGCACAGCTGCTTGGTGAGGGCTGAGAAAAAGCTGTGGGAGCCTGAATCAGGCTGCCCTTTCAGAAGGGTTTCTGGAGTATTTGTGGTTCTCCACCTATGGGGCATTTTAAAACCGCTTGCTGAGTCTTTTCTAAGCTAAAATACTCAGTTAAACTGCACTTACCTGGCAGTTATGACTGTTTGTGCTAGGACCTCAGATATGCTGCATTTACAGACTATTAGGCAAATTTTCAGCAATTTTAGTGGTTATTTTCTAAGTACTGTTCTCACCAGACCAGTTTCTAGTGGAATTTGGGTAATGCTGGTGTGATTGCAGGCTTTGTTACAATGAAACCTGCATTCAGAGTTTGTACTCCATGGAGATATGCATCTTAAACATGATTTTGTCTCTGCTTTAATCATGGAATCACACAATAGTTTGGGTTGGAAAGGCCATTAAGATCACCTAGTTCCATCCTCTCTGCTGTGATCAGGGACACTTTCCACTGAACCAGGTTGCTCTGGCTGCTTTAATGTGAAGGCAGACTGAGAATGGAGGCTTTGATTCAAGTTTGAATCTGTAACAGTTTGTTGAGGAAGACATGACCCTTTTATGGGTTTTGTATGGATTTTTGTGGTTTTTTTCCATATGTGATTTTTGTATTTTTTTCCATATATGATTAGTAGCTCATCCATACAAGCTTTATGTATGTAAACTTAATTATTGAAAGACAAACCTTTTTGCTTTTCCTTCTGCAGCCACACCGCTGATTATTTTTCATTTAATTCTCAGTCATTTTCTTGCAGTTTTCTCTAGTCCAGGACCACCCTTGGTCCTTACATAGCAGGCTTTGACTGTGACCTCATAATTATCCAATACTAAAAACTGGACAAATGAGAAATGAACCTGAGCTCCCCAGCCCTGAAATAACTATATTTATCTTTTCAGACTTTGTAACTTTCTTCTGGAAAACCCAGATTACCCAAAGAAGGAAGGCAGAGTGGTTTTAAACCCCAGCAGCAGCCTGCTTGCCAGCCAAGATGAGACAAAGGCAAGTGAGAGTATCCACATCTCCTGCTGCCTCTGGGCAGTCTGTTCAGCCTGAGTGGACCTTGGGATGTCTGCTTTGATTAGTGTGTGTTTGCAGAGTGCTTGACTGAGCCTGGCTCTCACAGGAGGCCTCTGGGTATGTGTAAGGCAGCGTTAAATAGCAATAATTAGTTGCTTGCAAGATGACTTCCCAGCCTTTGCCGTTTGGCTGTGCCAGAGCTGCACAGTGTTTGCTCCTTTGCTTCCAGCAAGCCCCTCTGCCCTGCCTGCCTGTCACTGCCCCATCTCAAGTGTTCATTTTGATAACTGAGACAAGAATTCCACAATCATTCTGTCATTCATCATGAAGTAGCCTTGGCCCTTGGGTCTCTCTTGTGAGGCCTTTAGGCATTGCCTTGCAGCCTCCTAACTGCAAATCTCCCTACAGATGCTTGATTTTGTGCTTTAAAACATCCATTTAATAAAAAAATCTCTCTGAGCTCCACTCTGAGGGTGTTATGTGGCCTGGGAGAGATGTTGAATACCTCTTTCTACTCTTGAAAGCATCTCTCTACCTTGAGCTGATAAAGTTGTTCACTCTTCATCGTGAGCAATTTTCTAAATACTTCTTGCTGTCTCAGGCAGCCACTCACTATGGTTTTAAACAACATTTTACCTTGTGCAGGTCACCTGCAGAGGTGCCTGGGCCAGTAGGCTTTGCACCCACATTGTGCTAAGGTGCTCAGAGTTGGGTGCCTGAATTTTGGCTGGTCTTGCAGAATGCCCTGATCACTGAGAGCCATTTGTGACATTCCTGTGTGTATTTACAGCAACCTTTCCATCTTTTTCATTTTCTCCCTAGGTGCCTAAAGTGGACTACTTTGACTTTTCCAAACTTGCCCCCCTTGACCAGCGGTGCTTTATCCAGGCAGCTGATCTCCTCATGGCAGATTTCAAAATGCTGAGCAGCCAGGACATCAAGTGGGCCCTGCATGAGCTCAAGGGGCACTATGCAATCACACGAAAGGTGCTCCAGTTCAAGTCTGTTTTCTTCCCTGGGCTTATCTCCCATGTCTGCAGAGAGCACTGTGATGGCTTTGGCCTTACTGTACCATCTGCTGCTGTGTGGTTATGGGTTTTATAATAATCTTCCTTTCCTTTTAAGAAGTTTTAATCCATTTAGTAGAGATTTTCAAAATTTATTGGCCAGACAGAATGCTGCAGGAAGTTTTTACTTTCCCTAATAGGAGAGCTGGGGGAACATGAGCTGGCTCATGGTGGGTGATGCATTAAACTGGGAGGTGTTCCTGTGTGTCACCACTGAAGTGCAGTATAATTGCCAATAAAACCCTGGCATTTAGTTAAATGTAAAACATTTAGCTGCTGGTTAACTGGCTGCATGGAATTAAGAAGCAGCCTGAGTATCACTGTCCTGTTTTGTCTTGTGACATGAGTCCTGTATTCCTTTATAAAAGAATATCACTGTCTTGGAGATGCAAAGACATTTGTTTGAAGCATCAGCAAACTGAATGTCAGTGTGGGTTCAAGTTTTTACTTAGATCTGCTCCTCTGATATGCCCTTGCTTGAGCTTGTTTGCTTACTGTTCCAGGACTTAACTAAAACAAAACTTGTATGTTCTCTTGATTGATTGAGCACTGAGTATTTGAACCTCACCTTTTTAAACAAGAAGCCAAACCCAGCAACAAAAAAAGAAGCCAAACCAGCTGTTTAATACAGCTGGTACTCACTTTGATATTAACAGTTGAGCTGTTATGAAATATCATTAACCTGCTTTGTTTTTTATGGAATAATTACTTTGAGTATATAAAGCAACAAGGTGAGCAGATGAAAGATGTATATTTGCCTCTTTGGAGTTTCCTAGTTTTGGATCAGTCCTATGCCCATGTTTGTACTGTGCTTCAGCTTGAATTAAGTGCTCCTGCTTTTTTCCAGGCACAAGATTTAAGGCTGTGTGTTGTTTTCTAGGCCTTTTCAGATGCTATCAAAAAGTGGCAGGAGCTGTCTCCTGAAACCAGCGGGAAACGAAAAAGGAGGAAAGAAATGAATCAATATTCCTATATAGACTTCAAATTTGAGCAAGGTAAATACCAAGCTCTGTGTATTGTGCTCTCTGCATCATTATTGTAAGCAGAACTGGCTTGCAGCTGAAAGCAACTCTTGAAAGGGGATGTGGTCCCAAAAGAGCTGAGTTTCTGTCAGTGGTATCTGTTTTGGAGATGCTCCTCATTAGCACCTCTGCTTGGTAAAGTGCTGTGTGAGCTGCTGAAAGTCTGCAGCTGGTGGTGTATGCAGGAAGAAGGATTTAAGCTTTGTTCTGGCTGCTTTATCCCTTCTTATTGAGCCTTTAACTCTGCTTCAGGGGATGTGAAGATTGAGAAGCGCATGTTCTTCCTGGAGAACAAGAGAAGGCACTGGAGGAGCTATGACAGGCTGTCCCTTCTCCCCCCAGTGCTGCTGGAGCAGGAGTTCTACGAGCAGAAAGTCAAAGAGATGGCAGAGGTGAGTGACAGGAGCTGCTTTGATCATGTGCAAATCTTCAACAACTGCTGAAGTTTTGGCCCTAAACATGAAAAATCTGTCTCTTACAGAAACTCAAACACTGAACCAAGTATTGAATAACTATGTTTTCCCCTTTCCTTCCCTACCTGTTACGCATGTCTCTTTGCAAGAAACTCCATTATAAAGGAAAGAAGCTAAGCACAGAATTTCATATTTACTTAAATATGCAGCTGCTGCTTGTGCAAACACCATTCTGGAGGGGAGAGTTTGCTATGAAGTGGTGTAAACTCTACTAATTAACTCTTTCCTCTAATTGTTAGCAGGCTTCTCTGCTGCTTTAGGGCTTGTAATTGCAGCCTAGTGTTGGTGCCAGGCCCAAGGCAGTGTCCACTCACTGTGCCCTCCCCAGGCTGGCAGTCCTGTGGCTCCAGAAGGGTTTCTCCTGTGCTGAGAACTGGGTGTTTTGAAGCAGAACCTGTGTTGTCTTCCTCTCCTAGGCTGAGGAAGGAGTGAACTCTCGGCTCTGCACCCACAGTCCTTTCTAAAGTAGCTCCTTAAAGATCCTTGTCTCTTAGGCAGATGGATAAGGTCTCCTTTGAAACAAAAAGCTCATGTTCTCTGGAGGGGCCCATTGGGTGAGATCATCTCTGCCCATGGAAACCTGAACCCCACAAGACAGAATTTGGTTCTTTGTTCTTGCTGCCTTTGCTTCTTCCATCTGTTTTAGCTGAATCATAAATAGCTTAATGGACTGGAGGGATGGGCTCAGTGATGTTACAAGCAGACAGCGAGCCTTTTATGGTGGTTTGTGAGTCCTGACATAATGTAAATGAATGGAGAGTTTGGAAAATTGCTTTATCTAGTCTGTAAATACAGATGCACATGTTTCTTGCAGCATGCAGACTTCCTCCTGGCTCTGCAGATGAATGAGGAGCAGTATCAGAAGGTCAGTATCCATAATGTTATAAGTTGAATTAATTCAGCTTGTGAACAGACAGTGCAGTTCCTCCTTCACAGATACTTTTAGCTCTGGAATGGAGCTTTTCTGAAGCTGCATTTCACTGTGCTGCTTTTGCTGAGCTGGCAAAACCTGTGTAGTGTTTGTTGGCTGGTTTTTAGGAAAGGTAGACAGGAGCTGAGGCCAGCAAGACAGTATTGATGCATGTAATGATCTGTAGTAATTCAGCTTGTATCTTCACTGCTCAGAACAAACATTGCAACAGAATAGCATCAGGTTTGCTCTCATTCTTGCCATTATGGCTGTTTCAAACAGATCCATTGTTGTTGGAGCTTGGCCAGTGAAAAGACCTTCCTTGTTTGCAGAAGGAATTATTTAAAAACCTGAAAATCAGCTCTTCTGCTTCAGAGAAAATGTAGAGAACAGTTCAGCAGCTGTGCATTGCATTTTGGTTTCAATGTTCATTTTCCTTTCAAACTTTGGAAAAGTGGGCTATACTTATACTTTCTAGCAGTGGCAAACTTCTTCACCCCCACAGCTAAGAGGCCAAGGCAGGGTCTGCCCAGGCAGATGGTAAATGTTCCTTTAGAGAGTAACAGATCTGAATCTTGGTTTTCCCCATGAGAGTGGTGTGCACACTCAGGCTGCTTCCCTGTGACTGCAGCTTCCCAAACCCAAAATGCTGCTCTGCCTGTGAGCTAAGAATTATTAATCACTGCATGTTCTTTAGCTCTTTGGAACCTGTCAAGTAGGACATGTAACCACAAAATGACTTAAAACTGAGTTTCTGGTTGCACTTAGGGAATCTGGACCACCAAATAAGATATCTAATGGAGTAGTGTATATCTGCAGCTTTTTTTAGCATTAATGCTGGCAGCTTTTTCTGCCTTGCAGTTGTGTGTGTGTTGCTATAGCTGTTGATGTTTTGGTGCTGTTCCTCTGGTGGCTGCAGGACGGGCAGATGATCGAGTGCCGCTGCTGCTACGGGGAGTTTGCCTTCGAGGAGCTGACTCAGTGTGCAGATGGTCACTTGTTCTGCAAGGAGTGCCTAATTAAATATGCTCAGGAGGCAGTTTTTGGCTCTGGGAAGGTAAGGATTTCACAACTGGACAAGGGGGAAATGGGTAATTGCTGTTGGGAGATGACATTGCTGTTTGTGTAGTGTTGTTACTTAAAACAGATGTAACTGCACTTCCCAGGAAATACTTGAATGGAATGGTGTTCTGAGATCCAAGTCAGTCTTGCCATCAAGTGAAGCCAACAACTTCACAATGTGATCTTTGCACAGGATTTCAGGGTTACTAACCTCCTTTTTTTTTTTTTTTGCTCTATGCTTAACAATTTGATTGTTAGAAAAACTTTATACAACGCTCATAGTAAAACAATAACTTGTTTGGCTTTTATTTTGTACGAAATAAACCAGTGGTATCTGTACAGAGAACAATTATCTCTGACTTGGCCTGTCTCCTTCTACCTAAGTGTTTCTCCTTCATAATATCACTGTGATCCCAACTTAATTGGGGGGTTAGTTCCTCTATGGTACTACTAACCTCCTTGGTCTCTGATTTAGCTAGCAATTATCCTGGTACTTAGCTGAGTTATAAACAAGTCATTAACCTGCTCTGAAGTGTGTCTGCTCCTTTGCCTCAGGGTATGATGCTCAAACTGTGGGATGCTGTTGTACTCTGGGATCCATTTCATGTAAATGTATAAACTGGCAGCTATATTTCATATGACTTTATTAAAAAGAATGTAGTGTGTGAGTGCTGGTTCTCAGCAGAGACTGAACAATAATAACAGACTGATAAATGGTCACAGTGAACTTGGAGTGAATTGTGATCCTAGCTGGCAACAGCATCTTCCTGCCCAGTGCTTGTTTGAGGCCTGATTTGTTTAATTAGGCTTGTTCTTTCCGTGGTGAGGCCATTCTCTGGCAGTCATCTTAGGTGGATTTAGATGAGATATTGAGAAAAAATTTTTGTTATGGGGCACTGGCACAGGTTACCCAGAGAAGTTGCAGATGCTCCATCCCTGGAAGTGTTCAAGGCCAAGCTGGACAGGGCTTGGAGCAAGCTGGGATAGTGGAAGCTGTCCCTGCCCATGACAGGGATTTAGAACTGGATGATTTTTAAAATCCCAAAACCCAAGTCATTCTGAGATCTGCTGACTTCAGCCCTTGCTCTGTCTGAGCAAGGCTCTGTGATTTGCTTGGAAATGTTCTGGATCCTGAGTTGCTCTTTGCTAATGTCATGCTGAACCTGAGCCCTCTTTCCAACCCCAGTCAGAGCTGAGCTGCATGGAAGGCAGCTGCACGTGTTCCTTCCCCACCAGTGAGCTGGAGAAGGTGCTCCCAGAGAACATCCTCTGCAAATACTACGAGCGCAAGGCCGAGGAGGAGGTGACTGCTGCCTGTGCAGATGAGCTTGTCAGGTGAGTGTCCCACAGAGAGTGCTGCACTTACTGCTGTGCAAAATTGTTCCCTGGAACTCTACTTTTGTGCTGACTCTGAGATAGGTAGCTTTTAAAGAGCTGGATTATAAATTCAGTCTTCTGCCTTCCCAGGTCTGTTTTTATTCTGCCTTTGACTAGGAGCAGATTAAAATTCAATAGACTTGTCTCCCCCAAGACTTGCTTGCCAGCTCTGTGCTGATCCACTAAATTACATGGTCAAAAGCAGTGCTGAGCATATAATATTTTGATTGCAAACGGGGAAGTGATTGAAGAAATATGAGCAAAAAGGCAATAGTCAGCACATCCTGGCAACAGGCAATGGGTTGGCAGCCTTAGCAACTTCCATGCAGCTATTTGACTAAGTCAGCTTTCAGCAAAGCTATGTTTGGCACTCTGCATTAATGGCATCTTGTTTTGGGCTACAGGTGTCCCTTCTGTAACTTCCCAGCTCTACTGGACAGCGATGTGAAGCGGTTCAGCTGTCCCAATCCCCGCTGCAGAAAGGTAATTGGGGCTTGCTTCACATTTGGTCTCTTGTGGAGTGTTGGACAGGAGAGCTGGGAGGACAGCTCACCCTTCCTAGTGCAAGTATCTCATGTGACTGCATAGGGCAGCAAAGTATTTGCTGGATCCTACTGATCTTCTATAAAATTGGGTGCCTGGACAGGTGAATTCCAGGGCACTGTTGATAGAGGAGGAGTCCTGTCTTTTCTTTGAAGGTATTGGCTAAAGAAGCCTAATAGTTAAATTCTGTTGTTTGGAGAAGTTGAAGTTGCCAGCACTGAATTCTCATGTGAAAATAGAACTTACTTTGGGGGAGAAAGCTGTTTATGAATTATGCTCAATTCCATTTTACATCCTGATCTCCAGATAGGTTTTGTTAACGTTTACCCTTCACAATGGGGAAAGGAATGTCCTGGTGTTGAGGCAAGGAGGTTTGCTAGGCACTAGGTGGCAATGTTGATTCATGTTTAAATCTCAGGTTTTTTCTAACCGTTTTTGCAAAAGCTGAGCTGTTTTCAAAATGTACAAATGTCAGCACTAAATAACAGAATTTAGGCTTGAAAAACATGAACCCTTCAATGGGCAAAATGAATTGAAGTTGCTTTTTCCCTAAAATGTGTAATGCAGCAGAGTGATCATGTAAGAGGGATCAGTGCTGAAATGTTCCTTTCCTACTGCTTCACTGTTTCATTTCCTTCCTAGTGTACTGCCTGTTCCCCCCCTCCCTGGGGTTACAGCATTCCAGTGGGCTGGATTTCTGGTTTCCTGGACAGCTTGTGTTGATTCATTAGCTGAAAATCTGCTGAGTAGCTTTGTGCTCTTCTTAGAAGTCTTTAACGACTTCAGGATTTGAAGTCGAGGGTGAGGAATTTGGGTAGCAGGATGTGGTGTCTCAGCATCAGCTGCAGTGGTTCTTCATATTCCTGCTGTCTCCTCTCTCTCCAGAATGAAGAATTTCAGTTAATGCTCTTGCTTGCAGGAAATGGTTGCCCTAAGGGAGGAAAGGGCTAATCTAGGGAGCTCCACAGAGCTTGGAGAGGATGCACTGGCTTTGCTAGTGCCTCTGGTGATGACTGATCCTGGAAGGAGTCCCTCTCTGGTTGGAAGGACTGCACTCACATAGCTGAACCTAAAGCAAGGGGAAGGTCAAAATGTGTCTCTCCCAAAATCTCAGAGTGCTTCGAGGGTGGGGAGAGGAGGACCAGATGGTGGACCTGTTGTATCCCTGTGCTCCATCACCTGGATCCTTTCTGTGGCTTTGGGAGTTTGTGTTGATACCCTTGGGGTCTCCATTAAATCTTGCAGGGAGGTTCATTCATATTTGGGCCAGCTATGGATATGCTGTAAAGCAAATGATGTGAACCAGCTGCAAGCCTTCACTTTGCCTCTGTGTCTGTGTGCTGGGCTCAGCAGTAAGAGCTCTACACATACCCAGGTCACTGCCTGTGCATCTCACCTGGAGTTCCAAGTGCACCTTGCAGGGGCCAAAATGTGGCTAATGCTAACTTGAGCAATGGGCAGAGCTGCCCTGCCCCTGTGAGCGCCCAGCTGCACAGGGAGCATGCAGATGAGCTGGCACCATCTGCCAGGGCCACTGTGGCTCCAGCTGTGTGGCACCAAGTTTGGCTCCTGGTTAGTGACCAGGGCTTGAATCTTTATATGACAAACAGCAGGGTGGAGGAAAAACTTAGTTAGCCAAGGAAAAAGATCAGTTCTCTCTGAGCCACCCTACAATGTGTTCTGTGTGTGTGCAGTCTGAGCTGGTGCTGGGGCAGAGGCAGCTTTCACTCAGATTTGGCTGAGTATTGAGGTTTTGCTGACTGCACATGGAGCCAGGCTTCCTGGTGACAGCAGGGTTTTCCAGGCCTCCATCTTGGAGGGATCCCTGCATGGAAGCAGCGCTCAAATTCCTCATCTCTGAGGATGCACATTCCTCCTCCCAGCACTACAGAGCAACCCAAAACTGGCAACTGTGGTAGAACAAGGAAAGGCACATGTTGCTGGCTGAGTTGTGCAGCACTGGGAGGTGAGGGTGCACTTCTGCATGGTGGGGGAAGTGCTGTTTTGCCCCAGAAAAGGAAGTCCATCCTCTGTGCTCAGCCTCCCTCCTCCCAAGACCCCACACTGCTGAAGACAAGGCTTTTGTTCCCAGCTGCTGCTGCTGCCGGCCCTGGCGCCGTGTTGTGGGAGAGGGAGATGGTTTCCCTTCTTTGCAGTCTCAGCACAAAGCACTGCAGGGCTTTCAGCCAGCAAGAGATGGGGAGCTGAAAGCTGCCGTTGCCATGGAAATAATGCATGCACGGAGCAGCAGAGAGCTTGAAACCCCCAGCACTCCTTTCAGAGCCAGGCCACATTGCAGGGACTTGCATTTCCAAGAGTTTTCCTTAAAACTCCTTTTCACAGCATGGAATTTTTATGGCTTTGTGGTACCCAGTTGTCTGGGTCAGTGCTGAGATGATGGCATGTGGCTGCATGGTGTGGGATGGCATTGTCCTTGGCTTGGGCAGCTGCCATTCCTGTGCATCCACAGTGGGTTTGGGGACTGCCTTGAGCATTGATGTGCCTATCTCAGATGGATAAAATTTCTGCTCTTTCATCTTCAGCTTAGGCTCTCTGGCCACCAGCAATCCTCATGTTGTTTTAATTAGCAGCACTGAGGCTTTGTGTTTTAGGGCATGCCTTATTAAGCCGTTCCGTGTCTCGGGATTGATTTGGAGGTGCTGCCTAGGAACAGATGCACCCAGCTGCTTTTAGCCTTCATTTTCTGCTGGAAGTGGGGCAGGTTTAAACTTGCACTGAGCTGTGCCTGAGCACAGCCACTCTTAGCAGGGCACCACCAGCACCCATAATGAGCGTTGAGTCGTGCTGTGGGGTTTGCATGGCTCTGAGAGAAGGGGTCTTGCTGAAATAAATTACTGCTTGATCAACAAGACCTAAATTTGCAGAGGGAGGTGAGGGGGATCCTGTGACACTGTGATCTCTGTACCTGGTACAGCAAGGCACATGCAGCTGCTTGTGGTTCAGAGCTGGGTAACACTGCTTAGGAGTGTTTTATGGAGTGCAGGGGGAACTGTTTGTGTAATCCAGCACCCAGCAGCAGGGGATGTGTTCAGGATGACACAGCTGTCCAAGGATGTCATCCAACACATACCACAGGGCCCATTACTTCTGTGCTAAAGGCTGGGCCATGCTGCCCAGAGCTGCCCTGCCCGACTCCAGATGTGCTGTGGATTTAGGCTTAAACTGTATCAGGATTTGTAGCTGGCAGGGTGCATGTGCAACATGGAAAAAAAGATTGTCCTGGTTGGAGAAATTGATTGAACTTGTCCAGAATGCCTCAGAGTAGGATATACATATGGAGAATTACTTAATTCTCCTTGTTTTGCAACATGTTTTCCCAGCTGTTGAAGTCTGCTGTCTCATTCAGCTTCCTGACAGCAGCACAAACATTTTGAAAGTCCCGTGGCCCATCTCATTCTCTGTTCAGACATTCTTATTGCTATTATCCGTATGTTTTTCCTTGAGCCTGTTTCTTTGGGTTTGATTGTTACTTGGAGCTTAGCCCCACAGCTTTAGTACAGAGCAGAGCTGAAGGTGGCATTTGCTGTGGCACACCCCTCTCTAATTTATTCTTGGTGGCAATGACCTCAAGTCCCAGCTCCTGTTTAAATTCCCATGCTCCTGTGTCTCCTAAGAAAATTTGTTGGGATAAGGAAGAGAAGGAAGTGTGGTGAGGATGACCTTGTGACAGAATGGTTTGGATTGAAAGAACCCTTAAAGACCATTCATTTTCACTCCCCCCACCATGGGCAGGGACATTTTCCACTAGACCAGATTGCTTAGGGCTCTGTCTTGGCCTTGAACACTTCCAGGGATAGGGCTTGGGAATGGAGCACTCATGCCTGTGTCTGCTTGATCTAGAGACCTGTCTCCCATGTGTCCATATCAGCAGAATTCTCTAAGCCATCTCCTCATGGCTCTGCATCCCTGACACCTCCTGCTCTGGATCTCTCCGCTGCGCCCTTTTTAAACTCGCAGCGCGCATGGGAACTCTCTGGGTGCTCTCAGTGCCAAAACCACAACAAATGGCGAGTTTCCGTCTGTCAGCTCGGCTCAGCCCGGCTCAGGCTCTCCACGGCTGGGCAGGCGATTTTCATTTTTCTTCCATAAAAGGACATTGAGGCTCAGCTGCAGCCGCGGGGCCGGGGCTGAGCCGCGGGCAGGGCGAGCGCGATGCTGTCGGAGCCTCCTTCCCTATCTCCACACAGGGATGGGCCCGAGGGAGGGACCAAGGTCCAAGGTGGGGTTGAGGTGATTGTAGGCAGCAGATAACACCCCAGTAGGTTTTATTGCCAGGTTCTAAAGGGAGGTAGATAACAGGAGAGAGTTTGTGGTAGAGCAAACCTTAAAAGTACAGTCCCGTGGAGGGCGGGCACGTGCGCTGAGCCATGTGGGCTGTGCCATCGAGGTGGGGAGAGTCAGAATTGCCTGGGGAGTGCTGAGAGTTGGGAGATCTTCTCATCCCCAGATTTATGCTGGGCAAGCTGCTTATCCTCGGAGGAAACTGCAAGGGGAACGAGGAAAGGCAACATGCTGGGGGTACTGTCTTACGCCTTTATTTTTGCTGTGTGCTCGGAATGGGCAGGAGCAGTTGCAAGAATTGAGTTGTAAGCAGTAAGTTGGTCCTAAATTCCCCTTTCCAGAGAAGGAGGCACAATGATCAGCCCAAATCACTGCTTGCCAACTTGTCACCCTTTGAGACGCACTGTAGAAGCTTTGAGAATACCCCACCTGGAAAGAGGGTAGGAGTGGGCTGGGTTGATTGTTGTAGTGGGGTGGAGAGGCTCCATCAGTGGGAGCTCAGGTGCTGCTGCTTTAACGAGGTCAAGTCTATTTATGCAGTGGTATGTGGAAATGCTTCACTTGATAAATGAATCTGACAGGAGGAGAGGGTGAGGCCCAGCCTGGAAATGGACCTGAGGAAAGAGGTCAGTTTAAATGGGGTATCTGTCTCTTGCAGAGAAAAAAAAAAAAAACTGCTGAAAGCAGGAACTCAGACTAGTCCCTTTAAAAATGGACTGTGTAAGTCAGTGCAATTTTGAGCAACAAAGCTTACTCCTTGTAAAAATAGCTTGCTTTCTGCCTTGTACAGCAATATCCAGTCAGTGAAAAGCCAATTGAAAAGGCTGTTCACTGACCAGTGAGTGCCTCTGTGTCAGGCCCATACGAGGTAGCAGTGCTGCCTTCCATTCATAACTTTGTCCTTTGCTGGGGAAAGGTTCAGAAGTAATAAACTGAGTACAGCTTCATGTGGAGATGGAAATTTAAGCTTCAGCATCTTGTTTAGCCTTTTGTCCCTGGGCACAGGGAGCCTGCAACTGTTTTGGCAAAGGGAACACTGAGAGAGGCAGCACCTGTGGTGGTCAGTTCTGATTTATGATGACTGTCTTTGGAGATAGGTGATGGATTCCATGAGGAATTGGATAAGAACACCCTGAGTGGGTTGGGAAGGACTGTTGGCTCCCTTGAATGTAGAGAGTTTGGTGGAGTGGCCTCATAGCCAAACTCCTGAGGCTGGAAGGACCCTGAAAGCTGTAGTTGTGCTGAGGCTGAGATGAGCTGGCAGCTTTGCCATTTCCTCCTCAGTCCCTTTGAAAATGAAAGGGAGAAGAGGGTTTTCTTCTGTCTCATGCAGACAAGAGTGGGAGTAATGTAACATAGTCACCCTAACAACAGGGAGGAACCCTAAATCTCTGTATGGACCAAAGTGCTCAGATTCCTTCACTTGTTTGATTTTTTTAAACAGTGAAGCAACTTTGCTCAGTCACTTGTGTGTCCCCACAGCAGGGTAGCAGTGCCACCGAGTGTTCTGGGCCTGCTGTGAGCTCTGTGCAGGTCCTTTCACAGCAGTTTGAGGTTAAAACCCTGCCTGGTGTATTTCAGTATGTTGGATCAGGGTTATCATTTTGCTGCTGCAGTGGAAATGGATGTTGGAGGGGATGGAAAAAGGCTGTTCCCAAGGCAAATTAAAAACATTGTTCTGACCTTACTCAAGAAGCTGTATCTTCCTTCTCTTTCCTCCCCCTCACATTCCTGTCATAGTAATCACTGATCTCTAACCTCAGCTTCATCTGCCACAGCTAACCACTTAAAAAATGCACTTAAAAAACCCCCATACACCTCATTTTGCTGTACCTTAGTGCTTCCAGGACAGAGTCATCTTGGAAGGGGTGTGAGTCAGCAGCAGAGGTTTGGAATAGCATTGAGGCAGGGCACTGAGGACTCCTTGGGATGGCCTAACCTGGTGCAGGGAGTGTGGGGAGGTGTTTTGCTTCTCCTTTCTGTTTGCACATAAACAGATTTCAGCAGATGACACAGTCATCAGACTTCCTGAGCTAACACAAGGCTGCTGCAGATGATGGCCATTCTGGAGGCTGTCAGTGGAGTTTGTTTCCTAATTTGGTCACAGTGTGTTCAGGGCTGGCCTGCTTTCCTTTTTTCTTTTTTAAACACCCATCCTTTTCTCTCATTGTTGTGGAGGGGAAGCTGTTTGTATCTGAGAACCTCCAGCTTCTCTCACTTCCTTTCCACAGAGGAAGTGATACTTGAAAGGCCCAAACCACCATGCAGTTCTGATCTTTCCTTTTTTTTTTCCCCTTCCTTTGCCATTCTTCTATGAGTTAATCTCAATGCTGGGTGTTTATGCTTTCTGGGTAGTCATTCAAGCCCTTTGTGCTGGAGGACTTTGGAGTAGTTTAAGTGTCAGAATGAGCTGTGCTGCTGTTAAATTATAACATTGATTAGATTGATTTATTTGAAATCTATATTTCAAGAGGGAGTGACGTGTGATTTCAGTAGTGGAAAGAAGAGCACATGTGTTGCTTTGTACATCATCCCTCACAAGAGGCCTGGTACCATGTAGGAAGCTGTAAGTGCCAACCAGGAGAAAAGACCTTTCAGAGTGAGTTCAGTTGTCTTACAGATCTTCCTGTAGAAGCTCCCTGCTTTTCAGTGTTGGAGCAGTCAGCCCCAAACCAGCCACCTTCCTGGCATGCAGAGACACTTCAGCCCTTCCACTCTTCATGTGAGTTCTCATTCAGCAATAGGAACAGCCAAGGAATCATCACCAAACCTGTAGGCTCCTTTATTGCTTTGGTTCTATGCTGGGCATAGCAGGAAAAGGAGAACATAAAAGGTAAAAACCAGGTTCCCAGCTGATGCAGTGAGGATGCAGCTCCAGCAGCTTTATTCAGTGCCATGGGGAGGATTGTGTGCCTTGGGGGGTGAAGCTGTTGCTCTCTAGGGAGCTGCTGTCAGTCAGAGGAGATTCCCAAGCCTTGGAAGCCTGGGGAAATTCTGGGTTACCTGTTCAAACCCAGCTCTATTTTGGGTTTGCAGGACATGTCATCAACAGCTCCAGCAGAGCCTGCGGTTAAGGTGTGGCCAGAGCAGATGGATTAGTGGCATTAAAGGTTTGGCTGTAGATGGGCAGGTACAGGCTGGTCTCAACAGAAATTCTCTGCAGAGAGGAAACTTCAGTGTGTGTCATTTGTGAGATCCCAGGTTAGCACTGACCTCTGAAACATGAGTAACGGGGAAATGGGAACACTGAGTGGTGAGGCAGCAAGTCTGGAGGGGCAAAGGGAAGGTGAAGCACAAGTTTACTTCTAATTTAGTAAAAATCATCTCTGTGTGTCATTCCTATTTGCATATTATCCTCTAATTAGCCATGACTGACTCACCCACCACTTCCACCTGAAAGGAATGATGTGTTTTGAAGTGTATGGTTTATAATCTCTGTAGGCCAGCAATTCTCCTCCTCTTCTCCTCTCCCCTTCCAATGTCCCCCAAAATGCATTCTCTTATTGCTTTTAACCTTCAAGCCTCTTTTCTTCTGCTCTCTCTCTGTTACTACTCTTGCATTATTAATGGACTGTAGCAACTCAGCCAGAACACTGACATTACTAATTACTACTTGTACCAGAGGAATGGGGAGCAAGATAGAAACTGGGTCAGGAAATGTTGTCATCATAAAATGATAGCATCAGAACTGGAGAGCAGGACTTGTGTGTATGGGCAGGTTTGCATTGGAAATGCCTCCTTCACCCTGGAGCACACCTGGGCACACTTACCATGCACATCCTCTTTGCTTATTTGCTGTGGGCAGTTGGGAGAAGCATCTCATGCACAGAGAAGGGTTAATGGACCTGGAATTTCCAGCAGCAGAGAATTGGAGTGATGGGTTGTGTTCTGCCTGGCAGCACTTCAAGCATCACAAAACTCACGTGTGCCTCGTTGCTGTAGCAGGAAGCCCCTTCCCCTGCTGGTGTCAAAGGCTGAGGAAGCAAAGTGGCTGCATTTATTTTTGCATTCAGTGAGAGCCTGTCATGCTTGGTGTGTTCAGATTGTCCTTGGTAGCACCAAGGGCATCCCACAGCAGCAAACGGCTCACTCTGCTCCATGTGAGAGAATACAGCTGCTATTAAACCAGAACATTGTTTTAGGGATGCAGCAATTAACCTGTGAATATTGGGCATGAGGAATTGCTTGCTTCTGGTTAATGGAGCTGTGTCTCTTCACTCAATTGGGCAAAGCATCCTCTTGGGAATCTGGCATCCCTTGGAGGCCTGGTGTGAACAGTTGTCTGTTGTGTTAGCTTTCCCCTTGAGAGGGGGGCACGTGTGAAGATGGCAGTGTCATTGAGTGTAAAATGTGTCGACTCTCATGGTAAGTGACAGTCAGAGAAGGTCATCTCTAAACACACAGCACGTCTTTGAACAGTCACAACAGCTAAAATGCATTTGTCAGCAGTAAACTACAAACCCAGCAGTGATCAGAGTGTGCTGGCAAATGACAAGTCCCTCTCCCAAAAACATGCTTACAAAGAAAATGGACAAACTGAAGGCTGCTCCCTCCCAGAGGCATAACTTGGGTTGCTAGTGATGAGAGCACGTCTCTGGGTGACATGTCTGGCTCGAGGTGGCAGATTCCCCAGAAGTGTCTTGGAGACAGCAAAGGGACCGTGTGTGTCTTCCCTCTGTGTGCTGCTGGTCCCAGAATGTGACTGCCTGCCCGTGCATCGGGTGGGGGCCCTGCTCTGGATGGATGTGGGGAAGCACCAAAGCAATCAGGGCTCGGTCCCTGCCAGGCATCTCCACGAGCTCCAGTCTGCTTCACTGACATTCCCAGGGAGGCGGGAGGCCAGCGCAGGAGCAGCGTGACTCCCTCCCAAGTCAGATGCTAACTCACACAAAGCCAGCTCGATATTTAGGCTGGGCAGACTTGACAATATCCCCTTTCAAAGATTATCCCTTAAACTGTCCTCGTCACACACCGCCTTTGGCGCCTGCCTGAGCCTTTTGTAAGGATGAGCAGTATTTAAAAGAGAGGCTGCCTGCTCTAATCTCTGCTCTGTGGGCTGTAAAACCCATCCTGCTGTAGCTCGCCAACTTTATTTCTCTTACTGATGGTAATAAGTGTAGGGCTCTTAAATCCTGGCTCATGTTTTATCCCTGGTGTTGGTGGGGCTCTGTTATCTTGAAGCAAGCCCAGAGCAGAGCTTTGCTGGTGCATTTGAGGGAGAGCAGACATTCCCATGAAGTGGGAGCTGGTGGTAGGCAGTAATTTCTACTGTATTTAATAAAGCCGTTGTGAAGCTAGGGAGGTCTAGAGTTTACAATCCCAGTGTACTCTTTTTTTAAAAAAAGGCAAGTACTGATTTGCCACTGAAATTGAGCATTGTCAGTGAGGCAAGTACTCTGTCCAAAATTTCATGTGCACGTATTTAATTAAAAGGCAAGAGGGTTAATGAAGCTTTGAGTGCATAAGGCCTCATTCCCTGAATTTAATTTTCTTTAATTGCTCCAGAGATTGAAATTCCCAGCCGTGGTTGTCCCCTAACATGTGAATTAAGGAACCAGAAAGGGACAATTTGATTTGTCTCATTCAGTGCCAACTTCTTCCCCTTTGACTGAATTTTCATCTTTTTGGTTGAAAGGGGACTAGTAAAAATCCTCAAGTCAGTGTTTCAGCTTTGTGGTAGAATTGGCAAAGCTGTGACCTGCTGATACTTTGGACACTGAGGCTGAGCTGAAAAACAGGGAGTGTTTGTGCAGATTGTGTTACTCTTCCATTATGTACTGCAGATCACGAGCAAATACAGTTTTTATTCTTTTCCCTCCCCGATACCTGTTATCTCATTCAGGATTGGTGGGGTTAAGTCAACAGAATTGGATGGCACAGCCCCAGTCAAACCAGCCTTTGTTAGTGGGCAGTGTCAAAATTTAAAAATTTTACAAGGGTGGTTGGGGGTTTGTTGCTTGTTTATAGGGGTATTGGAATAGTGGTCTAAGCCTTCTGTGAGTGTCAGGGTCTCTTTGTGTGAGTTCATAGTCCAAGGGCAAGGCAAAAATCTAAAATGCATCAGATTCATGGACTGTTGAGATAATCAGTGATGGGAAAAATCTGTTCCTGACTTCATTATAACAAAGGCTGATGTCCCTTGCTGAATGCCCTGTATGTTGTGTGCTAGGCCTCTGTTGTGGCAGTTGCTGTTGGATATTCCAAGGCTGCTGTACATTTTTGTGTCCTAATGGGCTTGTTAGCAGCTATAGCCTTGACTGGGTGGTTAATAGTAAAGGATGCTTCTAGCAGCAGCAGAGGACATCAGGGGTTAATTTAATGCACACCTAGCACTGCAACAACAGCAGCAGCAAGTGTTTGGGGTTTGCCTTTTGGAGGTCTTAGCTGTCAGAAATCCTTGAGAAAATATGTAGTAACATCCCCCTTGGTCTGGTGGAGACTTGCCCTGAGCCTGCAGCACGTAGCAGTGATAGATAAGCACCCCCTGCCTGAACAGGTATTTCAGAGCTGTTGGGCTCTCCCAGGTGGCTGCAGCAAAGCTGTGTGTTTGTGGTGGTTCCTGCAGTGCTTTTTGGGGGTTGTTTTGGATGAAATGTGCTTTGCTTTCAGGAAGATATCCTGTCCCTCCCTCATGCTGTGGGACAAACCACCCTGCCCTGGTCATGGAGCTGGAAGGATGTGAGGCTGGCCCTGGAGGTGCACATTTGATTGAGATGGACCATTAACCATCCATATCCATGGAGTCTCTACCTCAGTCTGTAAAACCATTTGGATTTTAAAAATTTAATCATTTCCTGACATTCTTTCACCCATCCTTATTTCCAGTCAGCCTGCTCATCTTCAGCTAGGGTCAGCACGAATTCCCCTCTCAGAATCACACTTCTGCCCTGGAGGAATCCACCACCTTTGCTGCTACCCAGCACCTCTCCCGTGCCTGTGCCCTGATGGTGTGAGTGCCCTCTGCCCTGCTGAGTGAGGAATGGCCAGGTTGTGCCTGTGCCCTGATGGTGTGAGTGCCCTCTGCCCTGCTGAGTGAGGAATGGCCAGGTTGGAGTGCTGGGCTCGGGAGCTCCAGGGCCAGCCCCGTGCGCGGCCACTCCTCCCGCCGTGTGCTGGGGCAGCAAAGGTGATGCTTTAAGTGGTCTCTGTGCTGCTGGCAGGGTAAACAGAGCAGATGTTTCCTGAGCCAGGGGAGCATTAATGGAATGCCTGGGCCCTGGCTGATGTAAAACATGGCAGCGAGTTTTGGGGATGAGGTCAGCGGCGCTGAAAGCCGATGGGAGTTTAATGTCGAGGCTGCCTCTGCGAGCCCAGGGGTCAACTGAGAGAGCTGTGGCTAATGGAAAGGCAAGTACACTTGTCATAAATCAGTGCCAAAATGCTGAACAGGCATTGCTGTTGCTGGATGCCACAGCCAGGGGTGGTTCTGTAACCACCCATGAGCTCTTGTTCCTCACTGGGTGTCCTTAGTGTCTGTGTTTGATTTTAGAAGGGACAGAGAGGCTAAAAATGGAAGGTTTGGGGAAAGCTTTACCTCTATGCCTCACCTGCTTCACTCTGTTCATGGAATCCTGTGGCTGCTGCATCCCATCCACGTGGGGAATGCCAGGAGGGCAGCCAGGATATTGTCGGGATACCATTTTAAACAAGTTGTCCTCGTGGTCAGAGATGGATCGTGTTTCTGCTGTGAGGTTGCTAGGAAGTCCTGAGGCATCAGGAGGCAAAGCAGGCTTGGCACTGCTTAGAGATCATGTGGTTTTTTTAAAAACAAACGAGTCTTGTAAAAAGTAAAGAGCAGCATTTTCCAAGACAATGAGAAATCAGTTTGCTCTCTGACCAAGCAGCGCGTTTCCCGTGAGGCTGGATGCTGTAATGTGCCATTTGCCAACAAGATAAGATGGCTGTATTTGTTCAGTGATTTATCCCCTGTGAAGCCAATCTGAAAGAATGCTTTATTGCTCTATTTATTTTTTCAAAGGAAGCTTCTTTGACCTCATTTTTTTGTGTAGGGAGCATGCATGCCTTTAAGCTAAATCTCAAAGCCTGGTCAAAATTGGGGTCTGTCTTTAGGGCTGCAGCTTGAAACACAACATCCATGATGCCATTCAGAAGCCAAGAGGTGAGCAGCTCTCCCTCAGGCTTTTTCTGATTGAAAACCTCATACACACCAACAAAGCCAGTCTGCAGCTTAAAGGGTTTGGGTTTTTTCCTTTCTGGGTCCTCCTTTAAGGGCAGAGGTTGAAACAAAACAGATGCTCTTGGTGGATGCTCTTAGAGGCAATTGCTGTATGAGGATTTGGCTCCTGACACGTGAGGGGAGGATGCTCCCTCACATTTGTGAGTGGATGTCAGGCTTAATAAAAATCCCCAATCTGAAAGGGCCAGGTGATCCCCCTGAGTGAGAGGTATCAGTGCTGTTACTGCATTACCTCCATCCCTTCGTTTGTTTGTGCAATTATCCACGTAACTAAAACCTGAAAGTGCCTCCTTGCAGCACGTTGTCCCCAAAGAAGGGAAAGGATTGCAGCTATTGGAGTGGCCTGTGGAGAGAGGGATGGATTGTTCAGGTAGCTGGAAGCTGTGCCAGGTTGGTAGCCTGCTACTATATTTAGTTTTTCTTGGCCTCCTGGAATGAGGGCATTGAACCTTTCTAGATATGGAGATAGGCACAGCACCAGGCAGCCCTGAGCGTGGCTTGCCAACTTCTGGGCTTTGTTGTTTAGAGCCTTGGTCTTCACTGTTCTGTGTCTGGGGTAGAGGACAATGAGATGAGGTTGTGTGACCAAGAGTTGGTTTTGTAGCTGTTCTGTCTGCAGCTAACAACTGGGGTGTTCTTTAAGAAAAACTTCTCTTTTAAAGAGTTTTGTTGTCCTGAAGCTTTAACCCTTTGTGGTGCTTCAGGTGTGCAGAGTGAAGAACAGGTGCTTTGCAGGAGTAATTAGTTGCCTTTTCCAGTTTTGTACCACAAACTAGTATGCAGATACCTTCAGACACAAATTTCTTATACTCTTATAAGATCCTTTGAATAATT
The DNA here is from genome assembly GCF_027579445.1 of Ammospiza nelsoni. NCBI lineage: Eukaryota > Metazoa > Chordata > Aves > Passeriformes > Passerellidae > Ammospiza > Ammospiza nelsoni. The sequence goes on from NC_080649.1 coordinate 3,185,038, forward strand.
TTAACCTACCTACCCATGTAGTTTAATAAAACTTTTTTTTTTTTTCTTCTTGGAACTTTAGTCTGGTTGCAGCTGTTGTACAAGCTATAGGTTTCTGGATTTGTCAGAAAACCATGACTTCAGACCACTGGGATTTCGGTGGGTGGGTGAAAGTGCTAACAGATTAATGAGTCTCACTTAGCATCTCCATCTGCCAGACTAAACTGTGTTCTGCACAGGAGACTTAACACAGCTGGTTTGAGCTGGTCTGAAAGCAAAGCATCCTTTACCTAGTCCAGGCTCACCCCTGATATAACAAATCAAGCACTGCAGTGTCCTGGGTATATTTGCCCAGAGAAGTTGTGGATTCTCCACCCCTACAAATCCAGGCTGGACAGGGCTTGGAGCAGCCTGGGACAGTGGAAGGTGTCCCTGCCCAGGTGTCCCTGCCCATGCAGGGGTGGAACAAGAGGAGCTTGAAGGTCCTTTCCAACCCAAACCATTCTCTGATGTATCTCCTTTCCTTTTCCTGATCCAAGCACTGTGGTGAACTCAAGGAGTGCAAATGAGTAAAAACAATGGAAAATGCAGAGAATCCCCTAAGGACCAGGTAGAATTCCTGGTTCCTCACCAAACACATGGATCAGCTCCCTTTTCTGACACTTGAACTCTCAGGTATTGCTGTGACGTTTGCAATGACTTTCCCTGTGCCTTACCTCCATAAGGAGATAAATTAAAACCCTTGGTATAAATGAGATATCTCCATCCCAGCTAGGGTGGCTCATCCAGGGGGAGATGCTTGGGAAGAGCTGTGTGTGCAGCAGTGCTCTCTCACTGCACTTGGCTCCAATCTCTGTCGCTGCAGGGGCAGCCTCAAGGCCCAGCTGTGAGCAGGAATGAGATGCCCTGATGAGGCAAGAGCTGCTGTGCATTAGCTGTAGCTGTTGGTTTTTCTGTTCCCTCCTGTGAGCTCTGAAAGTTAAATGGGAATGAAGGAGCTGCTGAATAAGAGACATGTTATCCCTCGCCTGCATCCGTTTATAGGTGGCAAGTTGCCATGGCTGAGACACTGATCAATTGTTGCTCTGAAATCTGGGGTTATTCTTCAGCTTTCTTTCCTAGAGAAATGGGATCTCTGCCATCTTCAGTGCCCAGGAAGTATCTGCAGAAGTGAGTGTTGGTATTAGCGTGGGTGCTGTGTGTGCCTGCACATACACACTCTGCTGCTGTTCCTGGACACCCATTCTCTCATTTTTCCCTTGCCTGTGAGACTGGATAAACAGCCCAGAGGCCCTGGGGAGCTCCAGGGTGGGGGGGAAAGGCTGGCCTGGCTGATTTGGTTATGTAAAGCTAAAAGGCATTTACTCAGTGCATTGGGTGGATTGTTCTTGTGTGTAATGAGTTGTGCAACTGTACAGCCATAGCAGAGCAGCCTGAGCTCCTCTGACAGTCCTCTGACTTGTCTCCCACATGGAATCATTACAGCTGCTTGTCAGGAATATGCAAAATCCCCGTGATCTGCTGGCATGTGTTACTCCAGATTGCTTGCTGCTCAGAGTGCCTTTCTTTGCAGTATCAGTGAACCTTCTTGCTGCTCCCTGTGGGTTTGATGACATGCTAGCCCAAAAATTTGGACTGGATCATTTTTCTGAAGTACCTCATCACTATGGAGAAGTGAAAGCAAGCAGTGCCAATTACCAGGAAGGCTGTTGCAGTCCTTGGGCTTACATGTTGGGCACATGGAGTCAGATCAGATTTTCTTTATATTATGACATCAGTGACACCAAGAGTTTTGTTCTGGTTCTTAGTCAGGAATGACAGGAAGGTAGAAGACCCTTAGAAGAAGTTTAAAATTATTCTCTGCAGTCTAGAAATCTGCCTTACAGACAGTAAGATGTTAAAGCTAAGTCTCTGAGGAGAAATGTTGAGATCACTTGATAAGTCTGTCAGGGTACACCTCCAGAGATGTGTGTAACATTTTAAATGTAACAGATAATGAGAAGATAGTATTAAAAGTTAGTATTAAATGTCTAAAAGGCAGAGCTGGCTGAAAACCCGTGCTTTGAGTCATCTTGGAGCTTTTGGATCAAGATGGAGATCCTGACTGAGAAGGAGGAAGGGGAAGACTTTAGACTTAGTTGTAACTGGAATAAAAGGAATAGATGCTTTTATAGCACACCCAATTTAAAGGTCACTTTTGGCTCATTCTGAGTTGAAATCTATTGCTGTAACATCATTAGTCTGCAGCCCCACCATTTCCAGCTGTGATCCAGCAAGATTGGCCAGGCTGAGCCAGCCTAGGTGTGAACACGTGGCTGACTGAGGGCCATGGAGCTGAGGGACCGCAGGGAATGGGAGCCTGGATTCAGTAGGTAACACCTCTGGGAATCCTGGGGTGTGTTAATTAGTGCTGCGAGGAGAGAGACAACCTCAGAACACATGTGATTCAAAGAGAAATTCAAAGAAGAATTTAGAGCTGTTAGATAAAGTGCAGATTGTCCCTGGCCCGTGGGGAGCAGTGTGAGGAGCAGCATTCCTGCCCTGTCCATAAGGAGCTTCCTCCTTGCCCTCCAAACAGCACAGGTCTAGATGGGCTTCTACTGACCCCACACTGGGTCATGCTAATTATGCTGGTGAAGGAACTTAGCAGCATTTTAATATTCAGGATTAAGAGGTCTGTGTGAAAAGGGCTGTTGGTCATCATTGCATCCAAAATTCTGCTTTTGAACTCTGCAAAACAGCCTTTGTTTTTGTGTGATGCTTTGTTAAATGGCTGTTCTTGTGTGTGTGCACTGAGAGAGAGGTTCTGCTGTAAATTAGGGCTCCTGGATTTTTCCTGCTAGACCAATGGATGTGGATGTGTGGGGAGGTCCTGCTCTGGGCTTTTCTCTGCTCATTTCTGTTTGTGATTCTCCACTTAGCACTGAATACAGATGTTTATGCATATATTTAGAAAAGGCTGGTCTGGAAATAAACTTCTCTTTGCAGCACTCCACCTCCCTCAGCTTCATATTTTAAGACTCTTTGTTCTCTCATAGTAATTTTCCAAGTGGATTAGTGCAGGTCACCAAGGCATCCACATCAGTGAAATACAGCAAGATGTTGCTGTCATCTCCTGAAACACTCCAGCACTCACCCCATTGCTTATCAACCCACACTCCAGTAATCCTAATAGCTATGTCAGAGCAAGATTAACAGAAAATCCAGGCAAATATTTATGGTTCCCTTCAAGGTATGTATTAATCAGAGAATGTGGAGCAGATGCTTTATGAGGAAAGCTTGGAAACCTTGTTCACGTGGGCTGAGGAGGGATTCTGCCAGGCTGGGTAAGCTGCTGCCAACTTGGGAAGAGGCATGGGGCAGACAATGCAGGAAAGGATGCAAGATTCCTTGGTGGAATGGGGAGAGAAGCAGCTACAATTGAAAAAGGGAGGATAAGGAGCTGTGTTTGTTCTCCTCTGTGCTATAGCAGCGTTGTGTGGCAGCTCAGCAGTGAGAGAAAGCACAACATAAAGACAAAGAAGAGGAGGAGCAGGTTGAGAAGAAAGAAGCAGAAGAACCACGCAGCAGGGGGCCATCTGGGAAAAGCCTGGGGAAGCAGCACTGGTTGGGAGGTGGCAGATTTTAACCATGGTGAAACCTGGATCCCTTTTGTCTGTGGGGCTGTGCAGGTTCCTGGAGTTCACGGAGTGATACGAGAGGGCTGGTGAGATGCAGCTGCCTCCTGCAGTGTACAGCCAGTTCCAGGAGGATTGGGTGCCTGACTCCAGTCTTGTAAGGGTGAGGATACTTCCCCATTTTAAAACATCTCATAAAAATATCTAAGCTAATACTTTAACACAGGCGTGTCAGTGCTGACCAGAACTATAGGAAAATCTGGTGAGGAGCTGCACTTAAGCTAAAGTCAGGCAGAGATCAGTCTCTGAAGGAAGAACTGGGTAAAAAAGAGATCTATTCCTGGCTGTATCTCTAAGCTCTAGGAGATGTCTGTACTGTCCTTAGTGTGCCATAATCAAAGACTGCTTTGTGCCTGGGAAGGGTGGTCACTAATGCTTATAAATATGGCGTCCTCTTTTCCAGAGGGGGAAGAAAAAAAGCAGGATTCCTTGTAGTTTGTGTGAGTTTAGGGGGTGTTTTGTTCTGGCTCAGCTGCAGAGCTGTGACACCAGAGGGAGTAGGTGAGCCTCGAATAGCTGCTTTCAACAAAAACCAGCAGCAAATAATCACAGCCTTTGCAAGAGGTAAATTAAAACCATCTCCAGCCTGGAAAACATGCACAGCTCAGCATCTTTTCTCCATAAATATTTCCCTGCTGTTGAATCTCAGTAACCCCTTCAGAGCCCAGCAGCTGTGCTCTTCCCAGCTTGAGGTGAGCCCCCTCCTCTCCATGTGCTGTGGCTGCTGGGCAGGGATTTTGGAGCTGAGCTCTGTGGCTCTGTCAGAACTTACTGGCTTGGAGAAGTGAGGAAAGTGTTAGTCTGAAACCAGTCTGGCCTTCCTGTATGGTGTTAGTCAGCCTGACATCCCCATGGAGCAGATGTTAGCACTGGAGCACTGAATTTGATTTTTTCCTTACGCGTTTCTGTTGCTGAAGCAGCATTTTAGCTGTGGAGGAGATTGGTCTCAGTGTCTTCTGTCCCACTTTGAATGTGGGGCTTGTCCAGTCTTTGTGTACTTAGCAGGACCACTGAAGGAGCTGGAAATGGGGGATTTTAAAAAACATTTGTGTGCTCAAAGCCAGAAGTTGTTCTTTCCACCCTGTCTTGATGGCATTGCATCCTTGTCCTTACAGACACTGCGAGCTGTGTGTGGAATTGTGCTCTGAGGAGCTGAGAGTGAGCTGCCATAAGAGGGCTCCAGAGCTCTGTTCTTGGCTGTGTTCCTTTGTGGAGTGATCTTCCCCTTTTTCTTTATCAGTATGTCCAAGCTGCCTTAGCAAAGCCCTCTTACACCTGCTCTAAATATTCTTTTCTATTGCACTGCTCAGACAGGCTATGAACCTGGGTCTCTTCATTTTAACCAGCAAAACAAAAATGTTTCTACTACAGAAATGCCTTTAGCAAAGCTTATTTCTTTGAATAGAGGAAATTTGACTTAGGAATGCTCTTTCCCTTCTTGTGGTGCAACCATAGCCCCATAGCAGGAGCTGTGTCAGTCCAGCTGCAGGGAGAGCTGCCCACGGTGAGAGGTTCATCTGTATGCAGGGTGCTGCCTGCCAGGCTGGTAATGAGCACAATGAGCCTGGGGATGGGCTCTGGGCAGGGGAGGGAGTCCTGTTGCCATGACAATACAAATTGCTATGGATGACTCTTCAGATAAAAGCATCACGTTTTTAAAGGAGAAAAAAAAATAGTGTGAAACAATAGCAGGAAGGGAAAAAATTGTGTTAAATAATAGCAGAAAGATATGGTGCGAGTTGTAGCTTTGAGATGCAGCTTGGCAGAGGAAGATGGGGCTGTGGATACTAATTCTGGAAATGTTCTTCCCCTCAGGGTGTGCAGGAGCATTAAGAAAATGAGGCAGGAGCCAGGCCTCCTATGAATGAATAAGCATCTAGCAAGTTTTCCATGCAAACATTTGGATGTGCAGTAATGAGTTGCAGTGAGAGCTGAGTGCTGCCTGCACCATGGGAGACTCTGGGGCTGTCAGTGATGGCCTGAAGTCCAGTAGACAAGTCCTGCTCTAGGGGCTTTTTAGGAATCTGCCTGCTGATCCTGTTTAGGTGGAACATTTCTAATCCTGCTGTGAATCCTTGTTACAGACAGGCTTTGTTTTTAGTCATGGCCAGTGTAAGATCTGTTTCTACTTTGAACTGGCACCTTTTTAACACAGGCTCCAAAGATCACAGTAAAATGGGCTTTTTTAAACTGTCACTCTCTCAAAGCTGTTCACAAGGTGAAACTAAACTTAGCCAGCTGCCTGTAATTCAGGATGTGTTATGATTCCACTGGTGTCGCAGCCAGTTGTGTTGAGCACAAATAGACATTCCAAGGAAGGATGGGATAATTAGAAGCAATCCAGTGATTCTTGTGACTGTATAAAAATAACTGGACTTTTTTAAGGATGAGTTATTTTTAGGAGCCTCGTGTCAAAAAGGGCTTGTGGGGTTTTGCCTTCAAGAACAGTAAAGTCAGATGTTACCAGTCAGATGTTATACCTGCTTAGGGCTTTTTTTTTATTATTTCTTTTTTTTTCCTCTGAGTAAGATCTCTGCTGAGGGTCTTGCTTTATAAAATAAATTGGCACTGGAAGTTGTTGGGATAAGTAACACAGGCCACTGATTTGCTAGCAAAGGAGCATCAGCCTCAGGTTTAGCAGTGGCCCAACAGTAGGTAGTGAAGATCAGATTTTATAAGACTGTTTTAAACAATTCACCCAAACAAAGCTTGCAGCCTGGAGCTGGCTGAGGCCTTGCTGACCTGAATTTATTTTGGTGATTTATTGTGACTTGGGGAGGGGGAACATTCTCCTGTCCTGTAATGAGACTGCTGTAGGCCAGGGTGTTTTTCAAGCTACTCCTGAAAAGCTGCCCTTCCAAGGGAGAGGTTCTAGGTTAGTGGTCAGAAACCAAGAAGTGAAGTTTTTGTGCTTTGTGTTAATAGATCCTCTTTGTGCTCCTGAGAAGTCAAGCAATAGTGTTTGTGTATTAAAAAGGGGGAGAGGCTTGGGGGTCTGTCTCTGGCTGCTGGGCAGCATTAACCTGGCATACCAAACTCTTTCACAAAGGTACTGGGTTGTAGAAAAAGGTTCAGTTTACGTACCTGAATATGGATAAATGAAATTGAAAATAAATATTGGAATATGCTCTATTAGTGGGACTTCCTGGAGATCAGTGAGAGACTTTGCCCAGAGTGAAGCTGTTTGTTCTAAGGTCTGGTGTGGAACAGAGCAGTATTTTATTCTGTGTAAAGGGGAAGAGGACATCTTGTGTTGCTTGCTTCCTTTCTTACTGGAACTCTTATGTTTGAGAGGTTGGTGCTGGGGCTGGGGGAGGCACAATTCATACATGTGGGCACCTCTGTAAGCAAGAGACTTGGAGCCACTGCAGCTACAAAGCAGAGATTCCTTGGCTTACCCTAAAATTATGAAGCTCCAACTGTGAAATAAAAAAACTCTCCCCAAAAATAACCTGCAATAAGAGATGTTTTGGGTTTTTAAGATGCCCTGTGAGCATCACACTGACTTTTCTCCCCATGCACCATTGTGCTGTTAAGACCCGACAAACAAGCTCAGGTTAACTTTTACTTCTGGGCTCATAATCAGTTTTGTGGTTTCCACCCAATACTGCTGCATTGTTTCATGTGATTCTGAAAGTGAAACAAAAATGAAATTGTCCTGTCAGCTTTTCTTGTAGATATATCTGAAATACAAGGTTCAGTGGGCTGCCGGTGAATGATTTTCAGTGCAGGGGCATCTCACCTTCATCTGTGTGTTAAGGGAGTTTAAGTGTGGCTGTGGTTAGTGGTATAAATGTAAAAGAGTGCTTTTTCATTTAAAAAAAAAGCAAAGTTAATGTTTGTGAATGAAATAACTTCTGACTCCCCTTATTTTTGGATTGAGCACGCCCATAGTTGAGAGGCTAGGAATTCAGAATATCTGATGGAAGAAACATAGAGGTTTGTTAGGCAAACATAAACGTGCCACAACTAAAAGGCCAAAAGCATTCTTGATGTAAATGGAATTTTCAGCTTGTTAATTCCAGCAGATCCATCAGTGGGATTGCATGGAAAGGAGCACGTTTGGTCACCAAGGGAAAGGCTGCATCTGCAGTGCCCTGGGGAGCCTGGGGCAGAACTCCCTAATCTAGCCTGCTTGCTGCTGCTTTTTTTCTTTCCCTTCCCCTTTGTCTTCCTTCAGAATGAGACATCTGTGCTGCTGCTCTGTCTGGTGCTGGTGCCCACGTGCATCCCTGGTGGAAATGGGAGAAAAGCCCTTTAATCCTTATAAGGGGCCACGCGGTGGCCTCTGCTGCTTCCGCAGTTTTTAGGAAGTCACTCAGGTTCCTCTTGGTTGACTCCCCTCTGCAGAAATGTGATAGATGGGTCTTTTCCTTTTATGGCCAATAACCCTGGTTTCCCTTTGCAATAAAATCGTGGGTCAGAAGTGGAAGTGAGAAGTCAGGCAGGAGGAAGGGGGCTGGTCTTACCAGAGCCCAATGGGTGGGGATGGAATTTGCAACACAGTAAATTTCTAGACTAAAATAAACCAAGTTACAACATCGACCCTGAGGTGATGGGTTTGTTTGTTTGAAGGATGCCATAGATTTTCAGTCTTATTGCTTAAGACAGCAATTAGGAGTTGTGACTCCTTAATTTCATGGGGAGGGGTTGATCTGGTCCAAACCCACGATGGTTTTCATGTCTGATTGAGTTTAGATAATTTTGATTGAGTCTAGATAAGCACAGGAGAACAATACACACTTCTTCTCTACAATCTCCTTTACACCGAGTGAAATGTCTTGGGCTTCTTATGGATGTCTCAGAATAGTTTTCTTCCTGAACCCTGAAGAGCCATTTTCTACCCCAGTTAATGTCTGTGCCTGATGTTTGGCACTGGTGTCACTCATTAGCTGAGAACAGGTAATGTCCCTCTGGGTGGTAATTGCTGCTGGCTTGGACAGCCAAAAGACAGCTTTGTCAGCCAATAATATCTTTTACAAATCATCCCTGGCCACAAATGGTTTGATGAATTTGAACCTTAAAAGTATTTTTCTAATAAAGTCAATCTCCTGTTACTTTCTAAAAGTGCTTCATATCCTGTTTCACGAGGTTAATGCAAATGGCTCATTTGGCACTGGGTTAAACTGCTGCTTTTTTAAGTGGTACAGCTCATGTTTCTTCCATTGAAAACCTATTGGCTGACACTTTATTTTTGGTTCTTATGTGGCACTTGAGCTCTGAAATGAGGATGAAAAAAAGACAGTAGCTAGTTAGGAGAGTCTCTCATGATGCTCCTGGGAATGTTTCATTCCAGCCACCCCTCACTAGATCACGGTGTCCGATTGCAGGGGTACTGTTGGGACTTCTCTCTTGGAAAAAGGTGTTTCCATTCCTTGGTGGGTGACAGTGGGGTTTGCTGCCATGGAAAACCTCTTCCCCAGGGTCACTGACTGGTCAGCAGGAGCTAAACACTTCCCCACGTGCTGGGGAACCACTTTGGAAGTGGTTTGCAGTAGCATCCGCATATTCTTCAACTCTGTTTTAATGGCGGTGTGTTTGTGATTGTGCTTTTTCCTTTTTTCCTTCCTCTCCCTGTCTTCACAATAGACATCCTGGGAAAATGAGAACAGGATCTGCAAGTTGCTCTGGGGCTGGGGAAATGGCTGAGACCTGTCTGTGTGTAAATACCTCACTTGTGCTGCCAAAATGGTTGATTTAATCTGTGGGTATCCCACCCTCTGCGTTCCTGTGTGTGGCTCGTACCCCTGTGAGGGTGTTGGACTTAATCCTTTCAGAGGAACTGCATGTACAGCATAGTTCAATAATCCACCCTCTGGATAATGTAACCCCACAACACCAGTTTTGATCCTTACTTACATCCAGCCATGCCAAAGCTCTCTGCACTTGCAGTTCTTGTGTTTTTTCCTTCTCTATGGGTGTAGGAGGAGGGAGATGGTTTGTGTGTGGTAAAGGTGACCAGTGAACCTCCATCCTGCACCAGGAGCATCATTCCTCTGTGGGTGTTAGGATGGCTTGCCTTCTCCTGAACCAGCCAGGCTTCTCCCCTTGAAACCAAATAAGCAGTACAACATGAAATATTCCAGTTTGTTTTGCTGTTGTAGTTGGGTCATGGCAGGAATTACTGCTGCTGCTTGGGAATGAGCTGGGTCTCAAGTGGATCCCTGGAGATGGGGTGAATTGTGCTTTTTGGGGGGGGTTTGAGGGTTTTTCTGCTTTTTCAGAGAACAGGCTTGCAACATCTCTGGTTTGTAGACAAGCCATGCCATGCAAATGACTGAACAGCGTGCTTAATTAAACTCGTGTGCTCATGCAGGGCAAGAGGGGAACCGGTCTCTCCGATGGGTGTTTGTGAGCGTGGCAGAAAGGGAACTCTTCACTTGGCATTTCACAACCCCAGTGTTGCAGAGTGCTGTTTCATTGTGTAGGGCTGTGTCCCACACAGCTCTGGGACCCCACAAACCTTGCAGGGGTTCCAGTTGTTGTTCCTGGCCCCTTTTTCCCCTCTCTCACGTGGCTGTGCGGAACTCAGCTTGTCTTGCTGCATTAGCAGCTGCTGTGGAGAGCTGCTGCAGGTGCAGAGGCTCCCTTTGGAGTTGCTAACTCAGCTTAGCTTCAATGTCTGCATATCTGAGGTGCTTTTCCTTTTACTCCAAAGCATTCCCAAGCCCTGCGTTTTTTCCGTGACTAATAAAAAGGTGAATTGAAAGGGATTATATGACTTAGCTGAAAATTAAATTACAGGTTAAACAATTTTTCTTCTTAGAAGACAGAATGTGTCCTGAATTACCCTCGTTTGGCAGGACATTGCAGCCCTGCTCCGTTAACCTGCCCGGTCCCCCATGGGAGTTAAGGAGGCTTGATCGGCTTTGGTCGAGATTAGGCTGGTCTGGGGTCAGCAGCCACTGGGCTCCGTGGCCTCAGGTGGCTCTGTCCTCTCTGCCCTGCTCCTTGTGGGGCTGCCGGGTCCTTCCCAGTGTCCCTGTGCTCCCTGCAGCTTTGGAAAGGCACATTGCATCGTGCAGGGCCAAATAACCTTAGCAGAACTTTAAAAAACACCCACAAATTGTGGGTTTGAGGGTTTTTTCACCGCTTCTGCAGCAAGCAGAAACCCAAGTCAGCTGATGGGTGCTTTAAGTACAGGAGGGAATGGGAACATCACCCAGGGGCTCTGGAAGAGGAATCGGTAAGTTGCCAGCACATCTATTTCCCTGATTAGTATTCTGCTTTGTTTTATACTTGTCTGCTTGATATATTTTGTTATTGTTATCCATATACCGATACAAAATAATAGAATTTATGTTGCAGGAGGAAATCCAGTGCATTTCTGCACTGCAGCTCAAGTGTGAATTCTTTCACCACATGGCACTTCTCAGTCATTTTGGGTTTTTTAGCAGTTCCAGCAGGGCCGTGGGTTCTGGTTTCTCCACTGCCTTTTTTAAACCCAGAGAATGAGCTGCAGGTGACTCAGTGTCACAGTGGTGAAGGTGCAAGGTAAGGTTAGCGGTTCACAGGGCCATTTTCATACCTCTGTGGTAAATATTGTTGCTATAAATATTACAGTTAGAGAGCTGGCTGCCCTGTGGCTCAGTTCAGGGGTGCAAATGTGTCCTGTCTGCACGGTGCTCCTGTGGGGAGCAGCAGGTAAGAAGTAACTGAAGCACACAGGCATTAAAGCAGTAAATCCTCTGAATTTCTTAGTTTTCAATAAGGCCAGTTATCCCTTTGCTTTCTATTTTGTCAATCCTTGCTCATTCCCCAACATTCTTTTTGTTTATTTTTTTGTTTAGTCTGGCCTGTTTAAAGCTAGGAACATCTTACTTTGGGGGTTTCCTCTCATTTGGGTTTCATTTCCCAGACAACACAAGCCTGTGGTTGCCCATTTTCTGAGGGTGGATTTGTACCCAGAGCAAAGCTGTTTACCAGCATCAGTTCACCTTCCCCCATCCCTGGCTGGTGTTGTGATGATCTGGAGTGTGAACTTCTGTTGTAGGTAGAGATTGCAGTTAAAAATGTTCTAAATTGAAAACAAGGTGTGTTAATGCTGCTAAATTACCATCAAAATTGCTATATTGCAGAGACTCCTTAAAAAGGGGTGTAGGTGTGTTACATAAACCTGGGTCTCCATGCAATTTTTGATGGAGGAGAGGACATCTCTAACAGAGTTTCTCTTGCTGATCGTTTTGTGTTATAATAAAATAATATATATATATGGATATATATAAAATATATCTGGGGAGAGAAAACCAAGGAGAAAAAGGGTCTGGAGGAGGCTGTCTCCAGGTTCTGCCACCCAAAGGGTAGGGGTTTGTGTCTGAGGCCTGTGGTGGGGGAATTAATTTGTTTATCATGTGGTGGTGTAAGAGAGAAGTTTCAAAATTAACTCCAGTAATTGTTCCTCCTCTCAGTCTCACAATGCATTGTTAGCAGGTATCTCTGTAAATAAGATATCTTCCTTTTGTCAGCCTTTGCCTTCTTGGCATCCTTGGGTGCAGCCCCTGGCGTGACCTTCCGGAATTGTCCTCTAAAAATCAAGTTGCTTGTCTTGAACTGTAAATCTGTGCCTCTCCCAGGGTCTCCATTGTTTCCACTAGCTCCACATTCAGATTTCATCACTTGGTGTTGCAGCTATTGGAAGCAGCATCCCTTTTTCTGTGAGATTGTGCAGAGGATTACATGGATAACCTGCTGGATTGAGTGCAGGAATTCACTGGGGGAGGGCAGGAGGGGCAGCTGCCGAGCCTTTGAACTCCTCTGCTGGTATTTAATTATTTACCTTGGCTGGGAAGGCAGGAGCTGTTATCTGCAATCAGTCCAACAGATCTCAAAGCTGTGCTTGACAGCTACAGATGTGTTTCCAGTAGCTTGTGCTGAGTTTCTCTCAACTTTTTTCCCTGGGAAGGAGCGATATGACCTCAGGTACAGTGATGTAGCCAACACAGTTGGTGTGAGGTCCCAGGATGTATTTGACCTGCCTTTCTAAAGTGGCCAAGCAGTGTTCTCCTCTGCCTGCACTGCAGGTGGACTCAGGTTGGTGGGTGACCGCCTCTGGGTATGTCACAGTCCACCCTGTACCCAGAATTCTCCATGTGCTGATATCTGGAGAGGGGCTCTGTGTGATACCAACTTGCTCAGGGCTGGGAACTAGCTTTTGAAAAAAATAAACCACATCATTTTGGTGAGGAGAGCTTATCCTTGTGAGAAACACTTGTTCCTCAGCTCAGGGGAAGGCATCCTGGTGTGATGGATGTGTGATGCAAATACTCCAGTGCTCTCTTCTGCAGCCAGCCTGCTGCCTGCACCTTTTGATGTGTTTCTCAGAGCCCTGGAGCTTGAGAGAAAGTAGCTTTGAAACAGTCCTACTTCTTTATAAACATTCCAGAGAATGAAAAAAAAAATAGTTTTGTTCAAGTTCAAATTAAATATGACCTTTCTCCATGAAACAGCTGTTTCTCGTACTCAAGTTACCCTGAGTGTGAGATCAAGGAGCAATTTCTTGTGCTGGTGCTGTTTCCACCTCTGGCCAGCCACAGGGTCAGTGATGCTGAGCAGCACTTCTTGTGTGAAGCTGCAGATATTTTTGCTTCATAGCTCTCTAAACCACTTCACCCACAGCAGCAGCTGTTCTGGCCTTTTAAAGTCAAACTCTGAGGAGGGAAAAGCTTATTTTGGTTTGGTCTGTGTGTTTCAGAAACTTCTGATTTACAGATATGGGATTGTCCTACTGACTTAGGCAAGAGGTGGGAGTTACCACACATTTCTGGTTCTGGGATTCTGACACAGACAACCCAAACTTTCATGGGAACTAGCCTGGAAGGAAAAGGGCATTGAGTATCTCCAGTGTCTTAGAGATGGGGTGGGACCAAAAATAGGCTCAATTTAACAAGAACAGGCAAAACAGAAGATACTGGTTTGGGTCATCATTTTTTGCAATGGGGTTTGATATATGGCTATATAAAAGCTTTAACCACCCTTCTTAAAGATTGGACTGGATGGAGATCTTTTCCAATCTTAATTCTATTATTCTGTTCTATGATTCTTGGTGGGTTTTGGATATAAATGCGTGTTTTCTTTATCCAGCTTTTAATTCCCAGTCACTCTTTTTTAGGTCTCTATTTTTATGCCACAGAACATTCTTACAGTCTATTCCAAGCTTGTGCCTTTGCTTTATTTCTCCCTGTGACCTCTCCCCTCACAGAAGGGCTCCTGGCCGTGCTCAGCAGAGAAGAACTCGGTTTGTTTTCCCAGTTTCCCTTCCTGCTCTGTCCCTGCTGTGTGAGCAGCCGCCACTGAGGGGCAGCGCTGCCTGGGGAACAGCCGTGCTCCCGGGGGAGCTCCAAACCCACCGTGTCCTGTCCTCCCTGCTCCTTGAGCCTGGCTCCATCACCATCCAGGCATGGCATTCCTTTCTGCACCCTGCCTGGATTCTGTGTTTGGGTACCTGCTGACTATCGTGCCCACTGTGTGCAGCTCCAGGACAAGATATTGCCACTGCAATTCATGCTGGAAGGAGCTTTCCCTGCACTGATCTGTGAAGTTATCACCCCTCCTCCCTGTGCTGGCTGTTTGTACATCTCTAAAGAGGGGTCTCTTACCCAAATGGATTGTCTTGGGCTGGATTATAGCCTCTTTATCCCAGCTTAACATCTAGGAAATCCCAGGAACAGCCCTGAAGGAGTGTGTTCATGAGAGCTTATTCATGCTTAAAGGTTGTATTCATTAATTTAGCCACTTCTGCACCAATTTTTAGTCAAGTTCAGTGCAGTTTTGTGGGGAGGAAGATTCTGTGCTTCTTTGTTTTCCCATTAACTCATGTGGTTGGGCATTGCAGCTCTTTAATTAAAGCAGCACGGTATGGACTGGCCCCGAGGTGCTGTTCTGAGGCACTTGCATTCACATCTGCTTTGGGTAAAGCTCAGCCTGTTTGGGGTCAGCCTGTGCTGTTGCATGTCCGAGAGCAGGAGGAAGCAGCAAATCAATCACTGGGCTCTGTCCCGGGCTGCCTCCCCTCCCTGCTGCCAGCATCCCCGTGTGCCACGGGCTGGAGCGTGCACCTCGCCCTTCCTGGGGGATGCAGGGAACCACACAAGGGTTTCATTACCCAGCATATGGAGGGCTGAGGGGAGCTCAGGGGGCGGTGCCGACAGCCGGGGCTGTTGCCTGTTGTTGTTTAAGTGGAGTTTCCCCCACCCTCTCTGCGTTTTGCTCGATCAGTAAATGGCTCTGTGTAAACTCCTCCGGCACAAGCGGGCAGGCGGGAATGCCGTGGGCAGCCGGGCTGGGATCTGGGTGGATCATCTGATGTTTTTGTCCATGTGGCATTTGTTTAGGTTGCAATTGGGAAAAGTGACTTCTGTTACTGACTGGCCAAGAGAATGTGGAGACTGGCAAGGAAAAGTTGATTACTTGGGATTTTTGCCCCCCGTGATGAGTGGGATGGACTTTGGAGAGTTATTTTTGGTTGATGATAGGGTGAGGGGAAAAAAGTCTAGGCTGTGTTTAAAACTGTAGCATCCATTGGAAGTACCAGCAGAAGTGCTGAGGAACGTGGTAAATTTGTATAAAACATTCTCTGTCACCTTCATTAGGTGCTGGGACAATTAACAATGGTGTTGAAGGGTTGTGCAAAGTGTCCACCCTTGGCCAGGCTGGCCCTGAGCACAGAAAGCTGCACATGCAGCACTGACCCTGGGAACAAAGGATCCTCCTGAACCCAAACATGTTTGTGTTAATCCCGGCTGCTTCCTGGCGGGCAGCGGGAGGAAGTGGAGCCACTGCCTCCAACAGATGTACAGTGAGGAGATTACAGAGTGAGATTAAACACCCTCTCCATCACATCCTCCCTCGGCCAGCGCAGCAGTAATGGACTGTCCCAGGCTGCCTGCCAAGCTGGGGCAGATGTAACAGGCAGTAGATTCTGCATCTCCTGTCTCCATGCCTGGTTTGGAGCCGTTTCCTGATGCCAGGACTTGTTCAGCACCTGAAGCTGCCTTAGCTGTACCTGCATATGAGGAGGAGTGGGCTGGGTGGGAGAAGGCAGGAGAGAAACATGGAATTCACAGCATCCACAAATGATGCATTCAGCTGAAGTGCTGTTATAGCTAAAACACAAGTGCCCCTACCTGAGTACAGCAGGGTTTGCTAAGGGACCAAGTGCTGAAGAAGTTGGGAAGGATCTTTATTTTGGTGGACTGAGGTGCTTTTTGGCTACTGTGCTTTTAGAGTAGATGATTTCAGGGCAGGGAAGGACTTGCTCCCTCTTTCTGGGTTTAGGTGGTGCCTTATATTGCTGTAGCCAGTCTTGGTGCCTTGTGCTGCTCTTCCCGTGGAAATAATCCAGGTTGGTTGCAAAAATCAGCTGTTCCACTGCATGTTTAGGTTAATTAATGTGGTAATGGGACAGTATCTTCCATTAACAAACAAAGGAATGGTTCTGAAGGAAAAGAACACTTTGTGGAAATTGTAGAGTTCAGAATTGTCATTGTGTGAGATGTGCAAAACCCTCATCAGCCAAGTGGGTTGGGTTTGACTCAGTAGAAGTTTAAAAAGGTCAGTTTTCCTGGGCAAGGGCTGTGAGCTCAGTTGTGGTACTGGGGCAGTAGCTGCTGTCTGAACCATGGGCTGTGTGAAGGGATCAAACAATGTGCCATTGTTTTGGGGTAGAATAAGGGGGAAAATCCCAACAGGTTCTGCCAATGACACGTGTGTGGTGCAGTTGCCAAGCCTCCCATGGAGAGGACGTTGCTCAGCCAGAGGCAGCACCAGGTGACACTCGGGAGCTGGGAAGCCACAGCACTGTCCCTTCATGGGGTGCATTGGCACAGGCCCAGCTGCCTGTGGGTTTGCAGCTCCTTGAGGACAGCACAGCTTGGGAGGGATCCCAGAAATGTGCACAGCTGCAGTGGGACCTGCTGAGCCACACAGGGAACCGGATCCCTCCTGTGGTGCCATCCCAGGAATGCACAGGCCATGCTTCTTCCCTTTCTCCTTGCCTGCACAGAAATCCCTTTTCCTGAGTGCAGGAGACAACTGTTTGGCAAATAACAGCAGCCTGGGCTCCAGGGAGAGCATTGTTTCCAATAGCCACCGGGCTGGAGGCAGGAGCAGAAGGGAATGACTTGGGATGAGGGTCTAAGTGGCACCATCTGCTTCTGAAGGGCATCGTTTGGGCAGCAGAGGAGGCTCCTGGAGTTAAGTAATTGGGAATAGCAGGCTCCTGGCTGGAAAATGTGCCAGCCCTCCTGGCAAAAAGCTGTTAAATCTCTCTTGCTGGCACGTGGAAGCAGTTCTGTGTAACAGGGCTCCAAAGGCTCTTTTTAACCCTTGGTGTACATTAAAAAAAAAGGCAACCTGAGGCACTTTTGATCTTGGAATGGCATGTGGCCAGGTGTTGGGAATAAAGGGGAAGGTGGGTCCTCATGGAGGTATGTGAACAGCTCCCAGTCTGATCCTCCTGTGCTGCCAACAGCCAGATGTGGCCTGCCAAAAATGCACACAAAATGGTGCCTGTTTTAACAGCTTTAGCAGGAAAACACAGGGTGTGATGAATGATTCATGAGAATCAATAGAACCCGAGGCATTTACTGCCCCTAAAACCAGTGCCTGCCCGCCAAGGGGTGCATTTGCAAGGTGAGTGATCACAGAATGCTCTGCTGGCTTTTGGGATGCAGTCACAGCTCGCTGCAGCCCTCACCCCCTGTCTGCAGCCAGGCCCAGGAGCCTTTCATTCCCCAGATGAAAGCAGGAGCAGTTGGGCATCTCCCAGCGAGCACAGATACAAACAAGGCCCCATTTTGCATCCCCCCCTCCTAGGGTGGCTTCCTTGGAAGCTTTGGCCTCCATCCTGTTTGTCTGATTCACGATCAAAAGAGTGTTGCTGCCTACGTGTGTCTTGAAGCATTTTCTTCTTTCATATCTCACATAAATGGCCAGTTTCTTCATTAAAATGAAATGGAGGTAAATGAAATCAAGTAAGATCTGTCTCTGCAGTGGTTGTATTTTGCTGATAGTGAGACCAGGGCTGGGCAAAGCTCTTTTGGGACCTTTTCTGGTGTGCAGGGGAAAAGGATGCTGCATAGCCAGATGGGTTTTCCTGCCAGGGGGAAGGTTGGATCTAAGAGTCCAAGTCCCAGCCATCCTGAAGATGAAACAGTTGGATCATAAAACATGTATTTTTTTCAAGTCTGATCTGGATGTTTTTTAATCTTCCTCAAATTAAAGGAAAATCTCTTGTTTGACCCAAAACAAAATTGTTTTCTTTGGCCAGCCAACTAAAAAATCAGCTCTGTCCCCAGTGTCGGTCCAAGCTCCTTTCCTGATTGTGCCTCCACAGCAATCCTGCTCCATGCAACTTTACCAGTCCTGGATTAGAGCCTTGTTGCTAAAGAATTTGCAGGAACAAGAGAGTTCAGCTACTTGCTCTAAGTTTAGTCCAACTCTTCTGGTTAAGTTTGTAAATATTTGTTCATATCCTACCTCGGTTTTATGGACGTTTGTCCAGATTCTATTTTTCAGCTGTTTAATCATTTCTTTTGTGACATTTTCCAAAACAATATATATATGTTTGCTTGTGTGCCTGGTGAAGCTGAGGTTTTGATGTAACTGCGAAGTTTCCATCAATGGTGGAATTAGAAGCCCTTTATGTGAAAATGAAGGATTTTGGTTAGGAAACAGATGAACTTGATGTCCTTTGCCACCCCATTTTTACCTTTGCAGCCTCCTCTGGGTTGTGACTGGTGAGCCTGGTAGCTGTCCCATGAGGTTTAGGTGATTAGGATTTATGAGTTTATTTTATTTTTTTTCTTGTGCCTTGGGAAGACCTTTGGCTCCCATTATCTGTGGTCTTTGGTCTCTTATGGAGGACAAACCTGCAGACCACTGTACCATCCTGCCAGCCCCACCCTCACCTGAGAACCTGCAGCTTGATGGGGAATTTTTTACAGTTCTTAAAGCTGTTAGTGGTGTGCTGGGTGGGTTTTTTTCCTTCCTTTAATGTTTGTTATCCTCCTCAGGAGACGTGTCGGAAGTGCCAGGGGCTGTGGAAGGAGCACATGAATCTCACCTGTGAGCAGCTGGCTGAGAAGGATGACATCAAATACAGGACATCCATGTAAGTGAGAGGGGAAAACAGGGAGGTGGATGAGCTGGCACTCACAGCACACTGTCCCTCAGTCCTGGGGATGGCAGAGCTGAGGGGTCAGACAGCTCCCAGGATGGGATTTCTGTCTGTGAAAGACACTTGGCAGCAGCTCCAGCTGGTAATTTGAGAACGTGGGAAAGCTGTCACCAGCCCAGCCTGCTCCTCTGGCTGGCCCAGTGTCTGCAGGCTGGCACCTGGTCCTTCTCCGAGGTGAGAAACCCCCATTAGCATCGCTGGGGGGAGAAAGAAGGGAGGTGGAGGCAGAGGAGTGGATTGAGTCACAGTAGGTCATTACTGGCCTTTGAAAATCTGCAGTGGAGACTGCACTGTTTGCTCAGCTGCTGCTTTGTGGGAGAGGATGTGTTTTCCTCCAGAAGCTTTTGCCTGTTTCTAACCAGTTTGTAGGAATTGTTACAAAGTGCAGTCACATTTTGAAATATGCAGATGTAAATCTTGACTGTTACCCTAAAATCTTTTGCAGTTTGATTTCCCTCCTATCTACAGTAAATGACAAAATCTTTTGCCTTCAGGAAACGAGGGAATTTTCATCCATGGAGCTAAATGTCTGGTGCAGTCAAGTGGGACTTGCCCACATTGCCCCATCCCTTCCTCTCTGGTTTAGTCTGTCTGGCTTGAGTAGAGGTTGTAAAGCTCCACCACTGGGATTTGAATGATTCTTGCTTGCTCATCCCACAGTCCTTAATTCAGAAAAAAATCTTTACAGATTTTATATTACTTTTTTTTCTCTGCTGATCCTTTCCCTGTAGGAAAAAGGGATGAGAGAGAGGAGGAATGAGTTGTCATGTCCCTAATAAGGAAAAAATAGCAGTTTCAAAACCTTCAGCAGATTGTGTCTGTGGATAGATGAGTCTAACTGCCTGATACAATAAAAACTTCCTTTTGAAGCCCTGCATAAGGAAAGGGAAGCCCAGCTGGAGTTCAGGCTAAACTTCCTGCCTTGCTCAAAGTTTCCAAAAAAAAATCTGCATTGACAGCATCCTGTTGAGTGGCAGAGGGAAGAGCAGCTGCAGCTCCAAGGAGAGTCACTCTCAAGTTGTGTTTTTGTGCCTATTCTTAGCACATCTCCACATGCCTGGGTGCAGGTCATGCTGGCTGTAACTCTGTGGGAACCTTGGGTGTCTGCAAGGCTGGGAAATTCCCACCTCACCATTCCCTGCTCCTCTGGTTGTGCTGATGGAGCAGTTTGTGGCGCTCTGCTGTAGTCCTCAAAAATACTTCCCTGCCATCTCCCAGACATTTGTTAGCTTTGCAGATGCTGAAGCAGCTGGGTGGAGATGCCTGGCTAAGGATGATCCTTCCCCAGTGCCAGAAGAATTGTGCTTCCCTCCATGCAAACACGCTGGCTTTGCTCTGCTGTCATCAAATTTCACTTCTAGGTTGTGAATTAAAGTGTAACATGATCTCCAGCGGTCAGAAAATGGGCCCTCAGGATGATAATTTATATTCTGAAGTCTTTTAATTAAATGACCGAGCCTTTCTTCATTTCTGTGCCAAAATAGTCTTGCTGTGAGCTGAGCCTTGCTGGAGTATGTGTCACTGCCAGGGTGTCCCTTGGGAACAGGGATTGAGCTTTGTCCTGGATTCCCACTTGTGCTCTGGTAGATGAAAACCCTTTTCTTAAACCTAAAGCAATAACCTCTGCAAAATGTATGTAGGGAATCTTAGAGAAAAGATAACACCTCTGTGGGGAAATGTGATTATTTTTCAGTTACTGATTTAAATTTAACAAACACTAAGTGAATCTGGAGCATAGCAGCCAGGCTTGGAAGATAAATACATGGTCATGGCAACTTTGTAGCCAGAGCAACAGGCAAACATAAAAGCTAGAGGTGACAGCCAAATGTTTGCTTTTCCTGAACTTTATCTCCTTGGCTGTATTTTCCTTCAGCCAGCTCAAGCATCCATGTACCCTTTGGCTCTTGAACTTGCATCTCAAATTCCTCCCAAGCCAGAGGCTGGTGCTTTGGCTCTCGTGGAAACCAGGATCAGGGCTGCAGCATGCAGCCAGTGATTGACTTTTTTTCACTGATTTTGTTCTTGAGTTGTCATGGGCTGGCTCCAAGTGGAGCTGAGCCCAGACCTTCTTGGAACAGCAGCGGGCTTGGGGATGGAATCGGAGCAGAGAGGAGGGGGTTAAAGCCTTGCTGGGGAGGTGTAAAAGTCATTTTATCACAGGCTGGTGAGTGCAAACACCCCTTTGCTAATTGTCCCTGGTCTTGCAGAGAGGAGAAGATGACAGCTGCCCGGATTAGGAAGTGCCACAAGTGTGGGACAGGCCTGATCAAGTCGGAGGGCTGTAACCGCATGTCGTGCCGCTGCGGCGCCCAGATGTGCTACCTCTGCCGGGCTGCCATCAACGGCTACGACCACTTCTGCCAGCACCCCCGCTCCCCTGGGGCACCCTGCCAGGACTGTGCCAAGTGCTCCCTCTGGACAGACCCCACAGTAAGTAACAAAAGAGTTTTGTCAATGATTCTCACCCCAGTTTCAATCAGCACCCACACCGCGCTTTGCAATACGCACATTCCACTGGGGGAAATGGTTTTAGTCAGCTCAACTTTCACCTTTCCCAAGGCAGCTAAAACACCACACTGGGATCCTGCAACAGCACAGAGTCACATCTGACCACAGCTTGGGAGGAGCTGGTGTTGCTTTAGGGAAAATCAGCTCCTTTCACATGAGGGCTGGGAGTGCTCTGAGTGCTGTTCTGGAGAGTGAGGCTGGTGGGGAGCAATGCTGGCACCAGGCACAGCAGCCAGCTTTGGGATTATTGGGACTCACTCCTACTTTTGCAGCTGAGATAATATTGGCATGGCTTGGCATTTGGAGGCAAGGAGAATTGTGGTTTTGGTGCCCAGATGATCTGACTGCGGGCTGTCAATCCTGTCACAGAGATGGACCCATCAGAAAAGTGCCTGCAAGCCCAGAGTTGTAGTTGGGTCCATTGTCAGGGCTGTTGTCAACAGCTGCAGAGGGAGAGCTGAAGTGTGGAGTGAGCTGTAGTAATTTAATACAGTTCCTATCTGTGACAGGCTTGGGAAAACTTGCTGCAGCAAGTAAGTCTCTGTAGATAGAGGTCTTCAGTACTGTAAATCCAGGAGTGTTGGAAGGAGCTGGAGTTGAATTTCCTGATTTTAGCAAAGCCGTAGAGAAACATGAACGTGGATCTGCCTTCCCAGGGCTGGCCTGAACTTCCTTTTTCCTAATGGTTCTTTGTCTTGGGTTTCTGCAGCTTTCCAGGCTGTTCCCAGCCCCCCTGTCTGCAGGGAATGTGCACAATCCTGCATCTGCACAGAGTCAGGGAAAATCCACTCTAAATCTCTCCTTTCTACCTCCAGGCTCTTGGGGATCTCCCAGCAATGTCACAACCAGCATAAGCTTCCAAGTCTTTTGCTTGCCTGCTTTTATTCCCTGAATTATCCTGTCAGTGTGAGCTGTTAAACTACACACAGCCTCCTCCTTGCAGGCACCCCTGGAGCATTTCTGACACCTGGTTCTGAGTTTCTGGGATTGCTGTCCCACTCCTTTTCCAGCAGGATGTGATTTGGGGCTCAGCAGTGCTGGCATCCGTTGTTCCTGCCAGGCTGCTGATTGTGCTGGGGGATGGCATTTGTTCAGAGCCAGAGAAAACATGAGGCCTCTCAAAAAAGCTCGTACTGTACTTCCAAATAAATAAATAAATAAATAAGCAGCACAAAGAGGCCACTGTCACCAGGCCCTTTCCACCTCTCTAATTAACCAATGTTGTGGCAAAGAAAAATTTCCCACTGTCAGCACAGAGCTGGCACTGCCTGCTCTTTTATTATTTAATTCTTTTTGGGATGATGGAGTGCTGGTGGGATGGGGAGGTGAAGCTGGGTGGCTGTCCTTGCTGCAGTGCTAAGAGTAACGCAGAACTCAACTGCTGGCTTGAAGCTGCAATGATGGTACCTGTGTGGATGGTCCTCCCTCATAAGGGGCTGGGGACACCAACCCAACCCCTCCAGGGTGATCTCTGCTCTCATATGGGATGTGGAGACAAGAGTTAGCCTGGTAGATGTAAAGAGGAAAATGGAATTTGAGTCTTGGCATGGAGATTTGAAAGAGCAAAAGACCGTTGCATCAGTAGTGTTCTGTCCTTTGCCAGGGATAAGGTCCATCAAAGGCATGGCTTTGAAAGATCTGGTTTGAGTCTAAATCCCTATTATTTACAGCAAAATTCAGGTTTCTTTATAATAAGGAACCTTTGTTCTTTTCCAAATGTTTAATGTTTTCCCAGTCTGAAACAGTTCTTGTGAAAGTATAAGTAAACCTATTCATTAGCTTGGGTTAAAAACAAATTAAAAGCAGTCCTCTAGGAATGGCAGCATCTGTTAGTCTTTGTCTCAAATGATCTTGAGAGAGTAAAGCAGAGGCTTCAAAATTTCCCATAATTAAAGGTTAGTTAAGATTTTGCCCCTAAGCTGTAATCAGGCTGGAGTCTGATTTAAAAGTATCAGTGCAATATTTGCTGGTTCTGAGACAAGCTGCAGTCCTGCTGTGGTGAGCAGCTTCCAGGGGGGCCAGGCAGGAATTGTTTAATCCCTGCATTTCCTCTGGAGCTAACTGGTGCCCTGCACCCCTGCAGGAGGTGCCAGGAGCCCTTCCCGGGGAGCTGCTTGGCCAAAAGTCCTCATGTCCCCCCATCCATGTGGGCTCTGCTCTGCAGGAGAGGCTGATGCAACATTGCCAGAGACAAAGCTCAGGAGGGAGCAGTGGGAATAAAGCTGTTAGAAAGCATCCAGAGAGATGGTGCAGGGCCTTGAGGGGAAGCTGTCTGAGGAGTGGCTGAGGCTATTTGGTTTGTTCAGCTGAGGGGAGATTGACTGGGGGCTGCAGCTCCAATCTCTGCTCCCTGTGAGCAGGGACAGGACCCAAGGGAACATCTGGAGCTGTGCCAGGGAGGGTTAGGTTGGATATCAAGAGAAGGTTCTTTCCCCAGAGGGTGCTGGGGCACTGGAGAGGCTCCCCAGGGAATGGGCACAGCCCCAAGGCTGCCACAGCTCCAGGAGCGTTTGGACATCACCAGGCACAGGGAGGGATTGTTGGGTCTGTGTAGAGCCACATGTTGGACTTGATGATCTTTGTGGATCCCTCCCAGCTCAGGACACTTTATGGTTCTACAAATTGGCTCTGGGATGCAGGGGCTGTGTTTGCCCTGATTTCTAAACATCTGTAGCAAACCTAAGGCTGCTTGTGTGCATTTCATCCAGTTTTACAAATCCTGGGATGCAATGGGATTAATGCATTCTGGTAAACCAGGTTCTGCTCTCAAATGTATTATTTTGAATTTAATACTCATCTTTGGGCTCTCAGTAATATTGCACAGAGGCTTTTTTTGGCTTTAAAGTTTTAAGATGTTTTCAGTAAACTCTTAAAACCCTCCCAAAGGCCCATAGTTAAAGTTCAAAGCAGAAAACTAATCATCATGAGGTGTTTGCAATTATCCCCCCTTCTGGTGTCATAAAAAGATGATGTTGAGAGAAGACTCTGTAAAACTTCAAATGCATGAAGGAAATGCATGAAGTGCACAGTGCTGCCTTTAGGATTTGGAAGGGGAGGGGTGGGGGAAGCTCCCCTAAATTTAGGATGTGGAGTTTGTGGTGGGCTTGGGGTTTTTTTAACTGCTATAAAATGCCTCAATCATAAGCATATGGTTCATCCAGGGGAATTCACACAAAGATATGGAATGCCTGTTGCTAAAATAACTCTGCATTTCTTGAACTCCAGCGTGTGCTTGGTCCCCGTGCTGGCCCCCCTTTTCCTGCAGCGCTGCGGATGCCCTGTTCCAGTTAGAGCACAGGCTGCTTTTATCCCTGCTTCCTGCTGCATGGAGCAGCACCCAGAGACAGCCCAGGCCTGTTCTTGCTCAGCCTCTCTGCAGCTGATCTGGGAATGATTTGAAACAAAACCCCTCAGTCCTTTGGAAGCCTCCGTCGTGAAAAATCATTTCGAGTTTATTAGGAACGGCTGCGGCCACACGTACGTGGAAAAAAGAAAGCAGTAAAGAGGCAGAAAGGGGAGGCAGTGGTGCTGAAGCACTTTGTGAAGTAGGGGAGGAGTTGCAGAGCCCAGAAATAGGCACCAGGACTCTTGTTTTCCCTCTTTTCAGGAGGCGGCAGCCGCTTCCCGGTGACACTTAATAATTAAAGATAACGAGAAGCGCAGGAGATAAAAACAGAGCTTTCAAAAGCTCCCTGGCTGGCACTTTTGTTCTGGGCAGAGGAGGTTTTATTTGGGGGGAGGTTGTCTCTGTGTGACTTGCTGAGCTTTTATCTCCTTTGCTGCTGTATTTTCTCATTCCCAAGGGCAGTTTGTTTCTCCAGCAGCTCTTTCTGCCTGTGGCAGGGCCCTGTGTGGATGTGGGTGAGGTGTCTGTGCAGCAGCATTGTTGGATCAGGCCTCCCTGCCATGAAAAGGTGCCTCTCTTAGCAACCCAGCCCTGCTCCTCACTAATCCATCCCCAGACCAAGCCCTCTGTGCTGCTGTGATTGGCTCCGTGCTCGCTGCATTCCGTGGATTCAATGGCAGAGGGCTGAAAGGAAAAGCTTCCTCTCCATGCCATGCTGAGAGCCTTTCCCAGGTGGGGGATGGCAAGGGCAGGCTCCCACACTGGCCAGGGATCAGATTTGTTTTCCTTGGCTACAGCATGGGATGCACAGAGCATCCCACTGCTGGGTGTGGGGCAAAGCTTGGTGCTGTTTTGTGCCTTGAAAGCACAGCTCCTGCTAATGACCATGTCTGCTTTCTGCAGATAAAAAGGGTGAATGCATCTCAGAAATCCTTTGCATTTTCCTCTTGGCCACCTCCCTTCTCCCGTGATGCAGCAGAGTGTGGGGAAGGGCCACGTTGTAGCATTGCCCTGCATTTCCTCTCTGGCAGAAAAGCCAAATTACATCTTTGCTCACAAAAGCTGCCCAGTGCTGAGGAACCCCCCCCAGGGTTGGGAGGTTGAATTTTTTCCTTTTTTCTTCTTTATTTCTTTGATTTTTTTTGTCTTGCTGTAGGCAAGGCAGCTGACAGGAAGATGACTGTTAACTTGACAAGATAAATGCCTTCAATCCACACAGCCTGTGAACAGGCCATTAAAATTATAATCTAATCCTTTTTTAGGGGACTTGAATCCGCTCAGGGAAATGGACACAAGAAGCTTTTGAAATCCTTCTGCCTCCACCCCATGTGATGTTAAAAGGTTTCTCACCACAAAACCAGCCATAAGTGTGCTAATGAAATCTTAATTTTCGGTGTGGGTGCTTTACCCCTCGATGAATCTGTCATCTTTCTAATTACTGTGGTATGAAAAAACAGCCTTTGCTTCCAAAGAATTAGAAGTGTTTTGTAAGATTCACTAAAATAGCACCAGGACTTGTTTGTTGGTTGTTTTTTTTTAATTCTGACCTACACAATATGTATTAGGCAGAACTTGTGGCATCAGCTTTCTTTAAGAACATCCTAAAATTATCTTGCTGTTTACATATCATCAATTCTTTTGTTCCATCTGGGATGTGGATCTTTCCTAATTACTGCAGGTATTGAACTGTGCTGTGTATTCATCAGTTGCCAAATTTAATGTCAGCCTCTTAATGTGCGGTGGTTTTTTTTTGTTCTTGTGATATTAATGGATACCAGTCTTGCAGAAATACTGGTAAAAAAAAAAAAAAATCCAAGCTAAGTCTTGGTATGTGAGATTAAGTGTAAGCACTTCTTAACCTTCCAGTGGGAAAATACACTTTTATCAGCAGAGAAGCAACAGGGCTGATAAGTTCTGTTCTTGGAGATGGGTTTGTTGTGGCTCTTCTGTGATTTGTGGTTTCAGAGCTTGTCAGGAACTCCTCATCCTGACCCAGGTCTGCTCCTGGCAGGTTTTTGCACCCAGGGTGTGCTGTGAGCTCTTGAAACCCCTGAGGAGATGGAGCTGAGTGGGGTCTGTGGTTGCTGCACTTTGGGGATGTGTTTTATGCTGTGCTGGGGCTCTGGGGTCGGTGTGGAGCTCTGGCAGATGGGTTTGCTGCTCCCAGGAGCTCTGGGAGCTGCACTAATCAATCCAGCAGCACCTTGGGCCAGTGCAGCTGCCTGCAGCCCCGGGGCAGATGGATGTGTCCAGCCCATCACAGGGAGGTCAGCTGCAGTTTAATCTGATAGGCTGCAGAAGGGTCTGGGAAAGCTTTTGTGTGTCCAGTTTTGTGCAGGACTGACCAGAGCTGCAGCATCAGGGGTGGTGACAGGAAGGGGAAGCACCACTTGACAGGATTAACCATAGATTTTTGTTGGAAAGGACTTCAAAGCTCATCTTGTTCCACCTCCTGCCATGGGCAGGAACTCCTTCCACTACCCCAGATTGCTCCAAACCCTGTCCAACCTGGCCTTGGGCACTGCCAGGGATGGGGCAGCCACAGCTTCTCTGGGCAGCTGTGCCAGGGCCTCCCAGGGAAGAGTTTACTCTGTAATCACAGATTTAGACTAAAGTAAAAGCATTTTGTTAAGTTGAAGGACACATTTGTAGGCTTTAAGGTTTATTCTTTGTGTGAGGAAAGGAGATACTGAGTGATCTTGCTCAGCTGAGCTTAAAATATATTTCTTGTCACATAAACCTTCAGGTGCATCTCCAGTAATAAAATGAAATGGGAGTGGTGGCTCTACCCATTTTCAACAGCATTGCAAAATATAGTCTGAGAAGGAAAAAAAAAAAAAATCAAGTCTTAAAGCTTGAAACCAAGCTTTGAGAGTGCTGCTGGGGCAGCTAAAGAGCAGGGGGTGTTTGGCTGCCTGTGGAGCATGCCCAGGTGGTTTTCCAGCCAGGAATACTGATATTTGGGGGGTAGTTAGGCATTCCATGTAGGCTCAGAAGAGATAGATAGGCTGTAATTAACAGCCCATGCAAGCAGCCTGCTAGGGAAAGAAAAAAACAAAAAAAAGCATGTCCTGGAAAGTCTTAATTTTTAACCATCTACTCAGAGAATAATAAAAGGGAGGGAAGTATTGAGTTTTTGGCTTTCTGCACATTAAGATAACTTCAGTCTCCCAGGGAAACCTTATCTGCTGGTGGAGGAGGGGATTTCTCCACAAGCTTCCCAGGCTGTGCATGTGCAGCACTGTCAGCTGGGGACTGGGGAGCTTAAAATCATCTCAGTGTAGCTGCATGCACAATGCACATTTTGGATTTAGTTCCAGAGCACTCTTCAAAATAAGAGATTTTTCACGTTAAGAGTGTTCAGGAAGAAATTTATGTGTTTTGGCAGTACTGAAATTAGGGTGACTAAAACAAGCAGAGTCTTGTGCTTTGTGGAGTCCTTGGGGCTCAGGGTTCCAAACACTGTCCTGGAGGTTTGGCTGCTCTCCCTGAAATCCCCAGGTTTGGTTTCATCCCCACAGACATGCAGAAACTCACCTGAGGCTTCATTGCATCGTTGGATCTTACTGAGGCTCCTTTGAGTTAAGAGAGCTTAAGGTGATGAGAGGCAGCAGGACAAATTGAATTTCTGGCTTGTTCTTGCCTTCTCAGTGAGCAGCAGCCCTGAATATTCTTGCTATAACCTCTAGACAGACATTAAAGAAACATATTTCGATTTATGCCCTTCTTAGAGTTACAGATAAGATCTAAATGGCACCATTTAGCTACTAGAGCCAGGATTTAAGTTGTGTTAATTCCAGCTGTTGGGCCAAAAACTCTACAAGTGCTAGGATAATGTAAATATTTAATAGACTATTGCCATTAAAAAGATTAACAGCTCTTCAGAGGGGTGGAGCTGGGTCGCTGTTCTCTGGTTTCCATCAAGTCAATGAATTTTAGTGCTGATCTCCCTGGAAAGCTGATCCAGGCATCTTGGTCATACTCCATAGAGTGCAGGTTATTTGTACTGCTGCAGTTCCCATCACAGCTTTGCTTTTGGGTAAATCTAGGCCAGCCCCAAATGAGGACAATTCAGCCAAATTAATCTGTTTTGGTGAAAATGTGCTGAAAAGAAAAGCAGCATTGAGAGAACAGAGAGCTACTGCAGCAGGAACTCTCCCACTGATTGTTGGTATTCCTTGATTTCTAGGAAGATGATGAGAAGATAATTCATGAGATTCAGAAGGAGGCCGAAGAGGAGCAAAGGAAGAAGAATGGGGGTAAGTCACTGTTGGGATCACACTGAGGATGGATGATGGGGCAGCACAGGGCTCCCAGCTGCTGATGGATCTCTGGACCTGCACTGGGCTCTGTTCTCCTGGGAGCTGCTCTGTTTTTAAAGTGCTGTTGCACAAATTTTTGCTGGGATTGTGAGCAAGCACAAGATTTGTGTCCAGCTCTCATGTGGCACCAGCGTTGTGGCTGTCTCTGCTTGGCAAAGTAGCTGAGGAGCATCAAAACCTCTAAGCTGTGGTGTTGGGGGGCACAGGGGCTGCCCCACGTCCCACAGCAGGAAATGCTCCTTTTTGTGGGGTGGTGGTGGTGAAAGCAGCCAGGCTGGAGAGCTCATGGGGCTCATCAGGCAGTGATGCTGTGCGCTGTGCTTGGAATGGGACTGATGGTGGTGGTGGGGCGCCGGGCCGCTCTGTGGGGCGCTGAGCTCATGGGTGGGGTGAGGAGCCGCTCTGTGAGGTGACAAGATCATGGGTGGGGCACCGGGCCGCTCTGTGGGGTGCTGAGTGCTCTGTGGGGCGCTGAGCTCATGGATGGGCTGCTCTGTGGAGCGCTGAGCCGCTCTGTGGGGTGCTGAGCTCATGGGTGGGGTGAGGAGCCGTTCTGTGAGGTGACAAGCTCATGGGTGGGGCACCGGGCCGCTCTGTGGGGTGAGGAGCTGCTCTGTGGGGTGCTGAGCTCATGGATGGGGCGCCAGGCCGCTCTGTAGGGCAATGAGCTCATGAGTGGGACAATGAGCCGCTCTGTGGGGCGTTGGGCCGCTCTGTGTCTGTGGGGTCACTGCTCTTTGCTCTCCCCCTGTGCAGAGAACAGCTTCAAGCGCATCGGCCCTCCCGTGGAGAAGCCCGTGGAGAAGATCCAGAGGATGGAGGCCATCCCCAGGCCGGTGCCCCAGAACTTCCACCAGCCCCGGATGCCCCCGTACCCCTTCGTGCACCCCCCGTTCCCCCTGCCCCCCGTGCGGCCCCTGTACAACAACATCCCCCTCAACATCGGCCCCATCCCTGCCCCCTACGTGCCCCCCCTGCCCAACATGAGGGTGAACTTTGATTTCCCCCAGATCAACGTGCAGCTGGAGCACAACCTGCCTATGCACTTTGGGCCTCAGCCCCGGCACCGCTTCTGACCTGCCCCACAGCACAGGGCAAAGCCACCCCTTCATGTCACCCCCTCCCCACTCCAGCCCCTCTGGGGTCTAGCCAGCAGCCAGGGGACTCAGTGTCCCTGTGCTGCCCCCTCTCTAGGGCTTCTCCAAATCTCTGCAATCCAACATTTCAACCTGTGCTGCAACAGGGTTTGGTGCTACATTTCCCAGGGGTGGAGTTCCCCCCCAGATGTTTTGTTTTGACAAAGCCTGTTCAGGCAGCTGTTGGGAGGAAAAGAGAGGCTTTGTAGGACACAGGGATACAGCTGTTCCTTGGGGAATTCCCAGAAATCCTGCCTTCCTGCTGGCCAGAGCAGCAAAGTGAGCCTTGGAGGAAGGGAGGAGACACTTGGCATCTGAGTGAGCATAAAACCTTCAGGAGTGAGGTAACAGGAGGCAGCTGCCCCAGCCTGCTGCCTGTGCTGAGGCTCAGGGCTGGGGTTCCTGTGTTCTCCAGCATCCCTGTATCCTGTTGGCACCTCCCAGCAGAAATAAATTGTTCAAAAGCAAGTCCATGTAGCATTTTTAGTGTGCCTCACTCTCCAAGCAGAGCCAGGGGCTGCAGCAGCTGTCCCACTGCTCAGGGCTTGGTAGGAAGCCCACAGCCATGTTCTGTTTGGGGGTGTTAGGAAGTGGCAGGAGATTTGGGCACCCAAATCTTTGGCTGGATTGAACTTGCCCCCTTTGAAGGGCTCAGTTTTCCCCCCTAAAGGTGTGTGCCCCTCAAACGTGGCCTTTGCTTTGCTGTTCTCATCTGGCATCCCAAACCTCCCCCAGATTCTGGCAGCAGTGCTCAGGCAGCTGTGGAACCACCTGGAGCCAAAGCTGTGCCCTTACTGCAAAAACTGCCTGGGAGACACCCAGACAGACGTGCAGGCAGTGATGTGTCCTGTGGAAGGAAAATTGGGAATGTTCCCTGGAGCTGCCACGAGCTGGGAGCCCCTGTACCCAAACCCTCACACCCAATGGGCAGCTGGGGCCTCATGCTGCAGGAAGCTGGCTGCTTCCACAGCACCAAATAACTCCTGGAAATGTGTGTGTCAGCTTAATTGGCTTTGGAAAAGTGTGTTAAAAGTTAAACCTGAGTATTGCTGGGCTTGGAAAGTGAGGGAAAAGCAAAACTTCCTTGTGAGAGGTGGGGGTGCAGTGCTGGGCTGTGGGAGGAGGGTGGCACGAAGCCCTTTCTCCACATCCTTTGGCTGTGCTGCCTGGTACAGGCCCCATCTAGAAAAGAAAATGGTTGGAGTGGAAAAAAACCCTCTTCCCAGGAATGTTGGGCTGGCTTCTAGCAGCCCATTTGTGCTGTTGTTCTCCACATGTTTTGTTCTGGCCTTCATCCTGTTCTGTCCTTCTGGGAGCTCTCTGGGTGCATCTCCCCTCCTGTCATTCCCCCCTGTATTGCAGCATCCAGGTGTTTTGTGGGTTTCTTTGTGTTTTTCAGGTGAAATTCCCTGTCTCCACCTCGCAGCTTCTGCCAAAGCCCCAGTGCAGCACAGGGAGCCCTGGGGTGTGCAGGGGGCACAGGGTGTCAGTGGGATGCTCCTGACAGGGCCTGGCACAGCATTTGGGGACTGCTCTCCCAGGCTGGAGGATTTCCCTGCCTTTTGGAGCTGAGTGCTTTTCCCATTGCCTGTGGGTCAGACATTCCCTGTGGAGCTCTCTGGCTCCTCTGTGCCGTGGCCTCTCCAGCATTAATAACCAACTGTTCTTCCCTTGCTGCTGGAATTTTCTATTTTGAATTGGTTTATTCCTGGCAGGGGTGTGGGGGCTGCAGGAGCTCTGTCACTTGCTGCTCAGCTGGGCTCTGACTCTGACCAGGTTTAAATCCTGCCTTGCACCACTGATTCCTGCAGCAGACAGGAGCAGGAATCCTGTAGGGCTTGGAGAGGGAGAGCTTTGTCACAGCAGCTGCTGGAAAACACACCCAGGGCAGAGTGGTGCCTTCCCTCGTGCAAAGGGAATCCTGTTTGCTCATTAGCTGAGGTTTGTGGGCTCAGGGGCTGGTTTGGATGAGCCCTCCAGGCTCTCCAAGGCATTTTCCCTTCCTGGTGGGTGCAGGAGGGATCAGGCAGTGGCCCAAACTAAGAAGGACATAGGGTGGTCATCCAGCAAAAAATGGAGTTGCAGGGATGTGTGGGTATGGAGAGCTGAGCCTTGGCAGAGGGAAGGGTGGGTGTGGAGCAGAGGGGCTGCAGAGGTGGCACAGAGGTGGCACGGGGAGGTTGGTGGCTGTGATCCATCAGGGTCACTGCTGCCATGGTCCTGGAGGAGCCTGGAGGATACAGAGGGAAGGGAAGGGAGGGTTCCCTGCCAGAGCCAAGGGGTTGTTATTTGTGTCCAAGAGGGGATCAATCAGTGCCTGGGCTGTGGTGTGCAGGTACACCATGCCCACCACACCCAGCACTGCCCCTCTCCCCAGAGAAACACCCAAAACCTTGCAGCCCAAGCACGCGGCTGCTTCTCCCCTCTAACCCAGGAGATCTCAAGTTGTTTCTGAATCTGTGTTGATTTATTAAAAAAAAAATATATATAAAAAGCCCAAAACTTAATGAGCCACCCAATCCAGCCTTGAGCTGGTTTCTAACTCCTGCATCCCACTTTCCCTCTTGTCCCAGTCTTTGGAATTGTTTAAAGGTTTTGAAGGCAATGAGGAGGTTGCTGTGCCCAGGCTGATCCCATAACAGGTACTTCTTACAGCTAATTGCAGTGTCCCATTTACTTGCCTTAAAGGTGGAGAGAGAAACTTAGTATTTGCACTTAGCAAAACGTTGTATTAAAAGAAAAAAAAGACCTGTAAAGATGTGCATGTTCTGCAACTTTGCATAACAATAGCTGAAAATAAATAGGTGGTTTATTAAAAAAAAAAAAGGAGAAAAAAACCAAAAAATATTTTTCTTTACATTCTGGTAGTAAACAGTTCTAATATTCTGTGTGTAAAAAGTTCCTGTATTATATTGTAATTTGAATTTTTGTAAATAAATTTGTGCACTCTGGCTTTTCACCTCTGTGCTTTCCTTACAGCCATGACCTTGTTCTCCCATCCTGCCTGTGCTGTGGAAACTGCCCAGGTCTAAAGCAAAACCCCAACTGATCCTCCTGGAACAGCTGAACGTGCTCCCTGTGCTCCCAAGGAAAAACTGGATGGGATAGAAAATGGTTTCCAGTCACTCCTTTAAATGGAAACCAGGATGGGGGGAAGGCTGAGGGGATTTCCCCTCTTGCTGGAGTCTGGTGAATGATGGTAAATGCAGAATCCAGCCTGGAGGGGAAAAAAAGGAAATGTGTGCTGGCAGCTGGGGAGAGGGGAAGGGGGAGAGTCCTCCTGCAGCTCCAGAGCCCTGCCCTGGGTGGGCACCCCCTGGCAGAGCTGCTGCCCTGGCTGGGGGTCACAGCCTGGTGTCACAGATGTCACAGTGAGGCCATCAGAGCTGCTCAGCATTTCCTGCACTGCCCTGGTTTCTCCCTGTTTATGGTCAGGACTGCACATCCTTCCTTCCTTCCTTCCTTCCTTCCTTTGACCCTTGCAGGGCTCACCCCCCCAATCTGATGGTGAAGGTCCCTCTGGGCAATGCCATCCCCCTGGGGTGTGTACCTGGGGGGTGCTGAACAGCCCCCCTATCCCAAAGTTTGCTTTTTCCAATCAGTTTCACATTTCCCAAGGCAGACAGGAGCCCGTGGGTGCCCAGCCAGGCTGTGGTGAGGGGCAGGGAAGCTCTGGCTGCTCTCAGTGCAGGTCTGGAGGTGTTGGTTGAGTTTCAGGGCTGCTTTCAGTTGTCCTGGGAGGGCTGGGGGCACATCTTGGCTCCAGGATGTGAGTTGGGCTGGGCTCCCCTTCCCTCTTTAGTCCTTTAGCTTGTCCTTTTTCACATCCCTGAGCAGAGGCAGATTGCTGATCCCTACCCAACCACACACCCAAACCCCCATCCCAGGAGGTGAAACACCTGAATCAAGAGGGGGCACAGCTTTGCTCCTGATCCTGACCCATCCATGGGTCACCCATCCCCGGCTGCCCCTGGGCTCAGTGGCTTCAGGCTCTGGCTTTGACTTTGCACCTCTTTGGAGCCTCTTAATCACCATTCCCTTCCCACCATCTCTAGAACTCTCTAGAACCAGCTCAGCCCATCAGACAAAGGCTCCACCACCCCAAATCTCCGCGTTCAGGCTCTTGCCAGCCCCAACAGACCACACACCAGGTTGAATCCGAATGCAGGTTTTATTTTTTAATTCATCTTTCTCCATTTGAAGCTATTTTTTTTTAAGTTATACAAATGGCACTTACAAAAAAATAATAATAATAAAAAACAAACAAACCCAAAACTTAAATTTTCAGAGTGAGATGTTTTCAGAGAGTCACAACACCCGATAAGAGGAGACAGGAGAGATGTTTGACCTAATGTCACACGGGGGAGGCCGGAGCAGGGATGACACGGGTGGGGAGGAGGTGACACAGGGAGGGGTGAAGGCCAGCGAGGGTGTGTGTCACGTCACAGGGTCACACAGGGCTTCAAGACACTCGGTCCTTGGCGGGGCAGCGCGTCCCTGGGGCCGGGGGGCGCGGGCAGCCCCCGGTGTGAGCGCAGAGCCGAGGTAGAGTCCCAGCCAGGATCCCCTGCGCCCGCCAGGGACCCCAGCCCGGAGCTGTGCCCTGCGTGGGCACAGCCACTCGCTCTCCCAGCTGAATTTAGCACCAAGCTCCTGTGGAGGGGATCCCTCCTCGTGGCTTTAAGGCTGACGAGCCCCTGCCTGGGAGTAGGGACCAGCCCTGGTTTGGCACGGCAGCGATGCCGAGAGCACCCTTGGTGTGGGGTGGGACCAGCACTCCCCCTCTGCAGAGGGGGCCCACGCGGGAAAAGGCTCCTTGGTGTGTTTGTAGGGAGCAGAAACCGGCCCTGGGAAGGCCCCAAAGGATAAAGTGCCTTTCACCACCCTAAGGAACACGCAGCATCACCCTTACAGACAGCGTTAAACTCTAATGCAGACCTAGTACAGACAACAGCTGGTCACACAGTGCCATGGAGAGCATATATAAATAGAGACTAACAAAAATACTGTTTTGGTCTTTTTTTTTTCTTTTTTCCTTTTCCAGTAGGGTTGCAATTCATGAGAGCCCAGCCCAGGTGCCCTGGGGGTGGTGGGACCAGGAGCTGCCCCCTCGGGGTGCCCGCGGGAGCGGGCGCTTCCTAATTCAGCATTAGGTGTTCAGTGATTCGCTTCACTGTTCCAGTATTTTATGAGAGAGAAAAAAACAACATCGAAGGTACTGAGCAAATATCACTGTGCAAAGTTTGCTAAGGAACTTTTCTATTCTGTAAACCAAAATCTGCAGTTTATGCTTCCAGCCACTGCCCCGGGGAGATGATGTTGGCCAGCCCGGTTTCTCCCAGGACCAAAGCCCACTGGGGATGGGCTGGATGAAGCCCCCACCCTGGCACGGGCTGGCTCTGTGTCCCCCACGCCCTCCCTCCAGGCACAGCAGCAGGACCAGCCTCAGGGCAGGCTGGACCCACCATCAGGGTCTGGGATGCTCCTCCAGAGCCAGGAGCACAAGGAGGGGTGGAGGGACGGGAGCACGGGGCTCCATGAGATGAAAGGCTGAGGCTTTCCAGACAGGATCGCCCTGAAGAATCATTTCCAGGTGTTTGGGGAGGGGCAGCTTGCTGGCCCTTCCACAGGGACGTGCAGGCACGTGCCAGCCCCATCCCAGGGATGCTGTGATATGTAAGGTCACCTCTTACAGCTCAGCTGGGGATGAACCTGCCCCACAATCCAGGAGGGGAGAGAAGCTGCTGGGACCAGCCAGCTGAGCCAGCTGAGCCCAGCACCATCTCTCCACCTTGACTGGAGCAGGGCAGGACAGGATGGATGCTCCAGGGGACACTGGCAGCACAGGCTGAGGCTGTGCCAGTGCTGATATGGCAGAAGTGAGCACAGAGGTGATCTTATTCCCTTTTTTTAATTGAGGAGAGGAAAATCAACTACCTAAGGTGATGCTCAGGGCCAGGAGGGGGATACGGCCATTTCCAAGCCCAGCAAACCTGGAGGGAGGCAGGGAAGGGGGGATAGAGACAGACTCCTCTACAAAGCTATAGGCAGGCAGCCCCACCACTTTTCCAGTTCTTACAGGGATTCAGGGAGACCCACCTCCCACATAACGCACCAACTCTATGGCAGGAGGGAAGGGCAAGCCAGTCTGAAAATCCTGTTACAGAGAGGAGAAACAGAACCCAAAGGAAAAGAGGACAGGAAGGGAAAGAGAAGTTGGCAACGGGAGGTACCCTAAAGTGCATTAATACTCCCAGAGGGTGGAGGCGTCGATGGTGTCGGCCGATGCCTTGAGCACCCCGGCGTGGTCGCCCTTCAGGTATTTGCCGTTGATCTTGATGGCCACTTTGTTATAGTCGCAGAACTCAAAAAAGAAGTCCACGGGGGTGTCGCTGCTGCTGGTGACGGACGACTCGTTCCCCACCATCCAGTACTTGCCAGTGGTATCTGCAGGAGAGGGGACACGGTGGCCTCATGAGCCACGCCAAAGGCCACAACTACCCTGGGCACTCACCCTTGATGAGCCACCACGGGGACCCCAAGGGCCACCAGGCCCAGCCCTGGGGCACCCTGGGCACTCACCCTTGATGTTGTAGGCACCATCGTTGAACTCCAGCTGGAAGACGTCGTAGGAGGAGCGGTTGGAGTCCAGCGTGCCGGTGACCTTGCGGCAGCCGATGAAGCCGTGCTCGCCGCGCAGCACGATGATGGGCCTGTTGATCAGCTTCATCACGAAATGCTCCGTCTCTCCTGCGCCGAGGGGACACCGAGGGGACACCGAGGGGCTGTGAGAGCAGCCAGGGGGGCACAGAGACACACCCCAAAGCTGGCAGGCAGCGGGGAGGAGCAAGGGCTGTGCCCTCACCCATTTCTCACCCACACCGTCTGTTCCCGTCTCACAGCATATCACTAAGAGAACTTATTGCCTGAGCATCACCTGGAAGAAGAGCCCAGCTCTGGGGGGGCATTTTTCACCCCCTGCTGCCCCGGTGTGGGGTCCCCGAGGGTCCCTTACCCGCTGTCTCCATGGAGGCTGCCAGCTGCCCGTTCTTCTTTGCTGTCACGTATTTGCCGTTGGCAGCTTTCAGGGTGATGCGCTTGTCGCACCACTCGATGTCGAAGTAGCAGCTCGCGTTCCTGTGGGGCAGAGAGGACACTCAGGGGGGTGGCATGGAGGGGGACCCTGCCACCGCCCCCCTGCTGGCTCGGGAAGGGCCAGGCTGGACCAGGAGGGCCTGCTTCGATCTGTTTGTGCAGGATGAGCCGTGTTGTGGTGGCCATCCCGCTGGGAGCCCTCGCCCCGGGGGCAGGAGGCAGGCAGGCAGCCAAAGGCACTTCTGGGCTTTCCGCCTGGCTCTCAGGGTTGAACTGCAGGGCAAACATTTCGACAGCCCCAGCCGGCCAGGAAGGATTATGTGGCCCCAGGGACCTCCAGAGCATCGTGGGCGGCAAGCCCCGACCCATCCCTGGCTTTCCCAAAATGCTCTGCCTCTGCTGGGAAGCGTTTGGGAGCACCCAAGCTGGAAAATCCCTTGAATTCCCCTGGGAGGTGCAGAGGGTGCTCTGAAGGCCAGGCAGGGCCCTGAGGACTCACTTGGTGGAGGCTGTGGACTGGATGCCCCCGTTGGAGGTGAGGGTCCAGTACTTCCCGGTGTAGGTGCGGAAGGCGCATTTCTTGGTGTCCTTGTTGATCTCCAGCTGGTAGGTCTCCTGGTCACCCTCCTCGTCCTGGTTGGCTGAAAGGTCCATCCCTACAGACACCAGAGACAGAGGGAGTTGGGGGTGGGACCAGAACCCCCCTGCAGCAGGTCCAGGGGGAGGGCAGCCCAGGAAACCCAACTGAGGGGCTCCTGCTCCCTGGGTGAGCTTTGGTGGCTCCCAAATCCCTCCCATGACCTCCCCTCTGGCATTTGAGGTTCAAATCCAGGTTTTCATTTGGTTATTTGGTGGGCAGCCGTGAGCTTCCCCTCCTGACCCAGCAGCTCCATCACAATGAAGCAAAGTCCAGTGTGGATGTTTTATAAGGAAAGGGCTGCAGTTTTTCCCAAAGGTGACAGCCAGGTTTCTCAGCCCATTAGCAGAGGCCACTGCAGCACCCATGAATCCCAGCTCCTGGCATGTTTAAGGACCACGACAAGGTTTTTCATCCACAGCTGTCACATCCCACTGGGCACTGAGGTGTGCAGGGACAGGAGGCTCAGGAAAGCCCCAGGGCAGCCAAGCCTTTCCCTGACTCCCCAGAATCATCAGCACCAGCCAGCTCTGCAGCCAGGATGGCCCTTCCCTGTGCCCAAGGGACCAGAGGCAGCATTTCCACGCAGATGAGGATGCAGCTGCTCCTGGGGCCACCAGCCACAGCCCTGGGCCACTGCCAGCCACATGTGCATCCTCTGAGCCCCAGCAAACCTGCTTAGTCAGGGCTAGCAGGGCCAAAACTGCTCCAGAGCTCTCCAGCTTGGTGGATTTCAGCCTAAAAACACTTTGGGGATGAGAGCCACAAGCTGTGGCCAAAGCCAATGGCCGAGCTCTGTGCTGGGGTGCAGAGCTCAGCCCCACTACTGAGCTCAGTGAAACGGGAGTTCAGTGGAGCTGGATGAATTTTCCAGGGCCAAACACACCTGCATCCCTCCCTGCTGCAAAGGGGGGCACAGGGCTGGAGTGCACATTCTGTCTAGTTCTGGTCCTGTGACTAAAGTAGACTTGGAGTTGCTGGAGCAGGTCCAGAGAAGGGAAATGGAGCTGGGGAAAGAGCACAAGACTGATGAGGGAGCTGGGGTCTCCTGTTCAGCCCCTCACACCGCCACAATGCATCCCAGCCCCTGGGATGCTGGGATTTCTGGTACTGTGCAGCCACTGCAAGGGCTCCAGGCAGTCTTGGTGGCCCCACTGCTCTGGGGTCCCACAGCTGCACCCAGCTGTGCTGAAGGCTCAGCTCCCTGCAGCTCCACATCACCTATCCCTGTCTCTGTGTCTCCAATCTCCCATCCCAACACCAGGAGCAGCCTCTGCCTTGCATATCCATCACCCACCTTTCCCAAAAGGATCAGGCTTTGTTCCCAGAGGGATCAGGCTTTGTTCCCAAGGGGATCAGGCTTTGAAGGCTCCACTTTGTTGGCCAGAATTTTATCTCCCACACCCGAACGGGCCCACAGCTCCCACCGGCTCACAGCACCCCCCTCTCACCAGGCACCCCCCAGCACCTTTTGCAGCTCCCATCCCAGGAGGTGCTCGGTGTTCAGGGTGGGTGGGGTGTGGAACAGCCCAGTTTAGTGGGGGTGTCCCTGCCCATGATCCCAACCCAGCCATTCTGTGATTCCAGGGTTCTCCTGATGGACACACAACCACCCTTTGTGTGCTTTGCTCCCCAGGGTGTTTGGGCAAGGCAGGGGGTGCTGAGGGCCACCAGCCCAGCCCCATGGCCACGTCCTCAGCTCCCAGAGCCGTCCCAGAGCCGCCTCCTCCCAGCACTGCCGGGGGCTGAGCCGGCGGCTCTGGGAAGGAACATTTGGTTTTGATTTTGCATCCCCGGCTCCAGCCCCAACCCAGAGCTGTAAAACGGAGAGAGAGGGGCTCTGCAGGGGCTCACAGAGAGCCTGGGCTGCGGGGAGGTGACCCTGGGGGACACAGCCCGTGCCTCAAGGCTGGCAGCACCCCTGGGCCCCCCAGCCTGTGAGAACTGTGGTTTGTGGGGAGCAGGGACAGCGGTGCTTCCCCTCCATGACTTTTCTGGGAAGGACTCACTGACCTGCAGGGAGCAGGCTGGGCAGGGCCAGGGGATGCTGAGTGCCACAGACAGGACAGGGAGCGCCAGGAGCCCCCAAACGCTGCTCCCTGTCCCCAGAGCCCCCCAGCATGGAGCACAGGGCACACACCAGCCTCCATCCCCAACCCCTGCCTGCCCATTTTCCACACTCTGTGCACGGAGCTTTGGGAGCTCTGGCTTTCCCCACTGCCTGGAAGCAGCAGCAGCAGGAGGAGCAGGAGGGTCTCGCACAGCCCCCTCCCCAAAAGCAGCAGCTGGGGTTGGGTTACAGCGACTCAGCACAAAGGAATGCGCTGGGCTGGGGCAGGAGGAGGCTCAGAGGGCTGGAGCTGAGCTGGGGGGGCTGCAGGAGGCACGGGCTGTGTGTGAGGCTGCAGCACCGTGGGGTGATGTCCCCGTGTCCCCGTGGGGAGGACAGGCTGTCCCCACAGCCATCCCCCCCCCTGCTGTGGCCGCTCCCTCTGCAATCACGGATTAATTAACGCTCCTGGTAAATTCACAGTCTGGAGCTGGCGCGGCTCTTCC
The DNA here is from genome assembly GCF_027579445.1 of Ammospiza nelsoni. Taxonomy (NCBI): domain Eukaryota; kingdom Metazoa; phylum Chordata; class Aves; order Passeriformes; family Passerellidae; genus Ammospiza; species Ammospiza nelsoni. The sequence goes on from NC_080649.1 coordinate 3,225,469, forward strand.
TGACCTTGAGGAAGCTGCTAATTACAGCTGGAGGCAGGAGGGGGGGTGAGCACACGGGGGCTGTGTGGGAGGGGGGCAGCTACGCCTGCACACCCCAAAATCCCCGGTGTGGGACGGCCTCGGGCTCTGTGTGAGCAGGGATCTTGGGGGGAATGTTGGGAAGGCTCAGGAATGTTCTCACCCCAGGGCTTCCCAATGCTGAGTCCCCAGGTCTGGGGTGCTCAGAGAGCAGCAAAGGGCTCCCCAAGCCCTCCAGGCCGGGGGGTTTGCAGGGCCGATGTGGAGCCCCCGCTGCTCTGAGCCAGGGCTGTGCATGGAGCAGGAGCCCCGTGGCCATCCCAGGGCAGGCACAAACCTCCCTGTCCTTCCTGCAGACCCGGGATTCTCTCTCTGGAGGAACCGAGCTTGATGTAGCTCGACCTCTACACCATGGGGAACTGCAGACCCAGCATGGGACAATTCAGGGCAGGCAGAAAAGTTTCCCTGTGCACTCAATTCACACAGAGTATCTCCTGTGGGCCATGCTGGGATGCTGCTGAGAGCCAGGGGATGAGCTCCATGGGGAGGAGCCTTTCCCATCCTCCAACTCTCCTTTCAAAAACCCCAAAACCCTAGCAGAAAACACCGAGCCCAGGTTGCCTGGATTGCTCCACAACCAGGGCTCAGCGCCCTGCAGAGCCCCCAGGGCAGGATTTCAGGGTTTCAGCATTTCAGGATGGGGCTGGGATGCTGTGCCCAGCACAGGTCGGGGCTGGGCTCCCTGCGGGCTCTGGCACCTGCACCCAGGGCTGCACCCACACCGTGCTCAGAGCCTGCTCCTGCCCCTCCCTGCCCTTCAGCCGGGCTCACACTGCAGAAATCCAACAGGCTTTTGTCTAAATCCAGCACCCTGCAGCTCCTCTGCTGAGGGTGCAGCTCTGCTGAGGGGTCACGGACAGGGGTGAAACATGAATTTCCTGAAAAACCCACTCCTCCTTCCCCGTGGATTTCCTGTGGCTTTGTGGTATCCCCCAAGTGTCAACAGGCCACTTGGCATCATCTCCGGATGAAAATCCCCATCCAAGCCTGCGTGCCCCCTGCCCTGGAGCCGCATCTTCCCGCCTTGCCGTGGCACGGAGATGAACTGGAGGGAGAAAATCCGGCTCAGCCCATGCCGGGAGGGCTCCTCCCCAGATCCCATTTCCTGCAATTCCTCACTCCCACCCTCTCCCCCATGGGTGTGGGGGCCAGGGGCACCCCTGGGCCGGGCAGGGCCACCGAGGGAAGGAGCAGAGCCCGCTCTGCCCCCGGGACCCCGCGCCCACAAAGCGCCTTTGTTGCCGCAGCCGGGCGAGAAAGGAGCCATTGAGCGGGAGGAGCCGCTCGCCCTGCTCGCTTTGGGGTGCAAACGGGAGATGGGAACGCTCAGGGAGCCCCGGGACCCTGCTGGGGCTGGAGGCAGGAGAGGGGGACCAGGGACACCCCCAGAGCTGCCCCGGGGCAGAGGCAGGGCTGGCACCCATCCCCTGCTGCCCCGGGGTGTTGGTGGGGTGGTCCGGGGATACAGGACGTGCTGGCAATGCCCGGGGTGTTCGTGTCATGCAGGGGATGCTGGCAACCCCGGGACAGGGAGGAGACGCCAGGCCAGGAGCTGACTTGGCACGGGTGGGACAGCGCCGTTCCAAAGCTGCATCCCGGCCAAGGGAACCGCAGAGGAACCCCACGGACCCATCCCTGCTCCTGCCACGGGGCACAAGGAGGGCAGCCACCGCCATCCCCGTTCCCTCCTTGGCTCCACACAGGAATAAGCTCCCTGTTCCCGCCAGGCCGTGCCGAGCTGCGGTCACTGCCAGCCCGCATCCCGCATCCCCCATCCCCGTGGCCCTGGGAGCCTCTGCCAGCAGCACGGCGCTTATCAGAAAAGGGAAAGGCTGTCTGGAAAGCGCTTCCTCCGACCGCTGTTTCTGCCGCCTCCTCGGCATCCCTTGGGACACAATGGGAGGAGGGTGAGCCCCACAAAGCGGCGGCTCCCCGCCTTTCACCGCCACCGGGAAGGATAAACCGGGTGGAAAGGGCTGCTCCGGCCAAAGCGGACTGGAGCGAGGATGTGCAGCCCCAGCGCGGCCCTTCGCGCTGTATTTTGCTTGGAAAGGGGCCGGGCACAGCCCAGGGCCCTCTGTTGCTGGGGAGATTTGTTCCCCCCCTTCCCGCTCCCCATCCCTTCCGAGGCAGACAAAGCCGGAGGCTCGGCCAGCAGCATTCCCACCATTCCCACCATTCCCGCCGCTCCATGGGGTCTCCGCCGCCACCGCTCCGTCCCTCATCTCCCCCCACCTCTGCTTTCCCCATCTCTGGTGACAAAGGGCTGCAGCAGCCCTTCCCCCCCGCGCTGCGGCAGCTCCCGCCATCCTCATCCTCCCGCCGCCATCCTCATCCTCCCGCCGCCATCCTCATCCTCCCGCCATCCTCATCCTCATCCTCCCGCCGCCGCCATCCTCTCCTGCCCTTCCCCAAATCCCCGTGCCTGGCCAAACAACCCCCGCTGCCCATCCTGGCAGAATTTATTGTTCATTTTTAATAGGTTGCTTTGCGGGATTTGCTCCCCGCACGGAGCCGCCCAGGCACGGATCGGGGTTAAGCAGCAACCTTGAAATACAACATATACACACCAAAAAAAATTCCCCGCTGTTCCTCCAGGCTTTGCTGCATGCTCGCACCCATCCCACGCCCGGCGTGCGCCGGCCTGACCTGGCGCGGCCCGATGAGCCCCGGGGCACCCAGGGCACACACCGGGGCACCCAGGGCACACACCGGGGCACCCAGGGGCACACACCGGGGCACCCAGGGGCACACACCGGGACCCCCGGGCAGAGCAGAGCAGGGATCCCCCATTTTCCAGGCTCGGGGCTGCGATGCCCGGTGGGCACTCAAGGGCGGCCCGGGCAGCTCCGGTTGTGACCGGGCACCCGAGGCGGGCGGGTGGCACCGTGGCCCCTCCGAGAGGATGGGGGCTCCGGAGGGACGGCGGCCTTCGTGCGGGGGGATGCGGCATGCGGGAGTTTTGGCAAAGCCCTTTATGTAACGCTGCTTCCCAGCCCCCCACCCATGGGATCTCCAGCCCCCCTTGGGACAACCAGAGCCCCCCAGAGGAGCCGCAGCCTCCCTGCTCCGCTGGGCACAGGGCACAGCCGTGCTCGGGGAGGGGGATGGCGGAGGCTTTGTTGGGCGAACAATGAGCTCCGAAGGAAGGAAGGCGAGGGATGCAGCCCTGCCTCCTTCGCGGCGAGGGAAGGCTCCATCCACACCCTGCCAGCCCCCTCCCCGTCCATCCCTGCACCCCATGCAGGCCCCTGCCCCCCCGGGCCCTGCGGGGGCGATGCTGCGGGGATGGGGGTGCGGAGGGGATGGGGGTGCAGAGGGATGGGGGTGCGGAGGGGATGGGGGTGCGGAGGGGATGGGGGAGCCGCACGGATGGGGGTGCGGAGGGGATGGGGGTGCGGAGGGGATGGGGGAGCCGCACGGATGGGGGAGCCGCACGGATGGGGGTTCCCGCAGGGATGCGGGCCCTGGGAAGGCGATGCCGGAGGGATGCGGGAGGGGGAAGGGGAAGGGATGTGGGAGGGATGCGGGGGGATCGCGATGGGGTTTGGGGGAGGGACCGCGGGCAGCCATGCTGAGGGGTGCAGGGGGAGATGGCGGCTGCAGGGGAGGGGAGTGAGAAGGAGTCTGAGCAGGGGGAAGGCGCCACCAGGGAGGCGATGGCAGGGGGATGCGGGGGGCGGCCTGTGGGGTGGCAGCCGAGGAAGGCAGCGGATGTGGGGGGTCGGGGGGGCCGTGCTGCGGGGGGAGCACTCCGAGGTGCCGATTCTGAGGGGATGCAGGGGAAGCGATGCCGGAGGGATGCAAGGGGCTGCTCGGGGCGGGCTATTCCCGAAGGACGCCGATGCCGGAGGGATCCAGGGGCTGCTCGCTGCTCCCATTCCCGAGGGATGCAGGAGCGCTCCCCGAGGCGGCCACAGCCCTGACACAGCCGAGGTGTCCCGTTCCCCCCATCCGCAGCCCCCATCCCCTCGTACCTTGCCGGGTGGAGACATTCCTATCGTTGCCGGCCCTCAGCACGACCTGCGGGCAGCTCTGCTCCAGGGCGAAGAGCTCGTCTTTGCCCACCTTGGCGCTCTTGCCCGCCTTGAGGGTGCCGCTGGGCCCCGAGGGGGCCAGGTAGCGGCCCTCCCCGTCTCGGAAGGCCACCTTTCCGCAGCGGAACTCCAGCGTGAAGGCGGTGCCGGGCTCGGCGGCGGGCACCAGGCGGCCGTCGCTGCGGAGCAGGCGGTGGTCGCAGCTCTGCAGGCTGTAGCGCTGATCCACGAACAGGAGGGTGATGAGCGCGTCCACGCCCCAGGGCACGTCGCGGTCCACGGCCAGCTCGTCGCGCCGGGGCCCCAGGTGCGCGTAGCGCTTGCGGGCCAGGCTGTACAGGTTGGCCTGGGGGTGCATGGCCAGGTGCACGCTCCATTTCTCGGCGGCGGACACGGCGGGGGCGAAGCAGGACAGGCGGTCCTCGGTGCCGCCGAAGAAGCGGCGGTGGGGCTCGGACTGCAGCGACCACCGCCCGTCGCCGTGGGCCAGCACCAGGAACCGGCAGTCGGGGCCCGGCTCCTCGCTGTCGCAGCTCACCCGCCCGTCCTTGTCGGCCGCCAGGTACCGGCCCAGGTGGCTCTTGAGCAGCACGGCGCTGGAGTCCTCCCCGTCCTGCTCCAGCGTCCAGATCTGCTTCTTCTTCATGCTGGCGGCCGAGGCGTTCACCTTGAAGCCGAACGCCTCCGCCGTCAGGTACCGGTTGCTGCAGTTGATCAGCCCGAACTGGATCTGCACCGGCTCCGCCGTCCCGTTCGCCGTCATCCTGCTCCCGCCGCCGACCGACACCGAGCGACCGACACCGAGCGAACGACACCGAGAGCCGCCGCCGCGCCCGCCCCGCCAACGCCGCCTTTATAGCGCGGGCTCGGCGCCGCCTCCCGCACCCCCCGCCCGCCGCCGGGGCCGCCCCGCCGCGACCCCCGCCCGCCCCCGCACCGCCCGGAGCCCCCGGCACGGCCCGAGCCCGCCAGGAGCCCCCGGAGCCCCGGACACCGCCCCCGCTCCCCCTGCCCCGAGTGACAAAGCCCCCGCGGATCGCGGGGTCCTCCCACGCTGCAGGACCCCCAGTGCTTCTTCCGTGCGGTTCAGGAGCCTCCCTGAGCTGGGGGACAGCCGCCAGGGCACGGCAGGAGCCCTCCCTGCATTCCCGGAGCCCCTCACAATGCCAGTCCGCACCTCATGGCAGGACTGCCCCAAGCACGGCAGGAGCCCCCTTGAAGTGTAAAACCTCCCCGTTAACTGGAAAACCCCAAGACCTTTCTCTGCATTTCAGGAGCATCCATGAATCGCAGGATCTCCTCCTCCAGCACAAGTTCAGCATGGAAAGGCCCCTCCAGGAAGGGGCCCCTTGAATTGAAGGGCTCCCAAACACACATAGCAAGACCCCCACTGTAAAACAAGAGACCCCTCCTTGAACTGCAGGGTCCCACACATTGCAGGGTCCCACACATTGCAGGGCCCCCTAAGCATTGCAGGACCCTCCCCATAATGAGAACGCCCTTTGCACTGCTCAACACCAACTCAAACTGCAATTCTCCGTCCCGCGCTGCACGAATCCTTCTGATTGCACATCCCCATCCCACTGAGACCCCCCTGCTCCCCTCAGTCCCTCCTGGGCTGCTGGCCGTGTCACAAGGCTGGGATGGGGAGCAGGGTGACAGATGCTGTGGCCTCCTGCCATCTCTGAGCCATCCCAGCACCCTGTGCCAGGCACCACCGAGGCTGGAGCACCCTGGCCCTGGGGAGCTGAACTGCCACAGCAAATCCAGAATAAAACCAGGGGCACTCCTGCACAGGGGAGCATTTAGAGGCCGTTTTTCAGGGGGTGGGTGGGCAGTGTTGCTGTGCATGTCATGGTCTGGTGGCGCTTCCAGCAGGGCTGACCTGGAGATGGGAAGAATCCAGCCTGGGGAGGGTTTTCTGTGCTGCCCACTGCACCTGGGGGACATTTCTTGTGTCTCTAACAGGGACACAAACCAATAAGTGTGAGGTTTGAAGCTGGCTGAGGCACAGCCCTGCACTTATAGGGGGGAGCTGGCTGGAGAATGTGCAGAACCAGAAAATTGGAGAAAGAGGGAAGGTGGGAAGGACAGATGGAGTGTTTTTCAGCTGCATCAGGGAGCTGAACTGCCTGTCCAAGACGAAGAAGGACAAGTGAAGGGCTGAGTGTGGCCATGAGTGAGAGGGCACAACATTGCCAGCTCAGGGCTGGCACAAAGAATTGCCCCAGGCTCATCCAACCCAGGCAGGATGGCATCCATCCCACCCCACCTGCCAGGGCCCTGCAGGCTGCACTGGTTCTGCACTGGCTGTACTGGTTGGAGCCACTGCTCCAGCCTCGCCCGGGGCTCACTGGCACAACCCCTCCAGGGCAAACCTGCCGGGCTGGGATGGGATGGGATGGGATGGGATGGGATGGGATGGGATGGGATGGGATGGGGTTTGTTTTGTTTTCCTGGAAGCCTTGGCCAGACCTGCTCTGTGCTCATCCCTGCTGCCCAGCCCTGCAAGCCCAGACAGACCATTGCCAAGCAGAGCCAGGCCCAGAGCCTCTTGTCTGGGCTGGAAACAGGTTCCCCCCGAGCTGCAGATCCGTGTTTGCCCAGCAAATCCCTTTTGCTGCTCTGGCTCCCAGCCCCCTGCATTAAGAGCTGGCCGTGAGGCTGAGCAGCTGCCCAGACCCACAGCTGCTGGGCTCTGCCTTCCCCGGCCACCACGGGCAGATGGTGATGGGGCCAGGGAAGAAACAGCTTTTCTCCTCCTCCTCCTCAAAAAAAAAAAAAAAAAAGAAAGAAAAAAAAAAAAGGCAATTATGCAGAGAAAGAAAAACCCACCCTGTTTTCTCTGTTTTCTCCCCACCGCCCAGCACTGTGGCACGGATGGGTGACACTGGTGGGTGGTGGCACTGTGTGGATGGATGGCACTGCCTGGCTCAGCAGATTGGGTCCCTCCAGAGCAGCACCCACCCTGCCTGTCCCACCCTGCCTGTCCCACCCTGCCTGTCCCACCCTGCCTGCACCCTCTGCTCCTGGGGCTGGCACAGCCCTAAACACGGTCTGCAACCCCCCCACATGTGGCTGTGGTGCCAAAGGGTGCCCAGTGCCCCTGACCTGGGGGTGCAGCAGCCACAGCCCCGTCCCGAGGGCATCCAGGAGCGGCAGGAAAGGCGCTGGGTTTCCCTCTGTGCTTTGCATTTCCCGTCATCTTTGCAGGCACCAAACTGAGCTCATCCCCCAGCCCTCCCTGTCCCTGCAGGACACCAACCCTGCACACTTTGACAAGGGCTCTCCGGAGTGAGTCCCCCCCGAGGGGCTGTGGGACCTCAAAGAGATCCCAAAAGAGAAAAGCCAGGAGAAAAGGAGCCCCGGTGGTGGAGTGACCCCTGTCCCGCCCGCCTCGAGCCCAGGAACGCCCCCGGATTTCCATTTCTTGCTTGCCTGGACAGTTCCTGTGGCAGCCCGGCTTGGTTTGGAGCAATCCCGGGATTTTCATTGGAGTTTGTGATGTTGGGAGGGCAGAGCTGGGCTCTGCAGGAGGGTGGGATGCACGGAGCCAGGGACACAGAGGGGACAGAGACAGCAAATGCAGAGCACAGCAGTGGCTGATGAGGAGCAGGGGTTGTTCCAGCGCTGTGTCCCCAGGAGGGCAGTGGGGACATCCCAGGGCACAGAGGGATGTCCTCAGGCCAAGGGACAGTGGGGAAGCAGCAGCTCTAGCCCCAGGGATGGTTTGAGCTGTGTCCAGCCCCCTCCTGCCCTGCAGAGCACACAGACCCTCGGGCACAGCTGTGTCACAGTGTCCAAAGCTGCTGTCACCATGTCCCTCCCTTGCTGCACATCTCTCCTCTGGATTCAAGGATTCCAGCCTGGCCTGAGCCCTCCCTGCTCCTCTCTGAGGGAGCAATTTTGGGTGCTCACTCTCACTATGAGGGTGCTGCTGGTCGGTTTTCACCCCAGCACAGTGCACGCATGCCAGGAGCTTTCCCTGGCACACCCACACACTGTTCAGTGTCCGTGGCACACACAAACCCATCTGGGGGTGCTGCTGTCCCAATGGGGGTGGCAGTGGCTGTGACATGGCCAAGGCTGGCCTGGGCAGTCCCCCCACAATGCAGATCCCCCCCTCACCCCTGGAGGGGCTCAGCAGAGATTGGGGATGCAGTGCTCGGGTCACCACCTCTCCACTACCCCCATGCCAGGCAGGATGAGGTGACCTTGTGCAGCCACCAAGCTGTCCCCCAGTGGGATCAAGGGCAAGTCCCAGGTGCAGACAAATCCTGGCTGGAGGCTGCATTTCACCAGGTCCCCGATTGTCCCCTGCTGCTGCTGCTGCTGCTGCTGCTGGGGGCCACAGGGCCACCCCAGGGTGCCCAGCCTCAGTGCCATATGCCACCAGCCAGCCCAGCAGAGGTTCTCTGGTGGCCCTCCCGACAGTTGGCAGGCGCCCCAGCCTCATTAAAATTGTATTAGGCTGTATTAAAAAAAAAAAAAAAAAAAAAAAAAGCAGCAGCACCAGGGGGAACAAAGAGCAGCCCTCAGAGAGGGGCTCAGGGAGGCAGATCGAGCTCCAGGGATGTTTTCCCATGGGATGCTGCCCCAAAGGAGCCTGCTCAGGCAGGAAGGGACAGTGGTGGGGTGTGATGGGGGCTCAGCCATGCTCCTGTGTTTCCTGGACATCAGGATCAGGCACAGCACTGGTCATGTGGCTTGCTCAGCTCTATTAGCTGGATTTATCCCCTTAGCTTAATTTAATTGCATCCAGAGAGCAAAAAGGGTGGAAGTGCTTGAAGTGCCTTGTTCCAAGCAGTTTGGATGTTGGACACTGGCAAATGGAGGAAGGAAGTGGATGAGTGCACACGGACACTCTGCACTGGGAATTCGTCCCTCTCTTCCCGCCCCAGCTCATTTTCTGGTGTTTTCTGGTGTGGTTTTTCCATTACCAGGAACTAAAGTGAAAACCTGCTCCTTCCCCCATCTCCCCCAAGGACCCTGCGGAGGTGGGGTAGAGGCTGGGGCTGGTTCGTCCAGCAGGAGAAGGAATTTTACCAGGAAAGCTTAAAGGACCTTTTGTGCAGCAGTGATTAACCCCTGTGTGGGGACGATGCTCTTTGTGCTGCAGCCAGTGCCCTGCCTGGTCCCCGGGGCTCTGAGGGACACCAGGGCTCTTGTAATCCTGTGCAAGTGCCCAGGAGCAGGGCACGAGAGACACAGGGCGTTCTGTGGGACAAAATAATCCATTGCCAGGGGAAGCTTTCCAGCCTTAAAAAAAAAAGAAAGAAAGAAAAGATAGGAAAAAGGAAAATTTTCCCAGTTTGCAAGAGGAGCAAGGGAGAGCCCTGGGGTGTTGTAGCAATGAGACCCCAAGCAGGAGGCCCAGAGGAAGATCTCGGTGCCAGCCCCGTTGCCTGTCCCCACTTTAATTCCCTGCTGCAGCGCAGAGTCAGCAGAGAGGAGTTTGCAGGGAAGAGCAAAGTGTGTTACAGCGGCTCCCACGCAGCTCCGAAATAACCCAGCCCGGGCTCTGGCAGCGCAGGGCGGAGCGGGTGACTCAGCAGCGACACAGCGACAGCGGCGACAGCGGCGACAGCGGCGACAGCAGCTCCTCTCTGCTCTGTTTTCCTCCTCTCTGCTCGGAGCTCCTCACCCGGCCGTGCCTCATCCCCATTTCCCACTGCTCTGTGTCCGATGCTGCCTCTGCTCAGGGCCTCGGTGCCCAGGGATGCTGAAGGGTTTGGTGGGCACAGGAAGGGACATCAGGGCAATGAAGGGACATCAGGGCAATGAAGGGACACCAGGGCACAGCAAGGGACACCAGGGCAGGTTCAGGCATTCACTGCCCGCATTCCCAGGGCACAGCTGCTCTCTGGACCTGCAGCATCCCAAAAGCGTCTCAGGGCAAGGCTGGGATGGAGATCCCCTCCTCTGCAGGACCCAACAGCTGTCCCATCCTCACGCTGAGATGGAGCAGGGTGCATCCCAAAGAGGGATGGGAGGGCTTGGAAAGGAGTCAGAGAGCAGCAGGGGACGTCAGGAACGGGGATGAGCAGGCTCTGACCAAGCCACTGCGGGTGGGGGCGAGGAGGAGGTGACAGCTCCTGGTTTTGTGTTTGCCATCTCCCAGCAATGCAGGGGGACAGGGACATGGCAGGTGCTGGTGCAGCACCCACAGGAGCACAATCCCCCCTGGAGGGGTCAGGGGGCTGAAGCTCAGCCTGGAGAGAAACAGAGGGACCAGGGAATCCCCCCAACACCCCCAGGTCAGGGGGGGCATCTCTTCAAGGATGAGGTATTGGTAATAGGAGCAGTAATGGGAGCCAGCTGGGATGTCCCAGGGGAGCCCTATAAAAGGCTGAGAGGGGCAGGGGCCTTTTACAGCCTGTGCCTTGGAGGGGAGGTGAGGGGGCTGTTTGACTCCTTGGGGGTGGTGTTGGGGCTGTGTGGGGTGGGATGCAGGGGGCAGCAGAGCTGTGCCCTTACCTGCAGGGGAAGGAGGGATTTTGGCCAGGGAAGGGCTGGAAGCAGAGGTTTGGGGCTGGGGGAGGGCTCAGAGCTCCCTGGCCCCACCAGCTGTGCCTTCCTGGGCCCAGGGATCCCCTTCCAGATGGATAACTCCTTTGTCAATGGTGAAAAGAGTCCATTAGTCAGGATTAGGAACGGGGCCTTTGGGGATTAGCCCTGCACCTCCCACCTGGCCCTCCTTGATTCCTGTGGCACTGGAGTCCCTTTGGGTTTTTTGGCTGCAGAAGGGGATGGGACTGTGACCGATCCACTGGGCTGAGAGATGTGGAAATCAGTGAAAGGAATTGAGCAGTCCCCAGGTGATGGGATATCCTGGTCCCCAGTGCATTTTCTCGTGGAATTGCAAACTCTCCCAGGAGCAGAGCCCCTTGGATGGAAGGGGTTAACAGAACCCCATCTCTCCTCAGTGTTTGGCTTCCTGTGCATATTTGTAGGGGGCTGGTGGGGTTCTGCACATGGGGAAACTGAGGCAGTGGGAGTCCAGCTGTGCTTCCCATCTGGTTTGTGGGAAACCACATCTGGGCTGAGAGCTGAACACGTTCTTCCTGTGGCATCTGCAAGGAGGGGAGGCTGAGGAGGGGGGAGGAGTCCCAAAATCAGGAACCTCTTAATGAATTGAGAGTAATTCCATTGGGCATGAATTCCATGATTCCCTGTGTCCTCTGCAAAGAGGGGCTGGATCTGACCCCAGCTCAGGAAACCTGGTTCCTGCTGGTGTGAAAGCAGCACCAGTGAGAGTTTGGGGGGCTTTTATCCCCACCATCCCCACTGTCCCACAGCTCCCTCGGCTCCCCAGTGCTGACAGGCTGGCTTTGTCCTGGGCAAACGGCCACAAGGAGGGCTCAGGCTGGGGGCTCTGGCCAGGCTGGCTGTGAGAGGCCCCAGGAAGGCAGGAATGCAGGCGGGGGGCGGCCCTGAAACCCAAAACCTCGGCACAGGGCCCTGCCCCGGGCATCCTGCAGGGGCCCCGGGCTGTGGGCAGCTGGGCTGGGGGCTCTGCAGCCCTCCCTGCAGTGAAGGTGCTGGTACCCCCTTCCCAGCCCCTCCTGCCATCCCTGGATGGAGTTACACACAGCCATTCCCAGCTGGAAATGGAGGGAAGGAGAACACCCCGCTGATGTGGGGCTGGGGTCCTGGGGAGCAGAGCAGCCCCTGGGCCTGGGTGTGTGCACAAAATGGGCTGGACACTGGGCAGGCACTGTGCAGAGCCACCTGAGGGTCCCTGGGAGGGACACGGGGGGGGCTGTGGCTCTGCAGGGTGAGAGAAGGCCTTCGGCGGGGAGCTTTGGTCAGTGGACAATCCACTGCACCCTGTGACTGCTTGTGCTGTGTGTGTTGGCAGGAGCAATCCGTGTGCAGGCTGTGTGCAATGTGCATGTTGGTGTGTGCAGCCCCACATGTCTGCAATTCCCTGTGTGACACACACATTGCTGTACCAGGCCATGCACAGCTGCATTTTGCCATGTTCAGTGCCGTGGGCAGGGTCACCCAGGTGTGCCCTGTCCCACGTGGGGTGTGCACGTATGTGCAGTCCCACAGGCCCTGTGTGTGTGTTGGTGGTGTGCAATCCGTGTGTCGTTCATGCAATTCCTCGTGCTGCTGTGTGCAATCCCATGCAGTGTGTGTGCTGGGCTGTGATTCCAGGTGTGTTGGGATCACCCTGGAGTGCCTGTGTGCAGTCTGCACCCTCAGTGTGTGTGATTACATGTGAAGTACGTGCATCTCAGCATGCACAATCCCACACCCAGCACGGATCTTGGTGTGCATGAACCTGCATGCAGCAGTGCGTGTGATGCCAGTGTGTGGCTCATCTGTGTCCCCATGTGCAGCCTGTGCACCTCACCGTGTGTGGCCTTGTGTGCCACGAGCACGATCCTGTGTGCAGCGTGGGGATCTTGGCACGGTGATCCCACATGCCTCAATGTGCACCTCAATGTGCGTGTTCTCATGTGCAGCATGCACAATCCTGTGTGCAGCACATGCATTGGTGTGTGAGATCCCAAGTGCAGGGTGCATTTTGGTGTGCACGCTCCTGTGTGTGGTGTGTGTGATCCTGTGTACTCTGTGCATCCTGGCATGCATGACTCCACGTGCAACATGCATGTTGGTGTGCACAATCCCGTGTGCAGCACATGCATTAGTGTGCAAGATCCCAAGTGTAGGGTGCATCTTGGTGTGCATGCTCCTGTGTGTAGTGCTCATGATCCCATGCACTCTGTGCATCCTGGCATGCATGACTCCATGTGCAACATGCATCTCGGTGTGAACGATCCTGTGTGCATCATATGCATTGGTGTGCATGATCTTGTGTGCAGCACATGCAATTGTGTGCACAATCCCAAGTGCAGGGTGCATCTCGGTGTGCATTCTCCTGTGCGTGGTGTGCATGATCCCGTGTGCTCTGTGCATCCTGGCATTTACGATCCTGCGCGCTCTGCGCATCCTGGCATGCATGACTCCATGTGCAACATGCATCTCGGTGTGAACGATCCTGTGCGCAGCACATGCATTGGTGTGCGTGCTCCTGTGTGTAGTGCGTGATCCCGTGTGCTCTGTGCATCCCGGCATGGATGACTCCATGTGCAACCTGCATCTCGGTGTGCACGGTCCTGCCTGCAGCGCGAACGATCCCTTGTGCCATGCGCGGTCCCGGTGCGCGCTCCGTTGCCCTGTGCGCGGTCTCGGCGCCTCCTCCGTGTCCCGGTGCGCGCTCCCGGCCGGCAGTGCGCATCCCAACAGCACCACCCAGCTGCGGCGGGACGGGCGGCGCCGGCGATGCGAGCAGGGACGGACAGCGCGGAGAGGAACAAAGCGCTCAGGGAGCGGGGTGGGGGCTTGAGCGGCTCCGGCAGCCCCCGAGTGCGGCTGAGCCCCTCCTGGGTGTTCTGTCTGTCGCTTCTTTTCGGGCATTGCTTGGAACACGAGCCAGAGCACTGCCTGGCAGCGGAAGCTGTGGGATTTGAGCTTAGGGTGGGAGTGGGCATCACAGCACGGGGAAATGGATGCCCCGGTGCCACCAGATCCCTGCTGGGGAAGCCACAGGCTCGGTGCTGGTCACAGCAGACTCCACTTGTCCCCTCAGGCTGGTTCACCTTGCACTGAGCTGGCAAAGTGATGCTGTAACCAGTCCCTCCATCACAGCCTGACCCGCACGGTGGTGCCCAGCACAGGGACAAGAGACCCCACATGAGCCTCTCAGCATCACCCCCCTCAACCTTCCTTTGTGACTTGGAGGGTACCTGGCCCCACACAGACCGGGCACTCCCTTCAGCCCCGGGGACACTGCACTCCCCAGGCCCTGCACACGCCTTTGGTGCTGTGAGATGTCACCACAACATTTCCAGTCTTTTATTGCTGGGGTGAATCATTTACTGGGGCAGCCAGCCTGTCTGCAAAGCCCCGGTGCCAGCTGGTGCCAGCTGAGCACAGCCTCCCAAGAGTGTTTTGAGGAGTTTACAGTGGGGGTGCCGCCAGTCTGATTCCCCTCCTTGCTCCAGAGAAGGCTCCAAACCTCGCAGTGCCGCTGTGTCCCCATGGTGAGGTGACAGGGTGACACAGCCACCTGGAGCAACACCCAGGCTGTCTCCTGGGGCAATAGCAGAAGATGTCACTTCCTCATGCCCCAGGGTGTTTGTGCCTGTGACACCATCCCGGGTGACTGTGCCATGCTGTGGGCACTCCTGCAGGGGTGAGGAGCCCTGGTCACTCCTCTCAGGCTCAGTAAAGCACCCCAGGGCAGAGCAGGCAGTCAGCATTGCTTCCTCTGTGGGGAAACTGAGGCAGAGCCAGGGCTGGAGGAGGTGGCATGGAGGGAACTCAGGGATGTCCCATGTCCTGCTCATGGGTCACCCTTGGAGCCATCAAGGATGGGACCAGCACCCAGAGCCTGTGTTCTGGAGGGGCTGGAGGTCCTTTAGATCAGTGGTGGGAGGTGTGGTACCTGGCCCGTGGGCTCTGTGATCCCTGTCCCATGGGCCCTGTGATCCCTGTCCCATGGGCCCTGTGATCCCTGTCCCATGGGCAGCAAACAGGCTTTGCCCACCCAATTCCAGGTACTTCAAGGCGCTCCCAGGTACATCCACACATCTGTGCTCGGGAACAAATTCTTTGCAGAAAATGAGATTTTGCTGCCTGACCAACAGTGGCACCACTTGCACCGGGTGCCAAATTTTCTTTTTCCCAGAGCGTGCATCTCCCCCCGGCTCCTGGCCGGGATCAGGCAGCATCTGCCGTGTCCGGCAGCAGCCGCGGAGCTCCGGGCACGGTCCGGGCCGAGGCAGGGCCGCTCCTCCCCGTCCCCCCCGCGCACAGAGGAAATTGCTGCTGACGGAGCTGCGAGGCTGCCGGACTGGGGATGACTAAGTTTGGCAGTGCTACCTGCTGGCTGTTTTTCCTTTTATGGAGGATTTGAGCGAGCCGCTGGAGCAATTCTGCGAGAGGAGCCGAAGGGATCCACCCTGACCTTGGGGATGGGCACTGCCGGGCTGGGCAAGGGCGGCTGGCGAGCAGGGTGGGTCGTGGCGCGTTTGGGGCGGCGCTCGGCTGGTAGAGGCGGGGATGGGCCCCCCTCGCCCATCCGGACGGGGCACCCGAATGTTTTCACTTTCTATTTTAAGGCGTTGGGCTCTGGCTCCGAGCGGTGCCAGCCGGGGCGCGTGGCTGCGGCCACCCTCCATGCCACCCTCCGTGCCACCCGCTCTGGGGCCACCCTGCACCTCACATCCCTCCCAGTGTGGCTTTCCCACAGGTGATGGGGTGAGGAGAGAGGTGAAATGGGATGTGTCCCTGCAGGGGGACACCTCGCTGGAAGGGGACACTGCTGCAGGGGTGGGGACATGGCTGCAAAGGGACACTCCTGGGGTGTGGGGGCACAGCTCTGCACCCCAGGGCTGCTCCATGGTGCTGGGATGGAAACGGGGCAGCCCAGCCTTGGAAAGTCCCCAGCTGGTGAGAAAAGCAGAGAGAAACAAAAATAGCACCTTTGCAGTGACTGCAGTGGGGTGTGTGCAGGGACAGGACTGGCTGTGGCCAGGCTGGCTGTCCCACAGCCCCCAGCCCGTGTCGAGGGGCTGGGACTGGGCTCCTCAGCTGTGTCCTGCATTCTTGGCATTATTCTCCTTTTTTCTCCTCCTCTTCCACCCCGGGGACAGCTCTCAAACCTCTCCATTTATGGACAGGAGGGTAGGTCAAGTGGGAGGGTGAGGGGACAGCGGGTCCCTGGGGAGGGACGGGGTCCCACGTGGTGCTGGGAGCTGTGGGCACCCCTGGAGGTCACGGAACAATGATGTGTGGAACGTCCAGGGTCACCTGGGCACTGCCCTGGCATCCCCATGGTGGTGCCCAGTGCCACTGGGACCCCCAGCCAGGATGGTGGTTGGGGTCACCCCAAGATGCTGGAGCACCCTGAGCTGCTGCAAGCAGAAAACAGGCCCTGCAGCTGGGGAGGGGTTTTGGTGTTTTTTCCTCTTGTTTTATCATTTTATTTTGAAGCCAAAAAGTGCCAGTTTGGGGGTGAGGCTGCAGCAGCTGCACCCCACCCTGGGGTGGCTGGAGGATGTGTCCCTAGCCCCAGGCTCTGAGGAGTCACTGGGGCAGGGTGAGATGACTCCAAAGCCACTCCAGATGACGAAACATCCTGACTCATTCTAATCATTATATTATAAAAAAAAAAAAAAAAAAAAAAAAAAAAAGAAGAAGAAGGAATTACTCAGTACTCTGCCATTGGGTGGTGACAAAGTGGCTGCTTGGGGTTAGGTTTTTGGGGTGGATTTTCCCCCAGTCTGTAATAACACCTTGGGGTGTTGCTGACAGCAGTGAGCTGAGGCAAACACCCGAGGATATGTGCTGCTGGGGATCCTCCCACTCTGCCGTGCCTCACAGGGCAGAACATGCAAGCCCCCCTGAGCTGGCATGTCCCAGGCTGTCCCCTGGCTGGGCAAGGACAGTGGCACCTTGTGGGGAAGGCTGAGATGAATGAAGATCAGATGGGTTTTGGTGTTTTAACCAGGCCTGCAGCCCCCTGGCCAAAACTGTGTCCCCATGGGCTGGGGTCCGAGGGAGGGACCCTGGGGCCTCATCCCTGCACCCTTTGGGGTCTCATCGACCCCTCCCCTGCTCCTGGCTGACTCAGCCGTGCGGGATTCCCACAGTTTCCGTCAGATGCTGCCTGGAGTAAATGGGGAAGAGGTTTCACAAGCCCTGGTAATTAATGCTAATTACAGAGCAGCGACATGGGAAACATTTCTTCCCCAGGTGTCCTTCCAAAAATGGTTTTGTGCAGGTGTGGCAGCATCCTTCACTTGTCATTAGCGCCGCTGTGCCTGGAGAAGGTGAAACCTCCTTCGAAGGCAGGGCTGTGGGAACGGCAGGGACGGGGATGGGGCCGGTCCCTGCAGCCCCCGGGCACTCGGCTGCGGCTGCTGGCAGCTGGGCTTGGCTGCAGGGCAGGGCTCATGCAACCCTGGGTCAAGGCAATCCATGGGGAAAAAATACCCTCTGACCTCCTCGAGCAGCGTGACTCCTCCTGGCAGCTGCTGGCAGAAAAATAAAACCATGGAGAAGGGGCTTGGAGTCCTTTATTTTCTTTTTTTTTTTTTTCTTTTTTTTTCTTTTTTTCTTTTTTTCCTTGTGGCTTGGTTCTGCTGCCTGCATTGGAGGGACAATGACATCCCCCTAGGACCAAGGGCTCATGCTGAGGGAGGCTGAGCTTCTTTGAAGCTTGAAAAAGGCTGGAGTGGTTTAAAACCCCTTTTCATCTTTGTTTTTCTTCTCCTCACTGAGCTGCTCATGCTCAGCCCCCACAGGTGTGAGGTATTATAAATAAGGTGGGTGAAGGTGGGCTGGGAGGCCTGAGCTGCAGAGCCAGCTGGGATGGGCTGGGGAGAGCCTCCCCTGCCCCAGGACACGCTGAGCATCTGCACTGCTTCAGCTGTAGGAAATCTCTACTTCCCTTTATCTGGCTGGAAAAAGGAAGTTACAGGAGACACAATTGGGCAAGGTGTGGAGGAAGGGGCCACTTTGTCCTCTGTGGGCAATGGCAGAAATCCTGGGCTGGGCTGACAGTGGCAAAGTGGTGTAGAGGTGAGGAAACTCTTTCCATGCAGACTGTGGTGTCTTAATCCCTGGACCCTGATTTTATGTGATTTGTATGGAAGTTTGAGCTGTGGGAGGCAGCTTGGAAGTGAAGCAGTGATGCCAGGTGGTGGTGGTAGCATGACCTTTAATGGTGACAATCAGCCACACTGGATGGTTGCAGGGAGTGACAGCTCTGTTGGTGTCCCACAGCCCCATTTTGTTATTTAAAATTGGTCTTTGAATTGTGGGATTTACATCTCCACCCAAGGATGGTTGTGCCCTTTTTGCCTTAAGCTTGAGGCTTTTGGAGCAGAGGGAGATGGAGAGGTTGGTCCTCCCCTGTTTGATGAAGAGGATATCCCAGACTGGAAACGTATTTATTTAGGAGTGGAAACAATGTCAGAAGACTTGGAAAAAGCTCACAGAAGAGGAAATCAGATGGGATTAAATCCACCCAGAGTGTTTCCAGGCCATTTCCATGCTTCTCCCAGTCCAGGGGCTGTGGGTGCTGCAACTCCCTGTCCCCTGGCCAGCCAGGGTGGGGACCTTGTGACAGAGCGGGGCTGGCAGGCACAGCCTCATTCCCACTGGGCTGGAGAGCTGGGAAACCGGTCCTGGCACAGGAGAAAGCCTCCTCCTCCTCCTCCCCAGGCTGCATGGGAGTTCTGGCTGTCTGTGGGGTTCTTAAATAACTGTGACTTTGCTGAGCTGATTCCTTTTTGATGTGTGCAGACTTCTCCCTCTGACTTTCCCTTTGCAGTTTCCCCTGGCAGCCAAGGCAGCTGCTGTGAGTATCCCAATGGATGAGGCTTCTCCCAGTGCTCCATCCTCTCTCCTGACTGAAGGTGGGGAGGAAAAGGGCCATGCCAATCCTGTGTGTGAGCCAATTCCCCCAAGGATGGTTGCTGTAATGAGATGTCCCAGCTAATGAGGCTGCTGGCAGAGTGCTCCTGGAGAAACGTGCTGGGAAATGGTAACGCAGCAAGTCTCAGCTTTCCAGGCTCTGTCCCATCCCAGAGATGGGAATCCATGGCAGCAGCAGCTGGGTGAAGGACCTTGTGCCCCAACCCAGCATTAGCCAGGAGCAGCTTGCTGACAGCCCACTGCCTGCTCGTTATCAGGATGTGATTGGGCCAAGGGAAAGGAATAAATTAATCCCAAAAAGTGGGGTGGCCAAAGAAAATAATGGGAGCTCCCAATACACCAGGCACCAGTGCAGGGTTCATTAAGTGGGTGGGACTGGTGATTTATGGGAAGAAATTTATGCTACTGGTGGGCTCATCCTGCACTGTGAGACCTTCCTTGTCCACAGCCCAGAAAAGAATGTCAGGCAGATCCAAAGCTCTCCTTTACAGCAGCTGGGCCTGAGAGGCACCTCAAAATCCCCCCAAGGAGTGAGCATCCAAGCTCCCTCTATCCCAGCACACGGAGACTGGGGGAGCTCAGCAATGTTTACACTGCTGAGCACAGAGAGTTCTCTTGGAAGGAATTTGTGCCCTGGAATCTGCTGGGAGTTAACCCACAAAAGTAACAATGGAGCTTGGGGAGGGGGCTCCTGTCCCTCATTGTTCCTTGAGCTGATGCACAAGGGAGAGGGAATACAGAGAGCTTTTCTCTCCCTGTGCTGCCTCAGGAGCAGGGTGCAGGATGAGCAGGGTGCAGGATGATCCAGGGCACCCATCCCATAGGAGGGCACCCCCTTGCACAGGGCAGAGGAGGGAGATAATTTCTAAGGTATATTCCTGGTGAATTTAGGTTTACAAAGCCGTGGAGGGGGAGAGGGCCTCAGCTGCTCTCTGGTTTCCGGTTTCTCTGCCTCTTGCTCCAGCTGGTTACCACAGACAGGGCCAGGTTTTGCCATTTAAGGCTGATTTCCCCAGGCTGGGCTGTGCCGAGAGCTGCCTGGGACAGTCCCTGGGCCACTCTCTGCTCATTAAAATGTGTAAATGTGTGCCCAGAGAGATGTGGCTCCTCTGGGCGGGAGGAAGAACCCTCACCATCTCCCCATCCCTTTGTTCCATGTCTCCTTTCCCTGTTCTCCATGGCAGAGGGAAGAGCCAAGGGAAGGGGTGTGGGCTCATCTGTGGAGCGATGTGCCCGCTCTTGGATGGGCAGGACAAAACCTCTCCTGGTCCCAGAGGTGACAGGGCCCAAGCAGAAGGTGCTGGTCCCACAGACCCAGCCCTGAGTGAGGGACCCGAGCTGAGCAGCGCCAGGGTGGAGCTGGGATACCCTTTGCCCTGCCAGGACTGAGCCCAGGCTGTGCTGGGGCTGGAGCTGCCCCACACTCTGGGCTTCCTCATTCCTGTCACCACAGCTGGCTGCTTGTTTTCTTCCTCTTGCTTGTCCCCATCTGCTCCAAGCTCTTGCAAAACACGAGCAAGGGTTCCCAGAAAATGATATGTGCTGCGCAGCTCTCTCACAGCCTTGGGCAGCGATCTGGGAACCAAAAGGGTTCTTGCAAAGCCCCATAGGAAAATCACTCCCTGTTTTTTCTGCATGCTGCCTTGCCTATTCTTTGGGCTGAGAAACTCTAAAGATTGGCCATTCTTTGTGTCCATCTGAGCTCCACCAGGCCCTGGTGGCCTCTGTACCCACTTGGCTGCTCTGTGCTCCAGCAGAGGAGGAGCTCTGGAAGCCACCTCTGCAGCCCCACACTGCTCTGGCTCTGGCATGGGGAAGGGAAGGGAGCAGGAATGGGGAAGATTTAACCCCATTTATTGTTAAAGGCTGGAGGAGGGAGAGGTGTGTTCATACCCCACCCTGCTCATTCCAGCAAAGGGTGCCTTGGGGACACCTGGGCCAGGCAGTCCCCAGGGCTGTGCCACTGCTCCAGTAAGTGCCACCTGCAGGTACTCGAGGTTCTAATGACATTCAAGTGCATTTTTCAAATATTCTCAGAGCTGATAACACCTCTGTCGCTCCAGAGGGGCTCAGTGCCTACCCAGGCATGCATCACCCACATGGGACAGCAGAGTGGGCATCCCAGGGTGGTACAGGCACCTGAGAGAGCAGAGCTCTGCACTCCTCCTCAGGAGCAGCAGGGAACCTGACACTCACTCAGCCACCTGAGTCCCACCACGATTTCTCTTTGTTGACCTGCACCCCACAGCCCACCTGTGGTGGAATTAGGATGGATGTGAGCTCCCAGATCAGAGCAGGTGAGGGAGCAGGGTACCTTAATGAGCCAGGGGAGTGACAGCCAGTGCCTGGCACCCAGGGCTCTGGTTTGCCTTTCTCCTGAGATCTTATCACCTGCCAGCAGGAATGTGTGAAGTGTGCCAAACAAAGCACATGTGGAAATACTGTCTCGAGTGAGGAATGGAAACTTTGGGGGCAACGAGCTGGGAGAGAAATGAAATACAGGGGGGCTTGGTGCTTCTGCATCTGGGCTTTGTGGTGGTGCTTTCCTCCCACGCCCAGTCTGTGTGCGAGTGGATTCAGGATGATATCAGAGGGATGATATATTTGCAAACTTGCTGGCTTGTTCCCAGGTTTGCTGCAGATTTCAGTGTGAGCTGGACCAGAGGGGCTGGCTGGGAGGAGCACCACCCTGCAGAAAGAAAGCCTGTGCTCCCTCCTTCCCCATTTTCAGCCCATGTGAGTGGCATCACCCCACTGTGGACCACAAACAAGCCTGGCACCAGACAAAACCCACCTGGCTCTCCTCCCATGCACCTGCTCCCCAAGGTGTGGGGAGAGGGACGTCACTGAACTCTGGTTCTGGTGGCTCTGTGGAAGGGCTGAGTGCTGTGTAAGTGCTGAATCACCCCTGAGGGTTTATTTAAACCCGGAGGAGTGGATGGGGCATTGACTAGAGCAGGTCCCACTCCTCCCGCTTGCGTCACGGCTCGGCACCGGCTGTGCAAACAGAGCCGGGGGCCAGCCCGGGCAGGGATGGGGCTGGGACAGGGCCCAGAGCAGTTCCTGGGTTCCTCTGCATCCCTCCTTCTAGGAATGGGCAAACCCTGCCTTGCCCATTCATTGCCTGAGCATCCCTGTGCCTGCAGGGACAGGAGTTGCTGCAGCTGTGGATCACTGGAGGATGGGGGGATCCCCACCTTTGGGTGCACCCACAGCAGCACCAGCACAGGGCCAGACCCCCCTGACTTGCTGCTGGAGTAAAAGGGGGTTCATGCCCCAAACCCAAGCCAGAATTATCTGCAGAGTTATGAGTGCTTACATCACCTGGCACGGGCAGGAGAATCACCCTGGCTGAGGGCAATGGCCATCCCTGCTCTCCCTGCCTCTGTTTCTCTGACAGAAAACAAAGGCAGCATTATTGCCACTCTGCAAGGTAGGAGAGGTCACCTCTGTCAAAGGCTCAAAGCCCCTAGATGGAAAGGGCCATTAGCCTGGCAAAGATCAAAGCGAATTTCCCGGCATGCTTGGGTAGCCCAGGATCTGTTTCATTTCCTAGGTACTGTACGAGCAGAAAACTCCATCCAGCTGCTCCCCTGCCTTTGTCATCAGAGACCAAGAAAAATCAATTCTCAAAGTAATTAAGAAGCAGTTGAAAATGCACCGTATGGCTCGGCACAGTGCCATGTAACACCTGCAGGAGGCTTTTGCCAGGACAGGTAACTGAACCCCAGGGAGCATCCTTGGGGGAAAGACCCCCTTGGAGGTGCATCAGAGCCAAGGGGTCACTCAGTGGCATGGGGGTGGCGTGAGTGAGGCCAGAGAGCTGAGACAGGCAGAAAAAAACCCAGGGAGAATCAGCTTTTTCTCTTCCCCTTCTGTTTTTAGCTGGAGGAAATATCCCCTGAAACTGATGCCAAGGCTGGCTGGAGGGGAGGGCTGCTCCGCCATTCTCTGTCTCTGCAGGGAAGCTCCAGCACAGGATTTAGCTTACACCTGTCCTGTTTCTGGGGAAGAAGTGCACTCCAGAGATGCCCAGGGCAGGGCTGAGCTGGGAGCCCGGCATGGCCGCAGGCTCTGGCTGTGCCGGGGTAATCGCTCTGTGCTGCAGAATGACCTTGGGCTGAAAACAATTCCACGCTCTGGCCTCAAAGGCTGTTGCTACCAAGGTCAACCAAAACAGCCCTGGCAGCACGTTTAAGCAGTGGGGGAAGGGAGGGCTTTGCTCTGCTCTGGCCGGGCCAGCACAGCCCAGGGAGGGTGAGAGGGTGGCAGGGCTGTGGGGCACCAGGATGGGGCTGGGCACAGGGTGCCAGCCTGGGCATCAGCTGATGGATGCTGCTCATGAGGCTGGGAATGACACCTTGGCCTCCTGCTGCCTGTGTGAGCTGGGGAACCATGGGGCCAGGGTCAGGATCTGGGAATGCTGGCAGGGATCAGCTCAGGGATATGCAATGAAAGGGCTGGGGAAGGCATGGGGGCACAGAGAGACAAGGCTGGAGAAACAGGTGGAGAAAAATCTTCAACCCCTCCAGCAAAGTCCACTTATCAGGGACAGCAGGCTGTAAACCAGGCACGTGTGCCCTGCCAGCACCTTGGCTACCTGGGCAGGGCTGGGCCCTTTCAACAGCCTCAGCAAACCCTGGCACAGATTGTTTGTCTGTGCCTTGAAAACGGAAAATGGGGGATTGATACAGTTTTGCAGCATGATACAATGTGATGATTTTCATTCCTGGTGAATGGGAGGGATGCTCGATGCATTGTTAGCCCTTCTGTGCGGATGCAGCAGATCGGGGAGAACACCCTTGCGCATGGAGGGCTGTGAAGGGAAAGGCTGTCTCTCTGGAAAAGGACTGATAGATCAGAGAGAGCTCAAGGATCAATACAAAGGAGCAGAAACCTCGGGGAGGGGTGTATGGGAGTGGAGAATGATGCTTAAAGGGGGAGAGTCGAGTCTGCAGCTTGTCAGGGATGAGCTGGCATCAGGGATGCAACGCAGCGAGCCAGGAAAATGTCAGGGGCTGTTTTGCTTCAGGTTTAATGCTGAATATGTTCCCATAAAGGGAGAGGTGGGGACTGCACTGAGGCCCCCAAACATCCCCAAAGGGAGTGAAGGGCCTGGGGCTCCTGCTTAGATTTTACCTCCTGCAAATTCCTGTTACAGCTGATGCTGCAAGGAGAAAATTGAAAGAGGAAGGTGCTGAGATGGCCCCTGTGCCTGTGAAACAGGGGATGTGGTCAGCACCTTTCCTTCTTCCCCTTGGGGAGCGGGAAGGGAAGGGAAAGGCAGTGCTTCAAAAAACATCCATGATTTTAGTGCGAGGGTGATTCAAAGAGATTGTGATGGTTTCAGAAGTTTCTACCTCTCTTCTCATTGTCACAACAGCAGGAGGGAGAGAAGGGAGGTCTGAGCACATGACAGAGTGAGAGATGGAAGAGCTGGCACTGAAGGGAATGTGCAGAAATCCAAGCTAAAACTCCAAGTCCAAAAATTCCCAGGAATATTTCTCCCTCTTTGACCCTCCTCTCCCCAAAACCATGGTAGGTGCCATCCCTGCATGGGCACAAGGCTGTTGCAGTAGGGGAGCAGAGAGGGAAAGCAGAGCTCACACATTGTCCCACAAGTGCAGCAATGCAAGCCCAGCCATATCAGCTGGTGAAGGGCAGGAGGATCCTCCCTCAGATAGTTTTGTCCAGAGTCGGTGTGAGCCAGGCACCAAGGACAAGCAGGGAGAGATGAAGCAAAACATGGGAACTTGGGAGCTTGTGATGTCTGCCCCAAGGTAACATGACAGCCAGGGAGCTTTTTGCTTGGTTCCCCTTTCTTTCCTCTCAGCTCTTGCAACATCCCAGAAGAGATGGGAAGAGAGCCCCAGCCACGGGCAGGGAGGTGGCCTGGCCCCTCACTCAGTGGTGAATATGGTGACTGGCTGGTGGCTTTGCTGTCAAGGTGTCTTCAGCCTGGGAGGAAGTGGTGGCACCCAGCCATGTGCTGGAGGCCACATCCTGCCATCCCACCGAGGCCAGACCTCGCTGCCCCTGAAGCCAGGAGACACGAGGCCGTGCTGCTGCCCTCCGAATGCTGGCAGATTGATTGCCTTCTGATTCAGTCCAATAATCAAGAGTAATTGCCTGGCAGTTCCCTCCCTGCCTAATGGGCTGTCTCCCATCGTGGCTCCCCGGCCTGGCTCCACCCAGCCTGCTCACAGAGATGCAGCAGAGCACAGCATCCCCCACAACTCATGCATGCCCCATCCATGTGCCCAATACCCCCACAAACCCTGGTGGCCTCTCCACCTGGCCCTGACCTGATATTCTCCATCCCAAACCCAGTGTTGGGCTTTTCCTGCTTTATCAGCACATTGGTGGACCACGCTTCCCAGCTGCGAGGGCCATCAGCTCTACCCATGCCTTGTGGCTCCCCTTATTTGACGTATAATCTTCTAATTAATAATCAGCCTTTTCAAAGTGGAATGCAAACATTAATTAATTCCCCATGAGGCAGGTAATTAACAGCCATGACTCCCATTTTACTGCCAGGGAATCTGCAAGAGAGAGATCTTGCACGATCCACATCGAGGCGACAGAGGAATGACCAGGCAAAGGCAGCTCTGCTCCAGCCTGGCCCTGCAGGAACCCGAGGCTGGGTCCCCTTCCACTGAGGGCTTCCTGGGGGGACTCTCCTGGGCTATCTCTTCTTTATCACTCTGGCCGTCTCCACATGGAGGGGATGGCACAATCCCAAAGTGGCCTGGCAGGACACCATGGCCACCTCTGCCATGGCCCTGGGGTGGCCCAGAAAATCCCACAGGTCTCCTGTCCCTCTGTACCACCCCCTCCAAAGCACCCACCTGGGTGCAGCTGTGGTGCTGAATTTTGGGGACCTTCACCAGGACAAGGCACCCCTTGGGGAAGGGGATGCCATCCAAAGGGAGTTTCTCTTGTATTCCCATCCCTGCCTGGTGTCCCATTGCCTCCCATCCCCCCAGGTAATTGCAAATCTCCATCTCAACAAGCTTTTGCAGGTTCCTCCTGCTGCTCTCCTCCTTTGTTCATCCCACAGCAGGAGTAATGAAGGGGGGCGAATAATGCCTGGGTCCCCTTCAGTGAGACCCATATGGGCAGTGTGGGGAGGGAGCCTCATCCTCAGTGTGATTTCTGCAGCTCCCTGATGACAAAGAGCTTGCTGGTGTGGCCTGCAAGACCTTGACTGCAGGCCTGGCTCCTGCCTCTATGATGCTGGACAAGGGGTACTCCATTTTTGAGCCTTCTTTTCCCCCCGAGATTTTTTTTTTAACCTGTCACTACAGTTTTCAAACGGCTGAGATTACACACCCAAGGTCCCCACGCTCAAGTCTCTGTGCTTCCAGCCGGCAACAGATTGCGAGTGGCTGCTGCTACTTTACTTACAGGACTGCTTAATTAACTTGATTAATCAGCCCGTGTTCGCACAACACTCTGGAGACGCAGAGCCCTCTGGTTGCTGCTGCCTGCTGCTCTGCGGCCGCTGCCCTCCCCTTTATTCCCGACCACTGTCGGATGGTCACAGGCAAGAAGGGAATCCCAGAAAGGCAGCCTGGGCTGGAGCAGCCACGTCTCCTACTCCAGCAAGGTTTGGAGCAGAGAATAGAAACAAATATTGCTCAAATCTGACCAAACCACTGCTCCCGTGGTGTGCCCTGCCAGCACGGGGCAGGAAGGAGAGCAGGGACCAGGCTCCCCTGTTTGACTCGATGCCTGAGCCAGCGGAGCGTTCCCGTCTCCCCGGTTCCGCTGCCACCGTAGACACACGGGCTTTAACAGTGCCCGGTGGCGCCGGCGGCGTTCCCGGTTGCCCGGGCGGGTCCAAGGGCCGAGGGCCTGGTGGCGGCCGGCAGGAGCCTGTCGCCGCCGCTTGCTGACATCAGCAGTGAACTTGGCCCCGCGTCCCGCTGCTCCCGCTCCCGGCCGGGGTCACCGGTGCCCGCCCGGCCCAGGGGTGCAGGTGACGGGCGCTCCACGTGCCCGCGCCGGGCAGCGCCACGGGCGGGCCGAGCAGCACCCCCGGGACCCCGCACCGCGCCCGCGTACCCCCTTCCCTCAGGGGGCTGCATCCGCCCGGCTCCCACAGACAGGGGGGGCGAGCGGGCCGGGACCCCCACCCGCGGGGCTTTGTGTAAGGGCTGGCGTTGGGGTGCTGCACGGGGACAGCGCGGAGCGCGGCGGGCACGGGCAGGGCCCGGTCCCCGGAGCAGCGCAGGGACCGGGGGGCCGCGCCCCCGCCTCAGCCCCGCTCGCTTCCCCCCCACCCCAATATTTTCCCCCCTGTCGGGGCGGCAGGGCGGGGCGAGGCCTAGGGGGCGTGGTCAGGCGTGGCCAATCGGAGCGGCGCACTCCGAAAGTTTCCTTTTATGGCGAGGCGGCGGCGGCGGCGGCCCGATATAAAGCGCGCGCGGGCGGCGGGCGGGAGCCGCCGCGAGCTCTGCCTGCCCTCACCGTGCGCGCGCCCCGCTCCCGCCGCCGCCTCGCGCCCGCCCCGGCTCCGACCGCGCCAACTCCCCAAAGGTGAGAGCGGCACCGCGACAACGGGGGATAGGACAGTAATAATATTAACGAGAATAGTAACGAGCCGGTGTTGTTAAGGATCTCGGTGTGATCGGGGTTGTTGGGACACGGCGCGCCCTTTGTGCGCTGGCGGGGTGGCGGCCCAGTAGCGCGCTGCCGCGTTGTCAGGGAAAGAGACGCACCTCGCGGTTTAAGGTTGGTTTCGGGGGTGATGCTTGCGGAGGGGGGTAGCGCCCCTGCCACCCGTGGGGCTAATCCGCCCCGTAAGAGGATTGCTGGTGCGGACGGGGGGAGCGGGTGGCTCGGCGAGGCTGCTGTGTCCCGGGAGCGGCGGCGCGGAAGGCGGGCGCGGGGCTTTGTCTGTTCCGCGGAGCCGCCCGTGCCGGGGTCGGGGCCCGGGGGCGTTGTCCCCCGTGAGGAGGGGCGCGGCGCCCCCGCCTCGCACATAGGAATAATCGTGGTGGCTGTTGCTTGCGGGGAGGGGGCGGCGCCCCTACACGGGGCGAGGCTTTGGATGGGAACAATGCGGGGTTGCGGGGCGCAGGGGGGACCCCCCGTGTGCCCGGAGCGCAGGTGCAGGCGCGCTGCCCGCTCCGACTACACTTCCCAGGCTGCCCGTGCGGGGCGGCACATGTGCGGCAGCTGCTGCCGCCCCTCCGCCACCGGATTACACCGGAGCCGCCGGCGCTGAGCCTGGGCGGGCGGCAGTTGCATAAGACGCTGGCTGTAATCCCGCCCGTGGTGCTGCCGGTCGATGGGGCAGAGCCCCGGTCACGCTTGACTAGTGAACTGGGCGTGGTGGCCAGCGCTTGTCGTTGTAGAGGCTGGCTGAGGCTTTGGGGGCTGTGCAGAGGGGGCGAATCCCGCTGGCTGTGCCTGGCACACGGCGGGCACCGGGCGTTACCCCCTAGGCTGGGCGGGCGCGCCAAGCCGCGCTGACTGGCGCATGGCGGGGCTCTGAGGAGAGCACCGGGCGTGACCGGCGGGGCCGTGCGGAGGTGTTGAGCCCCGGCGGCCGGCTCAAGGTGGGGCACCGGGCGTGACCGGCGGGGCTGTGCGGAGGCATCGAGCCCCGCTGGGCGGGACGCGGCGGGGCGCTGGGGTGTGGCGGCCACGCCCGCCCGCTCCGGGGAGTGGCCGCCGCCGCCGTCCCCCCGACAGCCGGTGGCGGGCGAGGCGCGGCGCGCTCCATCCATTGCCTTTTATGGTAATAATGCGAGAGGGCGCAGGGACTTCCTTTGTCCCAAATCCGCGCAGTGCCGAAATCTGGGAGGCGTCGCCCCCTCTAGCGGGCGCCGGGCGAAGCGGAGCGGCGCCGGCAGGAAGGAAATGGGTGGGGAAGGCCTGGGCGGCATCGCCTGCGCTTCCCGCCATCGCCTCCCCTGCCCGCCTGCCGCCGCGGGACGGGGCTCGCCGTGTCAGCGGGGATGCTCATGTCTCCTTCTCTCCTCTCCTCCCGCAGCCAGCCATGGATGACGATATTGCCGCGCTTGTTGTTGACAATGGTTCCGGTATGTGCAAGGCCGGTTTCGCCGGGGACGATGCCCCCCGTGCTGTCTTCCCATCCATCGTGGGTCGCCCCAGACATCAGGTAGGTGGCTGGTTGTGCTTATTGTCTAACAAAAGAGAGGAGTTTAGGTGGCAAGAAGCACTTTTATTTAGCTTTGTACCTTGAGAGGTCTGTGCACTGCAGCACAGCTGGTGGGGAATCCAGCCTCCTGCAGAGCTTTTGTGCAGTGTGTGTGTCACAGCAGCTGACTGGATGCCTTTCCTGATATGTGACAGCAGAGGGATAATAATTGGAGACTCAGCTTTAAATGAAGGGAGTTATCCACTCTTCAGCTGTACTTACCACATGGTCTTTGTTCTGCAGGGTGTGATGGTTGGTATGGGTCAGAAAGACAGCTACGTTGGTGATGAAGCCCAGAGCAAAAGAGGTATCCTGACTCTGAAGTACCCCATTGAACACGGTATTGTCACCAACTGGGATGACATGGAGAAGATCTGGCATCACACTTTCTACAACGAGCTGAGAGTAGCCCCTGAGGAGCACCCTGTGCTGCTCACAGAGGCTCCCCTGAACCCCAAAGCCAACAGAGAGAAGATGACACAGGTGTGTAGAAGTTGTGGCTTGGAGCTACAGCAGATAATTGCTGCAGGCCAGCTCTCCTCTTCCATGTTGTCCTCTCTTCTCCTTCACCACTGTTCTCCCTTTTTGCCATCTTTACAGGGTTTTCCTTTCCTGACCTGAGTCTCCTCTTTGCTGGACCTTGACAGGTTTTGTTTGCTCTTCTAAGCTGGCTTTCTCTGAGACTGAACTAGCAACTTGTCTAACTGCTGTTTCTGCCTAGGCACACTAATCCATTTACAGCCCCTGAGTGACTCTACTGTAGATTACTTGGCATTTGTTTGTTCCTTGCTGTGATATGTGGATGGGTCTGTAGCAGTGGTGTCCCTGCCCAGGCTCTGACCTGGCAGGTGTGGGTGGAGACCAAGTGAGATAAGCATGGACTTTCAGGGGAAGTGTAGAGATGCCTCTTATCTAAGGGCAAAAGTAAAGACCATTTGCATGGACTTGGTGTGGGTGTGTAGGAAGAACCCTGTGTTTTGCTGTTGACTCAACCCTTCCTTTTCTCTCCCTAGATTATGTTTGAGACCTTCAACACCCCAGCCATGTATGTAGCCATCCAGGCTGTGCTGTCCCTGTATGCCTCTGGTCGCACCACTGGTATCGTGATGGACTCTGGTGATGGTGTTACCCACACTGTGCCCATCTACGAAGGCTATGCCCTCCCCCATGCCATCCTCCGTCTGGATCTGGCTGGCCGTGACCTGACGGACTACCTCATGAAGATCCTGACAGAGAGAGGCTACAGCTTCACCACCACGGCCGAGAGGGAAATCGTGCGTGACATTAAGGAGAAGCTGTGCTATGTCGCCCTGGATTTCGAGCAGGAGATGGCCACAGCTGCTTCTAGCTCTTCCCTGGAGAAGAGCTATGAACTCCCCGATGGCCAGGTCATCACCATTGGCAATGAGAGGTTCAGGTGCCCTGAGGCCCTGTTCCAGCCATCTTTCCTGGGTAAGTCAAGCTTTTCTAGGACACTCTGTTGCCCCTTAATGTTCCTTCTGTGAAGGGTGACCTGGTGACCATGACAGTGATGTACCATGTTTTATTTCTGTATCTGTAGCAAGGCTTGTGCTGCCCACCAGTCAGTCTCACACAGCTTAAAGCTGTTTGAAGGACTTGGGTCAGTAGAGCCTGAGGTTGAGTCTGTCCCAGCCATGGCTCTGTAGTTCCTTCCTGCTGGTGTCTTGGTTGCCTGTAGTATCCTCTTAAGCTTCCTTGACTTTGTCTGAGCCCTTGTTGACTTGCAACTTCTGTTTCCTCACAGGTATGGAGTCCTGTGGTATCCATGAAACTACCTTCAACTCCATCATGAAGTGTGATGTGGATATCCGTAAGGACCTGTATGCCAACACAGTGCTGTCTGGTGGTACCACAATGTACCCTGGCATTGCTGACAGGATGCAGAAGGAGATCACAGCCCTGGCACCCAGCACAATGAAAATCAAGGTAGGGTGGAGTTGGGGGAACATCTCACCACCACTGTTGGGCTGAAATACGCAACATTAGTGGAGGGTGGAATGCTGGAGTTGTGCTCCAAAATACACAAACCATGTCTGTCTGGTAGTGCCTTAATGGCCTTGGGCTGAACAGGGTGGCACCCACCCAACTGCGTGAATAATGGGATTAGAGTAAAGACTGACTGCAGAGGAGGGAGGTGGGTGTGTGAGAGGTTGTGTCTTGATCCTGTTTGGACTCCATGGTATCTTGGCCAAGGTTAGATAAGGGAATTAGGCAGCTCCATCTTGCAGGGCTGTGCGTGGGCTGTGAGCGTAGTTTGATGCTGTGTCTGACTGGTTCCTCCTCTTCCCTGCAGATCATTGCCCCACCTGAGCGCAAATACTCTGTCTGGATCGGGGGCTCCATCCTGGCCTCCCTGTCCACCTTCCAGCAGATGTGGATCAGCAAGCAGGAGTACGATGAATCCGGACCCTCCATTGTCCACCGCAAATGCTTCTAAACCGGACTGTTTCCAACACCCACACCCTTGTGATGAAACGAAACCCATAAATGCGCATAAAACAAGACGAGATTGGCATGGCTTTATTTGTTTTTTTTTTGGCGCTTGACTCAGGATTAAAAAACTGGAACGGTGAAGGTGTCAGCAGCAGTCTTAAAATGAAACATGTCGGAGCGAACGCCCCCAAAGTTCTACAATGCATCTGAGGACTTTGATTGTACATTTTTTTTTTTTGGTTTTTTTAATAGTCATTCCAAATATTATAATGCATTGTTACAGGAAGTTACTCGCCTCTGTGAAGGCAAAGCCCAGCTCGGAGGGAGTCCACCAGTTACAGCTGGTGTTAGGTTATAATTGCTTGTCTGTAAATTATGTAACCCGACAAGTGTCTTTTTGTATCTTTCCGCCTTAAACACAAAATACACTTGATCCTTTTTCTCTTCGATTTGTCAAGCAAGCAGCCTGTGTTCCCCAGTGATAGATGTGAATGAAGGCTTTACAGTCCCCCCACAGGGTCTAGAAGTGATGCCAGTATGTGGGGGAGGGAGGGGCTACCTGTACACTGACTTAAGACCAGTTGAAATAAAAGTGCACACCATAGAGGCTTGACTGGTGTTGGTTGTTCGTTTTCTTTCTTCTCACGCCATTTTTTGACAGTTGCTCCCTGCTGGGATCTCGCCCTGCCAGGCTGCACAGCTCTGCTATCGGGCTGGGGGGGGTGCTGGTGCTTCGGGGCACAAGGCAGATGGCTCTGGGTGATATGGGAGGGGTAGAAGTGAGCCTGCCAAACCTGTGGGTCCCCAGGGCTGCTGTGGGCTGGAGTTCCCAGATACTGCCAGTGTGTGCAACAGCTGCTGGAGGTACTGGGCTTAATGGGGAATTCACCTACACCTTCCCAAATGTTGCTCTGTGTGTCTCCCTCCTCAGTGTTTTATGGCTCATGCTGCACTGATGGAAGCAAGTGGGGTGTGCTGATCCCTTAACAAAGCCAAAGCAGCTGCTTTGTCCCTCCACCAAGGCTCCTTTGTCTGGTCTCAGCTGTACATGGGGCAGTGTCTCTGCTTCTCCCTGCTCCAGGTGTCAGAGCTTGCCTGTCCTGCTCCCAGTTTGCCCTGGGAGGGAGGCTTGGGTTCAGGTGGGGAGACTCATACCCTGGCTGGGTGTGGAGCAGCTTCCAGGTGAAAGCAAGAGAAAGTCTTGTGAAGTGCAAAAAATTTACTTCAGAGAGCAGAGCTCTGGAGTGTTACATGGGTGGGGCTGGGAAAAGGTGCAGGAGGAAGAAGGAAGCTTTGGCAGGGTGAGTGACAGAGCTGTAGTGCTGGTACCTGCCTCCAGCCCAGCCTCGGCCAAGAAGGTTTTGGGCTTACTGACACTCTATCCATCCTTTGAGCTTCCAAACCCTCTCTGAAGCTTCAGCCTTGTTTGATCAACTTTGCTGGTTTTGTGGGAAAGAGAGGGGTGACCCTCACAAAGCTGGGACCCTGTTGGGTACAGCGATGTCCCCAAGTCCCCAGAGCTGGAGTCACATCTGTGGAAAGGAAACAAGATTGAGGCTACTGGGTCAGGAACAGGAAAAGCTGAGCCAGGTAACTCTGTTGCCAGCTCCAGGAGACCAGACCCGGGAGCGTATTCAGGAGTGAAGCTTCCCAAGGCTCTGCCACCCTTGCCTGCCTTTGAAGAGCTAATGTCTGTGATTGTGTCATGCTCGAAGCAGATGAAAGGCAGGGAACAGGCTCTAGTTCCTCTTTAATCCTCTGCCTGGCTGCTGCTGCTCTGGCATTGTACCCTGCTCAGGGTGGACCTGCCGGTTTCTGCCCTTTATCTCCCCAGGCTCCCTCCTGGGTGCAGTGGGAGCCTGGCAGGGCTGGAGGTGCAGACACTGGGCTGAGCTGGTGAGTACTGGAAGCACCAGTTTGCAAGAGAGGAGGTGAAACTGGTTGGAGTAAGGCCCAAACTGGGCTTATAACCTGGGGAAATGGGGTGAGGAAGAGGCAATGGCAGCTCCTGGGGAAGGAGTTGGTGAGAGCAGGGTAGGAAAAAGGCCAGCAGCCAAGAAGAGATGACAGCAATAGGGAAATGGGGTGCCTTTCTTCAGCCTCTTCTGAAATGGTCACTGATGGCTGTGGGAAAATGTACTGAGACACAAAGAATAGAAGAAACTGGAGGTGGTGAGAAACCAGTGAGCAGCAAAATGCTTGGGGCTGAGGGCAGCTCAGGTGAGCAGAGGTGTGGGCACAGGGAGACTGGTGCAGAGCTGCTGGACACAGGACAATCAGGATGATTTTCATATTCCACAGCCAATGGAGGTATGCTGTTAATTAACACTTGACAGGGCTTTTTCTCCTTTCTTCCCATTTCACTTGCTGTTTGGGGTAACCAGCCCCTCAGTAAAATGAGGCTGAGCCTTCCACAGCCCTTCCCAATGCCTGTCCAGCGTGAGGCCATGGTGTGCACAGCCACACTGCAGGCTGCTCCAGCAAGGCTCCATTTATCCCTCCTCTGGGCCATTACATGCTGGAGAAAAGAATGTGGTGCCGGGCAGGGACAACTGCAAGCATTACTCACTGCTCCCAACTCCAGCGAGCACGGGGGAGCCCAGAGTGGCTTCCTCTCAAAAATGTTGAGTGGTGAAAGAGAGGGGATTTTTTTAAGCACAGTTTCTCTGCCATGGAATTTCAGAGGGCTCTATTCACTCCTCACTGTTTCACAGAGGTGGGCAATGCTGAGAGGCCTGTCAGGGAGGGCAGTAGATGAGCCATGTCCTGGCTTTGTTAGACTCAAAGGAGAAGCTGTGCAGGGAATAATCAGTGATCTATCTAGCACACAAATAGCCAGGGGTCGTGGGGAGACCAGAAGCTTTAATAAGTCCACCCACAGGCCAGGCTGAGTGTGTCCCCCTCTCTGGATCAGCCATGGTGATGTTCCAGGATTCCTCAGGCTGCAGAGACAGCGGGACTTGGCTCTAGATCTCTTCCAAGGCACCCAGCCCTTTCCTACCTCCCTGTAGCTGCCCCAGGAGAGATGGCTCAGCTCAAGAGAGCTGAGCAAACATGTTTTACACCCTTTCTTCCCTCAGAGTTCCCAGCTTTCCCTCCTGCTGGAGACAGTCTCTGGCACTTCACCTGCAATTAGCTGATGACCTGGAAAGTCACCTCACTGAGCTGCTTATGGAATCAAGCCACCGCCGGGAATTAGTGATGTCCTTGGCAAAGGAGATGGTGGCAGCTCTCGGGATTTAGCCCTGAAGGGCCTTATTGTCTCTCAGCTGTGTCGGGGACAGTTGACCAGAAACGGTCCCTGGCTGGGGAGGGTCCTGTTCTCTCGTTAGTGAGCATGTGCTCCTCCAGGAGAGGTGCCAGCTGGCCGTGTGGAAAAATCCCAGGGAATCTCAGAGCATTCAAACTAAACTGGCCTCTTTGCAGAAGTCCCCTGGGAGGATGCAGAGCACAGCTTTAGAAAATGGCCATTCCAAGGTACCCATTCAGGGATGGGTCTGTGGCATTGGCTGTGCTCAGAGGAGGAGCAGCCTTGGTCCCTGAAGTTCTTCTTTGCAGGACTGCTGACCTGGAGCCTGCCCTGACTTGCATTATACCCATCTGTAATCCACTTTAGCAGGCCTTACAGTATTAAACCATATCAGGGATTGAGAATCACTTCCAGCAGTGGAACGAGCAATCCACCCAAGCATACCAAGTGCTGTGGCCGCTACAGCCCAGCTGGGCTTTAGTCAAGCTGACAAAAGGATGTTCAGGCTGTATCAATCTTAAGAAGAATCAGAGCAGAGAACTGAGACAAGACTTTTCAGGGAAAAAAAACATAAAATCCCCACGACAGGCTGGCCTTGAACGTTAAGATATTTTGTTTTAAAATACCTTGATAGTGGTAATAATTTGTTTGCCCTTCTGGACTGGGACAGCATGATATGTGCCTTGCCTTGTTTGGGCTAGGAAAATGTGTATTGGTTGTGAGACGACCAAAAGTCTACCCACATGAAGAGCATTCCTGAAGTGAGGCACAGCAAGGAGCGTTTCCTCTATCACTGTCTGGCCACCTCCCAGGGCCATGAAGAGAAATGCCAGAATTCAGTGTAGATTCTCAATTCCTTCCTCCTTTACTGCCCACTTCTGCCTCATATTCAACCTCTGTGTCTGATCTGCACTGACAAACTGCTCATTTATTTGGTGGATCACAAGTCCAAATGCAGCTCCTCTTACAAAGCCTTGTTTCTCCTCAGTTCCACCCTCTGTTCCCAGTCCTTATTTAGGGCTGTCAGCTGCTCTGTGGTTGCTGTATACCCCGGGGCTGGAGGGAACCCATGGCCACTCTAAACTCCAGCTGCTCCAGCCACCCTGGCTCTCTGGGCAGGGCCTTCCCTCTGCCTTTGGTACTCACTGATGGTTTTAATCATTTGCATTGGAAATGCAGGTCTCCTCCACCCTGGTCTCTGCTTTCCTGGTGACTGCAAATATGGTAGGTTGGTGTTTTTCCCAGATGTCAAACAAGTCGGTCTTGACTGAAAGGCCTCCGGATTTAATTTGTGATTACCTTTTATTTAAGAGAAACACATGACAAACAAAGCAGGTACAGATCCTCTGCAGAGGCTCTCTCTCATCTAAGAGCTAAAAATGGTTTTCCTCTTTGACTCCAGCCTGGAAGAAAAATACATAATCAAGACTTGAGGCACTTGCTATTTCTAAGCGAAACCCCCAATTTACTCTTAATGTAATTCACGGCCTTAAATGGCAACAATCAAGCAGGAAGAAAATAGCAACTTATTCATCTTCCTTTATGGGTCATCTTTAAAACACATTTTCTATGAACAAAATTCCTGAAGCATACACGTAACTGGAAATTCCAGCGCTCTGGTCCTGTCTGTACTTGAGGTTTGGGGTAGGAGCTTTGTGGAGCTACACTGCTGGAGACAGCTGCTCCCCTTGGACATGGCTGTGTGCGATGGCTGCGGTCACAGCCAGGCACAGCAGCCCTGGTTGATTCTCAACAGCCGTCTGCATATCAGTGAAGGGTAGTATGGTGATATTGAGAAGAAATTCTTCCCTGTGATGGTGGGGAGGCCCTGGCACAGATTGTCCAGAGAAGCTGTGGTTCCCCATCCCTGGAAATGTCCAAGGCCAGGTTGGAGAGGGCTTGGAGCAAGCTGGGATAGTGGAAGGTGTCCCTGCCCATGGCAGGGGATGGAACAAGACGATCTTTTAAGTTCCAGCCCAAACCATTCTAGTATCCTACAGTGTGTCCCATAGCAGTGATTCTGCCCCTGTACTCACAACTGGAGAGGTCACACCTCGAGTGCTCTGTCCAGTTCCAGATGCCTCAATCCCAGAAGGCCATTGAGGCACTGAACCGTGTCCAGAGAAGGGAGTGGAGCTGAGGAAGGGTCTGGAGCACCAGGAGCAGCTGAGGAAGCTGAGGGAGCTCAGCCTGGAGGACAGGAGGAGCAGCGGGGATGTTCTGGCTCTGCACAACTCCCTGACAGGAGCGAGACGGGGGTTGGACTCTGATCCCAGGGAGCAATGGGCAGGATGAGAGGAAATGGTGTTAAACTGTACCAGAGGAGGGTCAGGTTGGACATCAGGAAGCATTTATTCACAGGAGGGTTTGTCACATACTGCAACAGGGTGCCAGGGTGGGTGGTGGAGTTACCATCCCTGGACGTGCTTAAGGAGAGCATGAACATGGCACTCAGTGCTCTGCTCTGGTTGACACGGTGGTGTTCGGTGACAGATCAGACTCGATGAGCTCGGAGCCGTTTCCACCATAAGCGATCCCGGTGCTCTCGGACTCCACGGCCCCGCCACTCCCACCATGGCGGCGGCGCCGCCCTCAAGATGGCGCCGCGCTGCTGCCGCGCCGCGCTCAAGATGGCGGCGCGGGGCGGGCGCTGCCGCGGAACCGGGTCATGGCCGCGCCGGAAGCGCCGTGAGGCAGCCGGGCCGGCGGGAGCGAGCCCGGGACGCGGCCGCTGCGAGCGGGGCCCGGCCAGGCGGCGGCGGCGGCGGCTGCGGCAGGACCGTGCGGCCGCCGCCATGTCGCGCTGCGGAGAGGTGAGTCGGGGCTTGTGGGGCTTAACTCGCCCCGCGCTTCCCCTCCGCAGCGGCCCCTCGGGGCGCCGGTAACGGCGGCTGCGGCGGGGCTGCGGGAGCCCGGAGCCCTCAGGGCGGGAGGCGGGCTCGGGGGCACGGAGGGCGCCGGGATCGCCCTCGCCGGGTGTGTGCGGGGGTCTCACGGGGGCTGTGAGGCGGAGCAGCCCCGCTGCCCTCATCAAGGAGCTGCCCTGGCGTTAGTGCCGGTTTGGGCTCTGGGTTCGCCGTTAAGGTGTGAGAGAGGCACAAGAGCTGGCGGTGATGTTGGGCTGCAGTGTCGGTGTGTGTCTGTATGTGTAAACAGATAAATATAGCCGTATCTGTATGTATGTATGCATGGTTATGTAACTCTAAAGGTTATTGAAACGGGTGGCGCTTGGAGGAAGGATGTAGAAAGAGATTGCTGTGTTATGTTTAGGAAAAGATCATGGACAGTCGCCTTTCCAGTTGCAAAGTAAGTAGAATGAATGGAAATGTTCACCAATGGTGAAAGATCAAGTGAAAGTACCATGATTTCATGTGAAGTTTTGTTCTACCTCCATATTCTCCTTTTTTTTCCCCTCTTTTTCTTTTCCATCAGGATGTCGTAAGTGAGGAGAGTGAAGAGGAAAGCAATGGAGTCAACTTGATGGAATTCTCAGATGAGATCCTTCTGCACATCCTCAGCTATGTCCCTTGCACAGACCTGGTCCTCAATGTCAGGAGAACCTGCAGGAAACTTGCAACACTTTGCCTTGACAAGAGTCTAACACATACAGTGCTGCTTCAGAAGGACTATAAGGTGAGGAGAGTAGCTTGCTTCTTCTGTTAGCTGTGAAGACAAATCTCACTTCTGTAAAACAATGCCAAAAAGTAGAACTTTCCAATGTCTATGCATAAATAGACTGCTCTTGAACTGTGAAATCAAATACACACTAAGCTGTTTCATAAAAGCATTTATTTTCCAGGATGCTTTGTTAGAACAGCTCTGCGCTTCCTTAGTTATATAAAATACTGTCAGTGAAAACTTAACTTCTCCATATTTCTGGAAGCTAAAAAGAAAGTAGACATGACCTTAAAGTTAGCATTTTCCCAAAATATGTTTTCCGTGTTGTTGTGCAAAAAATTCTTGTGCATGTTGCTGTCAAGCTTGCAATCAGCAAAGCCAGAAATTGTGTGCGTGCTATAACAAAAATAAAGCTTGGAAAGGAGGGGTGATGTATTCAATGAGAACTGTATCAGCCAGTGCAGGCAGGGGAAAGTCCCCTATGCTCTTTTCCAAAAGAGGAAGCTGAAGGAAGAGGAATGGAAACATTCTTCTTTCAGTTTGAATTTCTGCACATAGCCAGTTCTGCTGAAATAGCTTTGCTGGTGGAAAACTGAGGTGGTTTTCCTTTCCACACTCAGCTGCTGAGCAGTCTGTAATGCAGAACTGCAGAAGCAAAAGGAAGTGTAATCCCAAGGGTCCAAAGCATGGCAGACTTAGCTGCCAGCAGTGTGGTAATTCTTTGGCTGTGCTGCCATCCCCAAACCTTTGGATGAGCCGCATAATCCAAGTGCCACCCACTCTTATTCCCACCTCCAGCTGGGAAACTGAGTCAGTGCCCACCTTTGCTATATCTCCCACTGAACGTGCTTTTGTTTGGGTGCAGGTGAACAAAGACAAAGTGAAGCAGCTGATGAGGGACATTGGGAAGGAGATCTACCAGCTGAACATGGCCGGGTGCTACTGGCTGCCCAGCTCCACCATTGACCACGTAACGCGGTGCAAGAACCTGGTGAAGCTGAACCTGTCGGGGTGCCACGTCACCTCGCTGCGCCTCTCCAAGATGCTCTCCTCGCTGCAGCACCTGCGCTCCCTGGCCATCGACGTGAACCCGGGCTTTGATGCCAGCCAGCTGAGCAGTGAGTGCAAAGCCACGCTCAGCCGTGTCTCGGAGCTGAAGCAAACCCTCTACACACCCTCCTACGGTGTCGTGCCGTGCTGCACCAGCCTTGAGAAACTGCTACTCTACTTTGAGATCCTCGACCGCTCGCGGGAGGGGTTCATGCTCTCTGGGCAGCTGATGGTGGGCGAGAGCAACGTGCCCCATTACCAGAACCTCCGCATCTTCTACGCCAGGCTGGCTCCTGGCTACGTCAATCAGGAGGTGGTGAGGCTGTACTTGGCAGTGCTGAGTGATCGGACACCTGAGAACCTCCACGCCTTCCTCATCTCTGCCCCCGGCAGCTTTGCAGAGACAGGAGCCACCAAAAACCTCCTGGACTCCATGGCCCGAAATGTTCGTCTGGATGCTTTACAACTGCCCAAAGCCTGGATCAACGGCTCCGGGCTCCTGCAACACTTGAAGTTCAACAACCCTTTCTACTTCAGCTTTAGCCGATGCACCTTATCTGGTGGGCACCTGATCCAGAGGGTCATTAATGGTGGGAAGGATCTTAAAAGCCTGACCAGTTTGAACCTCAGTGGCTGCGTTCACTGCCTGGCCCCGGAGTCCTTGTTTCGGAAAGCAGAAGATGACATCGACAGCAGCATTTTGGAAAGCTTGGTAGTGTCTTGCTGCAACCTGAGACACCTGAACCTCTCTGCAGCTCATCATCACAGCTCTGAAAGCATAGGGAACCACCTGTGCCAGCTCCTGTCCAGGCTAAAGCACCTGCTCTCGTTAGCACTACCAGTTTGCTCCATCACAGATGTTGGTGCAAGCGTGGAGAAGCC
The DNA here is from genome assembly GCF_027579445.1 of Ammospiza nelsoni. Lineage (NCBI taxonomy): Eukaryota > Metazoa > Chordata > Aves > Passeriformes > Passerellidae > Ammospiza > Ammospiza nelsoni. The sequence goes on from NC_080649.1 coordinate 3,265,466, forward strand.
TCCCAGCACACCTAATCTGGTGCCCCAAACATTTGGAAGGAAAGTTCGGATTGGGGTACAGACATATCCAAGGAACTTAGGGGACCAGACAAATCAGAAGATCGAGTCCTCAGTGTTTTGGGCTCTGATGGGAAGCCTCAGATTTTTGGAAACCTTGGAGATAATTGGGTCCAGTTTCTCCTCTGCCATGCCCCGCAACGAGCCAGCGATTCGGAACTCGCTGCCTCCCTGTGTGCGGGCACAGAGCGTGGGGGACTCAGAGGTGGCTGCCATTAGCCAATTGACTTACCTGCAGAGCCTCACCTTAGCACAGCTGCCAAATATCCTCACGGGCTCTGGGCTCGTCAACATCGGGCTGCAGTGCCAGCACCTGCGGACTCTTTCCTTGGCCAACCTGGGCATGATGGGCAAGGTGGTCTATATGTCTGCTCTCATGGACATGCTGAAACACTGCAAGTGTTTGAGAGATCTCAGGTGAGGGGCTGCCCTTGAACGTCTCCCTTTTTGTTTGTGGATCTCCAGAAATGTGATGTGTGGTTTGTTGTGGCTGCTATTAAAAGTGTTGCGGTCCAGAGTACATGCAATATCTTGAAAACTCAGCATTTTCCTTCCTGACTTGTGGAGAATGGGAAGGCATTGCGTGTTGTCCTTGAGGGCTCAGGATATGCCCTTTAACCAGTTTTAGGAGCAAAAAGTGCTGTGACTGCCTTCCTTTTAGATAAGGAAAAGTGCATGCTGCTTATTTGGGAGCTAGCAGCTTGTCAGGGCTGGTTAAATACTACGTGCCTTTGCTGATTTTTTGGCTTTGTGTACATGCACACCTCTTACATTTCCAGGAAGGAAGAGACTCCTACACTGTCTAGATAATGGAGAGTTTTCTTTGGGTTTCCCAATGAGATATTTGTCTGCCTTGGGTTTGTATGAAAATTTTGCCTCTTTATTTTTTTCTTTTTTTTTTTTTTTCTTTATAATGTACTGAAAATATTCCAGATTTAGAGTTTGTCCTGTTGGTGTTTCTCTCCTGATAGGATTTAAAGGATCCTACCAAGGGTCTGATCCTAAAGAGTGCACAAAGGAGCTTCATGGTAGCCAGAATGTGCTTGTGAAAGGCAACTGATGATGTCCATATGAACACAAACATTATCACTTTAGGGAGATGGGTTTATTCTTTTTTTTCTCCAAAATCAGCCTCTTTTAGTGAAACTGCAGAACCTGTCAGTCCCATTGTCCCCCTTTGTTCACCAAGCTCCAAAGTGCTGTGCAGTTGAGACAAGGTCACAGTTACTGTGTGTGAAATTACTGCTCATCACCTGAGACTGGTGCTTGTGTGCCTGTCCCTGATCCACTGCAATAGGGAGGGGAGCCAGGGGGGCTGAAACACCTTGGGAGGGTTTTCATTTTCCACTACTTCCCATTTATAATGGGGGAGGAATGTTCTGGTCTCATGCGAGGGGTGGCAGCTGTTGGGAATTCAGTTGCTCAAGGTCTTGGGTTATGTGAATGTGTCCTTAACCTTGAGGAGAGTAAATAGCCATGGAGGAACTGAGGGCTGGGGAAGGAACTTGGGGTGTGCAGTGCTGCTTTGCTCATCCTGGGCCCTGTGGTTTCCTGAGGCTTTGAAATGGAGGCCAGGAGTGATGGAGATGGGAGGCAGCACAGAGCCTGGAATGAAGGCTGCAACAGGGCCCTCCTTGTGCTGCATTGGGTGGAAGCTGTCACTCTTCTTCCCTGAGTAACGTCTAAGGTTTTATATCGGCTTAAGATGGATTAAGAAATTAGCACTTCCTCTGATAACGTAGTTTCCTTTTGATTTGACCGATTCCCTGCTGTTTCCACCCTTTTTCCCTTCCCAGTTTTCCAGGCTCAGGAGCGTTTAAGGGGCTATTCCAAAGCAACATTGCCATCTAGCGAGGGAAGGGCGGCACTGCAGGTGTGGCTGGTGCCTCCCAGAGGTTCACCTGGAAACCTGGATCCTGGAGATTCCCTGCTTTTTGTCCTACATTTACAGTGCCCCAGTAATGATGCTGAAAAATTGAAGAGGCTGCCCGTTCTCTTGATATGAATTTTAATTTATTACCCAAAGCGTAGATATGCTCTTAGGATCTCTTCAGGCAGTGCCACCTGACAGCAGTTGTAAGCTGAGACTGAAGCAGAATTTTTCAATTAACAAGATTAGGTTGCTGAGATACCCGTGCACACTACAAAGCCTGTGCAGAGATTACCCAGATCAGGCTGGGCTGGCAGCTTGTTATCACCTCATGGATTAACCTTCCTGCAGCTCTGGGCTTTCCTGACCCAATGACTGAGATTCCCAAGTGCTCTGAAGCCTGGTGGTAAATCTGCACTGAGCAGATGAACTGTCCTGGTGGCACAGGCCTCAAGCAGGTTCAGGGTGGCTTCTGTGAGGGAGTTTTACCCACTTATTCTGCTGGGTAAAACACAGACCCCTTGTTGGCCAGGTATGATCACTGTCATTTTATTGTCCTCCTGGATCACTGTGATAGAGGATCCTGTCTCTCTTCCCTGAGCCAGGTGTTTAAGGTAAAGGTTGGGTTCATGATGGTTGTTCTTCCTGTGGGGGAGAGCAGCAGCTCTGATCCTTTGCCAGGGCTGGTTGTGGTCACTCTGCTGGCCCCAGTTCTTCATCAGCCTGTGTGCTCTGTGTGTTTTTCATGGCAGGAAACTGAAGATATGACCAGTTTGGGCAGTGTTTGTACTCTGGAGCAGAAGGTCCCTAAATCCACACCACCTGCTTGGTGGGTGTCAGGTGCAGAAGCCAGGCTGTGCTTTTAAGACCAGAACGGACCTGCTGCTTGTCTTACCCACCATACTTTGTGGGAAACTCGCAAAACCAGGGTTACTCCAGGGTCACTCCCCGTGGGCGCCAGAGTTCTGCATTTAGGGCTTTCCTGCCCTTTGGTGCCCTTGTCCTTCAGGGCTGGAGGCACTCCTCGCTCCATTTGCCAGCCCCCCATGAATGTGCCATGTCTTTCCCTCTTGTCTGAGAGCATCCCAGGCATGAATTGCCCATTGAGTTGTTTTTGTTTATTCCTGCAGGCTGGAACAGCCCTACTTCTGTGCGGGCGCGCAGTTCTTCCAGGCACTGAGTCACTGCTCCTCTCTCCAGCGCCTTTGCATCGTCTCCCGGAGCGGGACTCTGCAGTCTGACGCAGTGATGTCATTCATGGCCAGCTGCCTCGAGGTCATCATGTGCCACATGTTCATGGGAGAGTCTCTCACCGTTTGCAGAAACCTCCAGCAGTCCATTGTCCGGAGGTGAGTGCGGAAAAGGGTGGATGTGGGGTTTCTGGAGCTGGTGGAGATTTATCTCCATTCTCCGGCTTGCCAAGGCTTGGAGATCTTGTTCCAAGGAGCTAATAGGTAATGTGTAACTGTTTGGCACATAAACCAGCCTCTTACTTTAATAAGAGTGAATCAGTGAAATGTTTGAAGGTATTGTATGAATTCTTGATTCCATTCCCACCCATGTTCCTTGCAGTTCTGCTGGCCGGAGTTGAAGTTCTGGATGCAAAGCTCCATCATAAATCAAATGACACTTTTTGTGTAAACAAAATATCTGCCGACATTTAAGTACTGAGAGATTTGACCTTGAAGCTTTCCTTCTTTCCCACAAGTGACTAAGATAATTCTCTGTCCTCTAATCACTTGTAAATGTCACTTACTGATAATCCCCTGGCAGCGCAATTCAAAGCCTTTAAAGGGTTGTTGTGAAGGGTTTTTTCTTCGGAGGGTGCTGGAGGGGGGGAAGAATCGGTACAAACTGCCTTTGCACGTTTGGCAGTTCCTAAATGCATTTTGCTTGGCCCCTTGCAGCGTTCTGAGGCTCACGTGGTGGGAAACGTTTGTGTGTGAGCCGTGAACTGCATTTGAAAAGAGAGCTTTTAATTACGCTTGGCATTTGGAAATCTTCTAATAATGGCAGTCATCTTACAAAATATTTCCCATGCAGCAGACTTTCCATTATTATCTTTTTTTTTTTTCTATGAGGCTATTTCCCCACCTTCAGCCTGTTTTCTTTGTCACCTACTGTTGCTGTGCCCTGCTAAGCTCTAATAAAAATTTCAAATCACACGGCGTTATTAGTGCATCCTAAAGGGTGCTCCTCCCCCCCAGCCTTCCTCCAGCTTCAAACTAACTTATTTCACTTGGCTTCTTTCCGTGGATCAAATCCAGAGCAGGCTGGGACTGTATTAGCTCCCTACCAAAGTGCTCCTGAGGTTGCTGCTGCTTCTGAAAGCCTCTGTGTCCTTCTGGGATGGGGACTGTTGGAAACATCTGAGTCAATTCCTTGTGATGCGACAAGGATTCTTTGAGTTTGTTTTACACAGGACTTCATATCTGTAAAAACATTGCTGGATTGGTTTCAGTTGTGCTTTGGGGGATCCTTGGAAAGAACCAGAAATCTGCAGTTCCCGTTTTTTATTTTCCCTCCCTTCTGTGGCACTGCCCAAAATTGTAATGTCCACTTACTGAGCAGAAATACACCAAAATGTCCACTTACTGCCCAAAATTTTAATGTCCACTTACTGAGCAGAAATACACCACTCTGCAGTCTTTTCTCCCTCTTTTTCTCTGTCATGGACTGATTCTCACTACATTCTCTACCTCTTTATGATCTAAACCTTGGGAACTTTCTAAAGAGCAGCTGATGCCTGGTGGAAATGTTAAAAACTATTTTTATATTTAGCTACAGTTCTGGCTGTCAAGCTTATTTTCTTCTTTTGTATTTTATTAATAGAGACACTTGTATGAAAAGAGGGTTTTTTTGAAGGTTGGGTTTTGGGGTTTTTTTTTTTGCTGAAGAGAGCATCTGCTCCTTCTGCAAATTCTACACCTGAAGTCATAATCCTCTGTGACATTGTAATTGGTGGCTCTGGAAACGATTTTGATGTCATGTAAGATTATGACTTCAGGAGGAGGATAAGCAGTGGGAGCAGATGCTCTCCTAAGCAACAAAGATCCTGTTCTCATGCAACTGTCTCTAGTAATCAAATGGAAGAAACAAAATACAGAAAATGATGTGTAAGCAAAGCCTGGAGTCTTCCATGAGCCATCAGCCAGCCTTTAACCACGTGGCTTCTCCAGCAATTCCATTCTCATCCTTGCACAAATGTGCCTTGGGATGGGCTCAGGAATTGACTTGCTCTTGACTGCATTTTGCCTGCTCCTCCAAGGCAGAGGGATGTGCAGTAAAATCTGTGTGTGAGCTTAAACCTGTGGGTATGGCTGCAATTCACACAGCATGGCTTCTCTGAGAGTGTGCAGCTGGTGTCTCTTGAATCCAAGTTTTACACCAGGCAGCAAGTTGGAAGTTATCTATCCTTGTGCCAGAATGAAACAAGGGGATTTATGCTTGTTATTTGCCATTTGTTTGGAATGTGTGTGGATGCTGTGTGTGAAACAAGGGGAGTGGGTGAGAGGAGGGACCTCGAGCCTTTGTTTACTCCCTTTCTTGAGCTGGGGCAATTGATCCATGTTCTTCAGGTCCTACTGAGGGTCAGAGTTCCTGTTTTAGGGCTGTGGTGATGGTGTTGTTTAGGATGAGAGATAGTTTTGAACAGCAAAATGGAGCCAAAGTGGTTCACATTCTCCCAGTGACTCTAAAACAGAGAAAAAATGTGAGTGAGAATGGGAAGGACCCAAGGCTGGCTGTGTATCAGGAGTTTGCTGCAGGAGGTAGAGCTGAGAGGGCTTGAAAATGAGTATAGTGCAGGGCAGTCCTTTTTCAGGTGTGGGTGCACAGGAGGGGTTGGGTAACAGAACCTCTCTGGGGAGAACAGACTGGTTTCAGCTGTGGAATTGTTCTGGAAGATGGTGAATATACAGGGTGTGGTGATGGGAGCTGGGGAATTAAATCTGCTGCATCACAGCAGTGGCTTAAAGCCTGAGCTGCTTCTCAAACTGTCCCTTTTTGCTGTAAAAGGAGGTTAGTGTTATGTATTTCTGTTCCACTGGCCTGAAAAGAGAGGTTGTTCTCATGTCTCTGAGTCTTGTGACAGCTTTGAACCAGACCCTGCGGTGTCCAGCTTTTGGTGAGCAGCTTCTGCTTGAAGTTTGCTGCTATTTGGGACAAACTAATTCGTGTATTTGAGTCATTAAAAGCCTCTGATTCAGTTCTGGCTCTTTTGCAATGAAACACAATGAGCAGAGCAGGGCTCATCTGGAGCCTCATCAGCAAACAGGAGGCTTGCAAGGGCAAGGTCTCCTCTGAGCTGTAGAGAAGACTGTAAAGATTGTTTCCCTCTGGGCAGATAAATCATTGCAGTGTTTTTCTTTATTCTTTTTCCTTCAGTGTGGATGGGAGGGGGGAGCTCCTTTATGGTTCAGGGAGATGCTCTGCACATAAGAAGGGAGTAGTGGTTACAGTGGGAGATGTGGTTCGAGTGACCCAGATCCACTGCCCTGATCTTGCTCAGGTTTCACATGTGACGTGGGTCTAGTCTCAGTTTCTGTGTAAATTGACATTTTTTTCCCCCCATCACATGGTGCTCAGCTGCTGCCACACTTCAGATCCAATGAACACAATGTTTTCCATTTTGTGCTTGGACCCAAACTTTGCTGCAGTGCTCAGCTCCAAGCACGTGTTATCCCTGTTTAAATAACTCTTCTGTTCAAACCACTGCAGTGCGAATTCCACAAACACTAAAACACCACAATTTGAGGCCCTGTGGTTGGAGGTACAGGTGTGACCCCGGACTTGCTGCTGTGCCAAGACTTCTTTGCAGAAAAGGTAAATTTGCTTTGCCATTTTGGGCTGAGCTGCCGTGCTGGGATTGTCTCTAAATCCCTGCACAGACCCGCGTGTCCAAAGGCAGTTCCAAGGGATTGAGCCTTCCAGGAGCTTTCCCCATCTTTTCCACAGTGTTATTTTGTGGAAGAGTCAGTAGATGGAGCTGTGACCCACGGAAGGTCCCACCATTTACCAGCGGGCTGCATGCTAAATAATCGTATTTATATGCCGGTGTGTCTCTGCCCCAAAAATCCTGCGGGCAAGGAATTTGGATGACTTCAGGCTTGCACAGCTACACGGGGTGAGCAGGCACTTCACAATTGTGCAGGAGAAGTTGCTTTCCTGGTGCTTTCCTTGCCATCAGAAAACAGGCTGGAAGAGGGGATGGGACATGCTTCAGCAAATATCCCCTTGGCTTCAAGGACAGATTTTTATTTTCCACTGTGTGCCTTTAGAATTTTGTCGGTTTTAGCTGAAGTGTTTAGATAGCTCCTGTCATTGTAGTGATTTCAAGGACTCTACAACACCAGACAATACAAGCCAGTGAAAAGTCCTTGGAAAAACACCTTGAAAAAAGATCAAGAAAGCAACAATAAAATAAAAACAAACAAACAAATTTTAAAAAACCCCAAAGCAAAACAAAAAACCTCAGAGAACACGGCATCATTAGGGATTCTTCATAAAGAAGGGGGAAAGTGTCAAGGTGTAGAGGTGAGCTGTGATTTATAGAAATGAATCCAAGGGAAAAACTGTGGTGCAGCTGGAGTGTGTTTTGGGATGCTGGATGAGCACCCCAAAACACACAGTATTTTTTGGTTTTTTTCTGTGTTTCCATAACTCCCTGGCAGGAGGTGCAGCCAGGGGGATGTCAGGCTCTGCTGTCAGGAATGAAGGACAGGACAAGAGGAAATGGTCTCAAGGTGTGCCAGGGAAGGTTCAGGTTGGATACTAGGGACAATTTCTTCACCAAAAGGATTCTCAAGCCCTGGCAAAATCTGCCCAGGGCAGTGGTGGAATCTCCATCCCTGGAGGGACTTAGAAGCCATGAGGATGTGGCACCTGGGTTGGGTTCAGTGGTGACCATGGTAGTGCTGGGGAATGGTTGGGCTTGGTCTTAGGGGGCTTTTCCACCCTAAACAATTCTGTGATTCTGTGACTCAGGTCACTCTTGGGTGCTGGGAAGTGCAGAGAATTTTTCTCATTTAGGACAATTTCACTGTTCTGGGGATCCAGACTTAGAGGAAGAGAAACACAAACTTACCCAGCCTGTGTCAGGTATGAGCACTGCTTGGTTTGAAGTGACTTTCATTATAAGATTCCTGCCACTTTCTAGGAAGAGCTTTCAGCCTAAATTAGATCTTCTTGTTCAGTCTTCTGTAGCATTACCTAAATTTCCCCGTGCTTATTATTGTCTTTTTTTAGTGTGAAACTCTTGGCTGGATCTTCCCTTTTTCTTAAACTGCTGATTCCAGTGGCCCTGTGTGGCTGTGAGCTTGCTGAGGGGATGAAGCAGCCTCCTGGGAATCAGTTGCAGAGACAGGGCTTCCAGGTGGGAGCACAGGGCTGAAATGGAGTATTGGGAAGTGCTGAGTGAGCCAGTCCCTCTCCTTGCATTTAGCACAGGGCTGAGTTATCACAGATGAGTTTTTGCTCACCTCAGGGCTCAGTATTCCCCCTTGCCCTGGATATCCCTGCAGCATTCTGCTCACCTGGATTCTCATTGTGGTCTCAGGCACATAAAATCCCTTTTGGGGATCCCTTTTACTCTTAGAGGGGTTGGAGGGGGCTCTAGGGGCAGTGAGTGATTACAAGATGATCTTTGAATTCAGCCGATCCTGTGCTGCTCACCCGACTGCTGCAGTCCTGCTGCCACTGCACAAAGCTGCTGGGAGCACCTTGGGCTTATTCAAGATTTTCAAGCTGGTTTTGCATCCCTCCAGCACCTTCTCTTCCTTCTGACCTTGAAGAAGGCCCTGTCTGCTGCTGGCTTTCCTGGTCCCAGAGCTGCTGATCCCACCCTGCCAGCCCCAGCGTGCCGAGGGCTCCAGCCCTGCACAAGTGGGATTGCAGAGGGCTTAATGTATCACCAGGCTGGTGTAGTGAATCATTAGCATCCTGCTCAAGCTTTCATTGTCTGTTTCATTTCCTGCTCTTGGAAACCCCTGAATCATTCTGTCACAGACTGAATAACAAACTGCATCCTTGTCAGATTGCGTTGCCCAAGGATTCCTTGGCGGGCTTGGCGAAGGTTGAATGCATGAGGTGTGGCCCAGACGCCTTTGCTTCTACCAGGGATGTTGCTTATGGGTGGGTTTAAATACTTTACAAGCCAGCAGGGCTTGTGGGACCATCCCCAGTTTGCCATATTAATTTATCTTCTTTTGGGGGTACTCACAAACCCCCTTCTTTAAATGCATTCCTGTGGCTGACCCAAATGCCTCGTTCTGACTGCCAGCTCATGTGTTTTGAAAGGAATTCAGTTCTGAAACCTTCCTCAGTGGGCAGATTGGTTTGTGCATGAAATAACTTTCAAGGATTGTCCTCTCTCTCTTGGCTGAGAATTAATATTGGAATAGCACTGTCGTGCTTTCTCTTCATGAGGGTGTAAAAGGCTGAACGGAAGCATTAACTGCAGCTTTAAAGCATTTCCATAGTAAAATAAATCTAATTGAGCAGTTATTGCAGTAGCTTTTTAATTTGTGGAAGAGATTAGGAAATAACTTTCAGCTTGCTCTGGCAGAGCACTCCCCTAGGACGTGTCCTGGGCGCTCTGGCATCGCTCTTTGGGCTCTTATTCCCTCCCCCTCTAATTGTCCGGTCACATTTGAGTGATGCAGAGTTCAGCTGGCAAAATAACACGGGAACCTCAGTCTGCAGGCGTGTTTGATACAAACCTCAGCTCACAGGAGAAGCAGCAGAGTGCCATTCATGCCTTACAGGGAAACCACAGCAGAGAGATGTAATTTGCCTCGGCTCGGGATGAGTCTGATGTGTTATTGCTCCTTCCCTGTGGCTCAGCACAGTGGCAAATGAAGAAGCTGCACTGAGGATAATGGGAGAGTTGGCAGTGATGTGTGTGAGTGATTTCCAGAGTCCCATCTACACCCCTTGGTCTCAGGTTGGAGACTGCAGTGATGGGACTTCAGTGTGGAAAAATCAGCAGCTGTGGGAGAATGTTGGTTTGTCTCCATAGACATGAAGGGATGGAAGATACCCCTAGAGGAAAACGCTTTATAGCAAAAATATCTCATTGTGTGGAGTTAAGAGCAACCAGAGGAATCTGAACATCTTTCCCTGGGAACTTTTCAAGTCCATTTCTGAGGTTTGGAAATAAAGTTTGCTTAGCACTGGCATGCTGGAAGGGAGAAAGGCACTAGAGAAAGGATCTGCTTTAGAGTCAGTGTGGGGAGGGTTTGGACCCCTATGAGAGGCTTCTGGGGGTTGAGTGGGAGCCAAAGGTTCTCCCTGCTCCCAGGAGAAGGGGCTGGGAGAATCTCACCTAAGTTTCTTTGGTGAGGCCGGATCTTCTTTGGAAGATGCTCCTGCAGAATTCTTTGGCAGTCCCTGTGTGCAGGGAGAGATTTTCACCTCCTTGGTACCAAGGTCAGGGCACGGCCAGTGGAACAAATCTGGAGTGTTTGCCTGGCCTTCCCTGGAAGATGAGAAAAGTGTGAGTGTGTGTGTTGGGTCATGCTGCTGCCAGCTGCTGCAGCTTGCCCTGGCACTTCCTCCATTCAGCCGTGCCATGCTGCAGGAAGGGAGTTTCCAGGCTGGCTCAGGTGTGCTGGCTGAAGCTTTCAAGACAGATGCCACGCTTGAACTTGGAGGTGTGAGCAAGTCTTCCAGTAAAAACAGGCTGTGCCTGGCAGAGGATTAACAGGGCTTTGTGCATGTAGGTGAGAAAGCTGCATACAGGGCAGAAAGTGAGTTGGTCTCAAACTTCTGCTCTTGAGAAACTTGTGGCTCTCCAAAAACATCTCACCAGCCTGTGGGGAAGGTCAGAACAGAGAGGGGAGAAGGTGTGTGACTGCAGCAGAGACTGGTTTGCATTTGTGACAGTTGTGCCAACCAGAGTCCACATCTGCTCTGTTCCCCCAAATCAAACTCCTCATTTCCTTCCTTCCTCTCCTTCTCTAGAGCTTCTTTTTCCATAAGCTCAGCTTGGTTTGTGGAGGTCAGAGAGCTGCCCTTGATCCGTTCCTGATACTCTGTATTTCCTCACTTCATCTGCTGTGTGCTGCTTTTGTTGGCAGTGTTTAATTATCCCTCCTTGCTTGCCAGCCTCTGGGAAGTGGGATGTGCTGAAATGTCTCATTTGGCTTGGGACTTTCCTTGGGTTTCTGTGGCAATCTCAAAGGGAAGAACATTCTTCAGCCCCAAATGCTGCCTTATCCTTTCCTTGTTAGTAGAGGAGGTTTGAGCAGCCCCGATGCAGAGAGCTGTCACATCCAGGGTCTGTGGTGCAGGGGGTGGTGTGATCCATCTTTTCCAGGCTGGCTGAGGACATTCCCCGTGGCTTTGGGCCACCCTTTGGATCTATCAGCAGGTGGGATCTCCTGGGGACTCACTGTCCTCTCAGGAGAGGCATGTCAGTGTTTGCCAGGAGATAGCTGCATTCCTGGGAGGGTCTCTTTTGTCTTGCTAAAATCGAGGAAATCTGATCAAAGTGCAGCCTTGCTTTAGACTTTTTCTCCTTCTTTTTGACTTTGTCCCTGACCTACATATTGGATCCTGCCACAGTGGTTGGAGGTAATTGAGAGTGTGGTGTTAGGCTATTTACCAAGCTGTTCACTTGAAAATAACCTTACTGAGTGCAGTCCACACCTGTTCTGGGAGAATCCTGGAGACAAATAGCAAAGCATCATTAACCCTTTCATCCACACACAAACCAGTTCAAGAGCTAGGAGCAGAGAGATGCTGAAGATGCTGATGCCAGGAGGAATTTGACACAGGGTGTGCTGCATCATTTGCTTCCCAGCTCTTGTGGAAATTCCTGCTGGGTGGTGGTTGGTTTGGTGTTGATTCTGCTGGACCAGAGGTTATGCTGGAAAATGTGCATGGTGGGGGGGGGAGAGGAGGGAGGTGTTTTCTTTGTTATCCCAGTGGTTGTTTCTGATTAAAGGATCTGTTTTGAAGGGGCTGCTAGTCAGTTGCCTAGAAAACTTGCTTTCATTTAATTAATCATGATGAGTTTAGTCTGGAGGTTTTGTAGGAGAGAGCAGGCAAGCATATCCTTGGCTTTTTTCCCTTGAAAAGAAAAAAAAGAACCCAAACAAAAAAAACCCCAGGGCTTCATGTCTGAAACTGCAGCTCTTTTGTCTCCCTGGGTCAACATCCTTCTCTGTCCTTCGGGTTTTAATTTTACAAACCCTGCGTTTGCAGAGGTGGATGGAGTTTGAAGTCCATCCAGGTGTGGAATGAGGAAAGAACCCTCAAGAAGATTACAGGAGCTGTTCTGCAACTCATTAACTCACTCTCTTCCCCTTCTTGTTATCTCCTCCCCATGCCTGGGGCCTTTCGAAGCAGTGCTCTAAGTGCCTCTCACTTAATCTAGCCCACCTGGGCAGGTGGATGAAGAAAGGAATTGCCTTCCGGGGGAGGACTAAAGGAGCGTGGATTGCAGAGGGAGCTGCTTTTGGGAACTGCTAATCCCAGTTTAACATTATGACAGCTGCTCGTTAAAATCGGGGTGTTTTTTAACAGGCAGTTAAAGGAGAGGCTTTGCACGCACATTTAGCTGAGAATAATAGTGAACCATGTGCATTTGATTTTTTTTTTTTCCTTAAATCACGCAAATTGTACATGGAAAGAATTCTCCGGCGTCAACTTGCTGGGGTATGGAATTTACAAGGTTTGCAGTAACCTACAGTTTCCTGTTGAGGGGGGGGAGAAAATCACAAAGCTTTCCTTTTTTTCTCTTATTTTAAGATCAAGTTCAAACCTCTGATATAAACCCAGCCTCTTTAGGAGGGACACTTAACTGCGTTGGGGTTTTTTCACTTGTCTCGGTGGCAGTTCATCATGTAAACTTGTCTGGGTTCTTGTTTTTATAGCTACATGTAAAGGCTGCTTATAAACTACAATTTTATACATGGTGAGAAGGCAGCTCTCAGGTCCAATTTGGGAGAGTCTGTATACAGAGAAGGAAGCAGTTTCTTTCCTTTGGGGAGATGGCAGTTTCTTCCTTTGCTGGACTTCAGTAAACTTGGTCCATTAACATGATTTTCTCTGCAGGACTGTGGTGGTGGATAAGAAACACGAAGAGCTGAGGCAGAGCAGGGACTATCAAAGAGACATTTGGCTGTATTTTATGTGATTTCGCTGCAGACTTTACCAGCTGCCTCCCAGATCAGCAGTTATTTGCTGGTTGATTTCTTGAGGGCAGTGCTGTGGAAGTAAGAAGCTGCACAGCTCTGACACAAGTCCCCAGATCTGCTCAGGGAGCCGTGTCCTTTTCTGCCAGCCCTTAGGCATGAGGCATGAAGGGCAGGTCTGTGATGCAGAGAGATAGAAAATTGCCCCAGGTAGTTCTGTTGCTGGAAATTCTTATTCCTGCAGCTACTTAGGTTCAGGCAAATTAATTCAACCCCCCAAGGCTGAGCAGCCAGCCTGGGAATGGAAGTTTCTCTGCTGTGTTTTTGGCAGCTCTCCTCCAGATCGTTTGTGGATGGGAATGTCCTTTGTGTCTCCCAGGAAATGCCAGTCTCTCGTGATGCTTTCTTCAGCTGGCTGCATTTTTACCTGGGATTTTCATGTCTGTTTCCAGCAGCTGGATCTCCAACCTTTACTCAGTGTTTGACAGAAATCTGGCCATTTCAGAGCTAGAGATGAGCTGGGAATCTTCCAGGCACACACCTGTCTTAAGTTTGTGGAGAGAGAGCTTCTCTTTGTGCCCAGCAGGGCTCGGTTCAGCCTCCAGGGTCTGGAGTGACTCTGCGTCCTCGTGAGTGATAATGAACTGGTCCTTGTCACCCCCTTCAGAGGAAACGCCTTGGTGGCACAGGACTAAGAGTCACTGATCTTTTTCATTTAAAGGTGTAACTCGTAAGGGTAATTATTTTACAGTTTTACCCCCCAGCTTTAAAAGACTGGACTCTTGTTACACTGCACTGAATAACACCATTTCTCTTCCTCACAGGTTGCTGTCATGTAAAGTACTTGCTGGTGGGCACTTGGGCTTTTTCTCTACGGCTCTTTCTGCATTGTTTAATGGCTTTACCTTGTGCAAATCTCTTCCTTTGCTCTGCAGCCCGGATTGAAAAGAAGGCTGCAGTGTGTGAGTGCGAGCACACTCCAATGCTTATCTGCACATCTGAGCTTTCTAAACTTGCCTATGCTCTAATTGCAGAGTGTAGGCTCTGCATGCAGAACAACCCAGCCTGAAGTGATAATCCCAGGCTCAGCCCCGAGGGAATGCCTGACGTTGCTCTGGCCTGATTTTCCTAATGGCTCTGCAACCTGCCTCTGGTTTGCAGGTGGTGTAAATTGTTACCGCTGAGCACCTTGTCCAGCTTGGGCAGAGCTCTTGGGATCTCTGATCCTCTCAGAATACCTACCTGTCTTAATTTATTTTTTATTAATTTTTTAAAAACTTCTTCCTCCCTCCCGATTTCAGGTGCAATTTGGGCTTGTGGCAGCTTGGCAGACTCACTGCAGAGGGGTGCAAACCCAGGCTGAGCTCCCTGCTGACACAGAGAGGGAAGAGTGGGAGACCTGGAGCTCCAGCTGCCCCTCCTGCCTCCTCCTTCCTTGCCCCCATCCTGCATGATGGATGCCCAGGCCATCCCCTTCCCTTGCACTGCAGAACTGGTATTTTTCCTTGGCTAATCACCTGTGTCTGATTTAGTTTCCAGGCAGAGCGCCCTGCATTAAACGTCGTCATTTTCCCTCTGCTTCACGAGGACTTGACAGAGGTCATCAGAGATGTCCCCATGAGGCACTTGGATGAAATTACCTTGTTTAAAAGCAGAGTGGCTGAGGAACCTCCCAATTTGTGGTGGTGACTGCCACAGCATGGAAAGGACAAGTCAGTGTGAACCCATGGAGCAGCTTCTTGTTGGCCTGGATTTCCCATCCTTGACTCCTGGCCCCTCGCTGGATGCTGTACAATCACTTCAACCAGGTGCAATTGCAAAATAAAAAAAGCTGGTTCTTTACAGTGGGGAAACATCTATTGGATATTGCTTGCATCTGAAAAAATCGTGTCTCAAAGGCTTGTGGAATCTGATGAGTATTTCCTTGCGGTTGATATGAATTGTTTTTGTTATTTTACTGAAGTTAAAGGTAAGAGAAACTGACTTAACAATGCTCTGTCCCCTGTGTCCCCTGGTGTCTGTCCCAAGGGCCCCTGTGTACATTGGCAGTGTGCTTTGTGGTTTTGGTGGAAATCATTCTTTGCTTCAGTCTGTTCTTGGCAAAGTAGAGAGCCTAGGCCAGCTCAGAGGCACAAAAATGTGTTGCTCAATTGAAGTGCATCACATCTTTTCTATGTTACAAATAGGCATTTGTAGTCACACATGTGCAGTCACAGATATTTAAAGGTTTTTTTTTTTTTTTTGACTGAGAAGTACCACAAGGACTCTTTATTTTTTAATAACGAATTAAGGTCATTAACACCTTGACCGTGGTATGTTCCTGCTGGTGCTGTTTCCATTGGTCTGGTGGAAGAAGTTCTCAGCTCTTTTGGAAATCCTTGTCCTAGGGTAGATGGTGCCTACAGTGAATAAGTTGAGGCTCAGATCTGATTTATATGCAGTCTGTCTTGCAGTGTAGATGGGAATGTAGTGTTCCAGTTCTGTCCTTATATCCCATGCCTTGAGCTCATGCTAATTTTAGAGATGTTATGAAGTATTTTCACAGTGTGATTTCAGTCAGCTTCTCTGCTCCACAGAACTTCCTCAGGCATCAGTAGTGGTCTGGATCACTTTCATATTGCCTTATTTACTGAGCACTTTTAAAAGCATCAGACAGCTGTACCAAAAGCCAAGTTACAAGTTCCTGGAGCTGCAAGTCTGGGTGGCAGAATTTTCCTTGGTAGCATACCAGGTCTGTGTTCTGCAAAGCAGCTGCTGACCAGAGCTGTCTGACCTCACCTAAATCCCGAATGTGTTGAGCTCTGCTCTTCTGGGGAGGCCCAGAGTCGTCCAAAGATGATGTGCCCATCTCCTTGTCAGCATTTCCTACCCGAGATGCCCCCTCCCAAATGCTCTTCTGCCCTCAGCGTTCAGAGGAAGCCTGGTTTGATGGGATAGACTTGAGAGCAAAATGCATCTCCCAGCCTGGGAGGACTTTCTGTCCTTGCTTTCCAATCAGCCACGTGTGAGCCTGCCTGGAATTGTGTCCCACAGGTGTAAATCTTGAGCCAGGCTGTGACAGCCCTTGTGCTCAGAGAGGTCACAGTGAGGAGCAGGTGAGTGTCAGGCTCTGCTAGCACAGGTCTGTGCCTTGCTCAGACCAGCCCTGCTGGTTTGCTGTCCTTCCCGAGGCTCTCATCCTTCCCCTGTGAGGGCAGGGAGCCAGCACAGCCTCTGGAGTGCAGCAGGAGTGTGAGGCCAGCTCCCCTGGGAGTGCTGCAGCTGAGCTGGGAGCACTCCTGAGTGTTGGAGGCTCTGCCTCAGCTTCAGCTCCCTGCAGCTGAGCGTGGGGAGCTGCTGCCCTGCTCCTGCCACTGCTTCCCCTCCCACTCTCCCCCCGGAGGTTCTTTCTACCTCTTGTCACATTACTCACCCGTTTGAATCCCCTTCTCCCTCTCTTGAGCACATCAGATGTGCTTTTTGGCACGAGCCCGAGCTGCTGCTCTGCCCAGCTCAGGCCACTTCAGCTCTGCCTGGTTTTTGTCCATGTTTCTTTCCTGGGATGACCAGCAGGACTGGGCAGAGGGTGTTTGCAAGGCTGCTTTCTCCTCCTTGTTGGAAGCACTGGCAAAGTTGCCTTGTCCTGCCTGTGCCACTGGCTTCAGGGCAGAGGGAAGGTGCAGGGTGTGGCAGGAGCTCTCTGGTGCCTTAGGGAACCTGTTCAGTCCTGTGTAGGAATTCTGGTGTTTGGTTGAGTGGCCATTCCCACCCTCAGCGGGAATTTGCCTGCATGAACAGCTGTGGTGGCATCAGCAGGAGCTGGGCAGTGCTGCCAGCTCACCTCTCCTGTTCCTCTGGAAAAGCTGGGCTGGGGGACAGTGCTGTGCAGAACCAGCTGCTGCCTGATTCTGGTGTGAAACCTTTGCTCTTGGGCTTGCAATCACCTGGTGGAACGTGCTGTGCACTTGGCTTGGCACATCCATGTCCACCTGCCTGGTGTGCTGCTGGATGGGAGCAGCAGCCAGGGATGTTTTATATGCTGTTATTCTCTTGCCAGGGATGTGGTGTTTGGGCATCTGTATTCATGCAAGTGGGTCACAAGTCCTGATGATGCTGCCAGTTGTAAGCAGGGCTAGGAAAGGTCACCCACAGGTGATAAAGGCAGCATCCCAAACAGTAATAAAGAGCTAAAATCACCTTCCACCTCCAACTCCCCAACTCTGGGCCAGTGCTTGATATCTCTACTACAAATCCTCTTATGGAGAGTGAGAATTTCCGCTGCTTTTGCACTCCAGGCAGGATTCACCAGATGTTAATAATGTGCTTATTTTCTCTAAGTGCTATTTTGGCATCGGTGTTAATTACAATTTATATTCTGCAACATTTACACTGGGAAAAGAACCCACCCTAATGGTACCCAATTGGCAGAGCTGGGCTATTAAACACAGCTCCATATGTTCTGAGCAGAGCAGTGCATGGGACTCAGAGCCCACTCAGCACTCAGGCAGGCAGCTGCAGAGGAAGAGAGGGGAGCAGAGAGAGGGGTGTTCTGCTCCTGGATTTTATTTAATATGAAATACCCCCTCCTTTTCTCTGTCCCCATCTCTCCAGAAATCTCCCTCCTGCTATCTGGGAGCATTTAAGGAGGTGATCTCTGAGCCTGCTGATGCTGCTGTCCATAGTCTGAAACAAATGAATTCAATTCTAGAAGGTGCCCTTCTCACAGGGAGTGCCTCTGCAGGATCCCAGTCCCTGCTGCCTTCCAAAGCAGACCTCCAGTCTTTGGGAACTGCAGCAGAAATCTTTGCTCTGACATCATCTGAAATCATGCCCCAAAGAGTCCATGCTTCTGTGGGAGAAGGATGTTCTGGGACAGGTCTGTTCTTGTGTAAAACTCGATGTAGATTGCTGCTCTGCTCATGTCCAAAGTCTCGTTTGGCTGGGAGGGTCTGGAGTGGCCCTGGTGTGGGGAATTCAGAGGGGCTGAGTCATCTGTGTTCCCGTGGGTTTCCTGGGAGTGTGGGTTAAAGGATTGCTTCCTCAGCTGTTGGCAAAGCTGATTTCATGGTCTCTTTAGGAAATGGCAGTGTGTGCACTGCCCTGTTAGGAGAAGGGGCTGTGTGGTGACAGTCTCTCCCTTCAGGAGAGCTCTGACTGTGGTCCCTGCTCTGTCAGGGAGGATAAGATGGGAGTGAGAGGAGGCAGGGCAGGATGGAGTCATGGATCTCCCTCTGGAATCCAGACACACACACATCCTGAGCTTGGCCTGTTGTGGGAGGGAAGGAGGCTCCCCAGGTGCTGAACCCTCCCCTCCAGGTGAGGTGTTGGTCACAGAGGGCAGACCTGGGGCTGGGGTGCACTGAGAGCAGCAGAGCCACAGCCCCCCTCACTGGGGTTTAATTCTCATCACTGCCTCCCCTGCAGGACCTGTCCCCTCACAGGGATGTTCAGAGCTGTGGGACAGTGGGCAGGAGTGTGGGACTGTCCCTGTGAGGTGCTGAGTGCCTCCTTCCAGCCGTGCTGGTTTAGGATAAAGCTGTAGAAATTTGGGGCTTTCCCCCTGGTGGAGTGAAGCAGTGCAGAAGGGTTGTTTCACCTGTCTAAGGGGGATGCAGTTCCCTCTTGGCTGGTCCCAGCAGAGTGTCCAAAGCTGGCAGAGCAGTGCGGGAGCTGTGCTGGGTGCTGCAGAGCCCAATCTCCTTCCACTGCAGCTCTCCTGCCTCTTTGAGATGCACAGGCAGCCAGGGTACTCCAGCAGGAGAATCATTTCCATAGAAACCAATTGGGATGTTGTACAGGGAATAATGATTAATAGTGAAGGGATGTTGCCTCAGGCACTTTTCATTTTTTAGGGGGCAGTGAGGGACAAACTGGGGCACAGGTAGGGGGACAGGGAGACTTGAAAACTAATGGAAACCATCTCTTCCATTAATTTCCAGGGCAGCTTCCCCTCTTCTCCTCCTACCCAGCCCCCCACTGCTGCTCCCAGCTTTCGTCAAATTTTCAAAATGGCTAACCTGGTTAGAAATAATCATAATAATAAAAAAGGATGGATGAGGTCTGACTACTAACATTGTTGCTGTTAGCAGCAGGATTTCAGCCATAAAACATGAAGCAAGGGAGGCATTGACCTTTCCGCTGTTTGAAATGAATGGAGACATCAATATCTATTGTTTTGTGGCATTGACCTCTGACGCTCTCAGCTCGCCCTCCCCTTTCTTTTTTTTTTAATTTCCCCCTGACACTGGAGGAAAGGGGTCAGTCTGTACCATCTATTGATCCCCATCTTACTTGGTGATAGGGAAATAATTAGAATTTTAAAGATCCCTGCTGCACTCTGGTGAAATACACACACAGAGGCACAGGCTAAGCCCCCGCTTGCCATGTTGTGTTCTCCCCCCTTCCTTGCAGAGATCCAAAGCTCTGAGATCTGAAGGAAGGCAGATCAATATAGGTTTAATCGTGATGGGGGTTTTATTTCAGTTTTTTAAATAGTAAAGTGTAACATTTTATGTTAATGTTGTCGGAGCCTGGCTGCCTGGTGCCTTGTTTTATTTATTCTTTTAAGTAGCCCCTTCTTTTGTGAACTTCATCTATGTACAGAGAATGTGAAATCAGGCATTGCTAATTAGCTGTATGACAATTAAGTAATGTAGCACAAAACCATTAGGACACTGGATTTGTTTTTGAAGTTTGTCCTTTGAAGTGGAAGCTGCAACTCCCTGCCCAAGGCTGCTGGGGAAAATGTTTTTCTATCAAAACTTTCTTTGAAAATAAAATGTCAGTGTAAGAGTCCCTATTTCTGTCGTCTCTCCCTCTAAACAGCGGCTGGAAATTGTTTCTCCTTGTAAAAACTGCTGGCATTGATAGAAAGGGGGATTCAGGAAAGCATTAAATGGGCAGTTGGTCTCCAAACCCCCTCAATTCTGGTAGAGATATGACCAAAAATTCTTCTTTAGCTCCTTGAAAGGGAACGGTGCCACGCTAGGAGAGAAGACCCAGCTCCCAACTCTGGAGATGGCAAAGGGAGGTGGTGCTAAAACTGGGGGTCCATCTCTGACCCCCCAGGTGCCACCAGGGTGGCAGCCTGGTCACAGACCCCTGCAGGCTCCTGGGCTCGGGCTCCTCCATCGTGTGCTGGTTTGACACTTGTGTTTGCATCTGGCCCTTTGTCCTCGTAGTGAGTCCAGTTCTGAATGTGCAACTTTCATGTACGCTGGTGGCATGTAAAACTTCAAATAAAGAGTGGAACATTTGGAACCAGCTCTGCCTCCTTGCCTTCTGCTTCCCTCTCCGTGTGGAGCCCAAAGCCACCCTCTGATGGGGAGTGTTGGGCATTGCCAGGTAAGGTGTGTGTGTGTGGGCAGGGTGCACTGGGAGTGCTGGGATGAGCACTTTGGGATTACAGCCCTGATCTCCTGGATCTCCTGGGTGTGGGGATGCTGTTCTGTGGTGTTTGTGGCTGAAGAAGGAGCTACTCTGTGTTTAGGAAATGTTTCTCCTCCTTGGATCTCTGCACACCCAACGGCTGAGCTGTGCTGAGGTGGGACAGAGCATTCAGCACCAGGCTGGGTGGGACTGGAGCAGCCTGGTCCAGTGGAAGATTCCACTGGTTGGAATGAGATGAGCTTTGAGGTCCCTTCCAACCTGAACTGTTCTGGGATTCTGTAGCCATTATCCCTGGGTAAGTGACTCACAGTGGCTCGAGGAAAATCTATTTATTTGAGCACCCCAGGCCACCTCCCACCCCTTGCTCTGACAGCTGCAGCCCCTGGACAGCAGACAGGAGCTGCACCACTGCTCTGTGTGAAGCCAAGGGCTAAAATCAGGTGCCTGGTGAAATGTGAACTGGGATGGTCAAAATGCCATCAATGGCACCATGGCTGTGTGGGTTTAGCTGTTCTGGGCTGCAGGAGGGGGAAGCTGGGATGTGGGAGTGGGCAGGATGGGCTGCTTGTGCTGAAGGAAACTCCTCAGGCATTAACCTGCCCTGGCAGCAGCATTTCTGCCCTGGATGGATCCTGGAGCTGTGCAGTGGTGGCTGAAAGGGCACTGCCACCCACACTGAGGACTGGGGGGGGAGTGGGATGGATGTGCTGGGACTACACAATGCTGGGCTCATCTCTGATCAATGCTCAAGAAAATGTGCACCATGTTGGGCTGTCTGTGTGTTGCTGTTCCCAGGGATGGTGGTACACAGAGAAGCCAGGCTTCAGCACCTTCTTTGAGTTAAAATCCACAAAATAAACACACAGGGGGAGCAGCTTGGTGGAAAATGGTGCAGCTCATGTGCTTAAGTCAATTCACCCCAGGTAGGTGAAGTAGAGAAAAGCCTCAGGACTGGGGTGTGATCCGTTTTAAAAAGGTGAGTGAGTCTGTGCAGGACTTGGACTGTCAGAACCTCTGTGCTGGGATCTCTGCCTGCAGTGACCCAAGGTTTTATTCCCAGAGGGGATCATGGGCTCTCCTCTGTTTTTCTGTTCTGGCAGATCTGCTCACCCAGGCCCTCCTTCCATCCCTCCTGTGCTTGTGTTTAAGTTACAGATTTTACTGTTCCAATAACATTTATCTAAATGTGCTTTGAGGGGAGGGAGGAAGGAGATAAAGAGGGAGGAGGCTGAGGAAAGAATGTGCTTTTGGACTCTGCTAAGCCTCCATCTTATTGCTGGGACTTGTGTGGGGTTTTGGAATTCGTGATCCCAGGGGAGGACTCAGGGGAATGGCTGGAAGAGCTGTGGCCAGTCTGAAACACTGGTGGGAGGAAACCTAGGGATTTCTGTGCAGAGCATCCCTCTTCCCCTTTGGTACTGATCTCCTGTGCTCTGCCAGCTTATCTCTTGGCAGGGAGGGCCCTGACTCAGTTTCCAGGCAGGAGAGCTGGAGTGGAGGTGTGGGAATGCTGAGGGTGCAGAGCTCAGCTTGGCACAGGGAGGGATTTTCTGCTCTGGTGTCTCAGGGTGTTTCTGGGTTTGCCCTGCCCTGGGCACATGGAGCAGGGATGCCAGGGAAAGGGGCAGAAGGCCCTGGTTCTTCACTGCTGGGACATTCTCTGGGAGGGCTCCAGGGATGGGATGGCAGGAGGAGAGTTCCTCTGGGTCTGTGCTCCAAGTGCAGTTTGGGAGCAGTTTGTGCTGACAGAGAGGCAGGGCAGGAGGGAGTGTGGAGGACAGAGGCCACATTGCTTCAGCTCCCAGAGGTGAGGGATGTCTGTGGCTCAGGAGGCACCTGACCATTCCCAAGGTGCCAGTTTTGGTCTTGGTGCCTCTCCCAGGGGCTGGAGATGAGGCAGAGCTGGAGGATTCCTGCCCTGCACAAGGGAGATCCAGTGTGTGAGTGAGGTTCTGACCTTGAGGAGAGGTGGAAAGCCTTGGGGAGGATCAGGAGAGGAGGAGTGATGGTGTCAGGGCGTGGATGAGCTGTAGCCCTGTTATCCAACCCTTTCTGTGCCTTTTGGTTGCCACCAGAGTGGACTCCATGGTCCCATTCCCATTTCACTGTGCTTGAATTTGGTTTTTGGCGTGGTGGTGAAGGCTTGCATGGTGAGAGAGAGCCATGGCAAGTGGAGAAGAGAAGGAAAAGGATGAGCTTTCTTTTTCCTAGGAAGCACAAATGGATGGAGCAGTATTTCTGAACAAACAACTCTCTCCCCTCTGTCTCCTGGAAGCTGCATTATCAGAGCACCATTACTGTCCTCTCTTCTCCTTCCCCCCACCAATGAACAGGAATTAAAAATACAACTAATAAAACCCTTTTACTTTCTCCAGCAGGAGGGAAAAAAAAAAAAAAAAAAGCAAAGCAGCCTTGAAAATGCTAAAGGACATAAAGGGCATTCATGAAAGGGTTGGATGGTGGTTATTGCAGCAGGGGGAAAAACATTATTTCACTGTGCAGATAAAAGGAAGTGGAAAAGCAGCATATTTATAGCTGGGGAGCCTGGATTCCTTGTTAAGCTGCTATTATCAAATTAATGTCAAAATGCATCAAACAGGCACGAGTGTTCTGGGCCCCTTATGCAAAGTGCTTGCAAATTGGTTACAAATACATTTGTTTACAGGGGACGAGGCAGGAGCGAGCTAATTAGTCATTGTAGCAGGGCTGTTTTGTGTCTTTTTTTTTCTTTTTTTTTTTTTTTACATTTTTTTGGCAATTACACAAACAAGCTGTTTTGAAGTATAAATACACGCTGCATTAGAGCCCCTTTAAAGGGGAATCAAATGGGAATGATGGGATGCAGAGGGCTTGGTGTGGAGCATCGTGTGGAGCATGGTGCTCTCCTCCTGGATGCAGCATTTGTGCCACACTGGGCACTCAGCTCTGGGATGGGCAGTGGAAAGGGGACAGCTCCCATCCCTGGGCATCAGGATGTGGGTGGAAAGGGAACAAATGGGTTTTGGGTCTTTTGAGAGGCTTGAACCCCCTTATACGGGGCACAATGCTGTTAATGTTAAATGTTATATTTATAAATGTTAATGTTAAAGTTTCAGCTGCCCACCTGTACCATGGGAATTCTCTTTGGGGCTGGGGTGTTTTGGGGTGGTTTTGGTGTCAGCAGCAGCTGCCAGCTCAGGGTATGAAGCTCCTCATGCCCAGCTGGTGGGTGCTGAGATGGTTTTGGATGAGGAGAGCATCCCAGGGATGTGTGAAGAAAGGAATCTGGTGCAGCTCTCCCAGGTGAACGTGTCCTCAAGGCTTCTTTAACAAAACCACAGGCTGCACCTCCCAACCCCATTAATGAGGAAGGGAAACAGGTGAGCTTATCTGATCCTCAGTGTGGGAATGGTTGGGGAATTTGGTTGGGGGGCAAATGGAAACTTCCTGCTGCCCTGCATCTTAATGCATCCCATTCTGGGAGTCAATCACAGCTCTGCCACTCAGGGAAGCTGCTAATTGAATCTGCTCTGGTGGGAGAGGATAAAGCCAAGAGGCATCTACCACCATTATTTTTAATTTCCTAAGAAAGAGAAAAGAGAGAGGAAGGAACAAGTTGTGCCCCTCTCATCCCTGACATTTCTTGGCAGAAGGTGCAAAAACCCCACGGCCGCTTCTCCGTTTGGATTTGTTTGTGGTAAATCTGCCCTTCAGGCTGGAATAACCCTTCTGAGCAGGTCCTGCACTCCCAGAGGTGCTGGGAACATTGAGTTTGAGGCCATCATAAAACCCTGTTGTGGGTGGGAACAGGAGAAAATCTCAGAGGACCAAGAGCAGTGAGAGGGCAGGGCTTCCCCAGCCTCCTGCAGGAGCTCTGGTGTTTGCACCAGGTTTTATTCATTTAAACTCAGGGTACCATTTCCCTGCACCTTGGGCCTGCTTTTCAGTGCTACCTTCAAACTCCAAACCTGTCATTTTGCCTGGTTGGCTTTGGTGGGCTCATTTGCCATGGGGAGGGTGACCCACTCCATGGGGATCAGGGGCTGTGATTTTGAGGAATGTTCCCATTTCCAGCATAATCCCACCCCTGCCCCACAGGGTGTGCAGGAGCAGAGCTCAGCTGCTCAGCAAATGCAGGAGCTGCTCATAATCAGGCTGTGCCTTGTGCCCAGTTGTCCAATCAGGACCTGTCTCTCCTCATTTGCAGCAGGGCTCTGGTGTGACTGTCACCTCCTGTGATTGTTGGTGACCGTGCCACGGGATCCTGCTCTGGTTTGAGCTGTTGGTGTTTCACAGCTGCTTTTCTTATCCAGGGGTGTCCCGGCATCTCCTGGGAGCAGAGCTGGAATCTCCACCCTCTGTAAGTCCCTCTGGTCACCCTTTCCCTGTGGAGCCCAATGGCTTTGCCTTGGTGGAAAGGGATGATGGGGCACAGATGCTTGATTTCCTTCTCCACTGTTAATTCTCATAATGAGGGTGCAGCTTTTCCTGGAGTCGTGTTGGCAGTGACTTCCAGGCTGCCTGGTGAGCCCTCAGTGTCCAAATGTGCCCAAAGTACCCAAGGACCTTCCTTGGTGTGTCCTGGGATGTGTTCCTCAATATCCTCCTCAATATCCTCAATATCCATGTCCAGAGGGGTGGAAGCACTGCCCTCAGTGCTGCCTCCTGTATTCTCTGGGAAATACAGGACACCTTGGACACCTCAGTCCTCTGGGAATATCCTGTTTTCTGGGGTGTTCCCAGAGGACTGAGGTGTCCAAGGCTTCAGAGGAAACATCACAGTCGTCCTGCCCTCATGCTTGTTGAGCTAGAGGGAAGGGATGAAGGTGTTTCCTCGAGGCTGAGGGACAGGAATGGGGTCCTTGGCATGGAGGTGCTGATCCCTGGGTGTGGGAGTGCTGTGGGTGCAGAGCCCAGCAGGGATGATGATGATGATGGTGAGGGTGCAGAGCCCAGCAGGGATGATGATGGTGAGGGTGCAGAGCCCAGAGGGGATGATGATGATGGTGAGGGTGCAGAGCCCAGCAGGGTTGATGATGGTGAGGGTGCAGAGCCCAGCAGGGTTGATGATGATGATGATGAGGGTGCAGAGCCCAGCAGGGATGATGATGATGATGATGATGATGATGATGATGATGATGGTGAGGGTCCAGAGCCCAGCAGGGATGATGATGATGGTGAGGGTGCAGAGCCCAGCAGGGATGATGATGATGGTGAGGGTGCAGAGCCCAGCAGGGATGATGATGATGGTGAGGGTGCAGAGCCCAGCAGGGTTGATGATGATGATGATGATGAGGGTGCAGAGCCCAGCAGGGTCGGGGTGCCTGATAAGGCTGCGGCTTCGGGGTAACCCAGCATCCTCTTCCTCTCCTGGGAACCCCACGTGGGCAGCGCGAGGGCTGAGCTGGGCTGGAGGGATGTGGCCTCTCCTGATAAGAGGCTCTGGTTCCTGCTGCTGCAGATTTACAGCCTGGGAGCGGGCAGTGGGTGCTGTGCTTGGGCTGGGGTGATTTATCGCTGCTTCCCTCTGTGGCCAGGGGAGTTTCAGTGCCTCACTCAGCCAGGGGGAGGCAAAGGCTCAGCTGACACAGGTAGGAGCAGGTCTCTGTCATCTGTGTCCTGGAGAATGTCCCCATCCCAGCATGGGGACTGTCAGGCTGTGTCCCATGGCAGCAGGGACGTCCCCAGCCTTTCAGTCCCCAGTCCCACATGGAGCCCACCCAGCTCACACCCAGCAGCCCCATGGAGCAATGCCTGCCCTGTTGTTTTCCATGTGTCCCTGTGACACAGGCAGTGCCAGGAGGGCTGAGCTGCAGTGGGCAGGGAGGGGAGGATGATGAGGAAGGAAAGGTCAGATGCCATCACTGCATCCCTCCCATGTCCCAGCTCCTGCCTGGGTGAGCTTCCCAGCTCCTCTGGTTTGTTTTAGAGGCAGCATGGGGGCCCCAGATCGCTGCAAACCCTCCACGCTCTGGCTTTTATTGGCATGTGGAAATGGTTTTGTCTGGTTTCAGATCTGGCTGATCACTGACTTTGCTGCTGCCCTCCCCCCGACAGCCACGGGGACCCAACCGCACTCATCTTCCTCCCTCTTTCTTCTTCCTCCCCACATTGTTCTCTGAAACCCCAGCTGCTGCTTTCCCCCCTCCCTTTCCAATCCTCTCACATCAGCTGGGATGGATCTATCTGTGTTTTGTATAAAATCTCTTTATTGTTGTCTGTACTTCTCCCCCTCCTTGGGGCCCTGCAGGGCCTCTGGGCACCCTCATTGTCACCCCAGGCTGGCAGTGGCACAGCCTTGGCAGGGCTGAGGGCATCAGCATCTCCTGAGTCCTCATTTTGCTTCTCTGACAGAGAAACTTGGCAGATCTGGGGCTGGAGCCACCACATTCCTCCCTTACTTCTCACTGGTGGAGCACTGACATGGGGGATTCCTGATGGGATGGGATGGGATAGGGCAGGGCAGGTCTCCTCATGTCCCTGACCCACACAGGCTCAGGGCATTTATTTTATGGTGTATTTATGTGCCAGTGCCTGGCTGCAGCTCCCACCAGCCCAGCCCAGCAGGTCCCAGGGGATCTGATCTCCTCTGGCATCAGCAGAGCCTCCACCCTCCTTGTGGGGACCCCAGCCCTGGGAAGGGGCTGAGCTGGGCTGTCCCTGGCTCTGTGGTGGGGTGGATGCTGAGGTTCCTTGTGTGGTTCCTTGTCCCCAACCCTGGGAAAAGGGGGCACAGCCAAAGCAGTGCACAGAGACCAAGCAAGGGCTGGAGAGCCATTGGCACCTGAAGGGAGGCTTGGTGTGAGCTGTCAGGCAGTCCCCAGTGTCCCCATCACCGTTCCTGGCTCCCTTCCCTGTGCTCCATGGCTTCTCCACCTCCAGTCTCCCCACCCAGCATGATGGAGGCCCCTGGGCAGCCTTGGAAGGGAGCAGAAACTCTCCTGAGCCCTGGGGCTGTGCCCTGGTCCCCAACCTCTGCCAGGGACACTGGCTGTCCCCTGCCAGTCTGCAGCCTGTAATCAACCACTCCCTCATCAAATCTGGGTGAAATACCACGGATTAACTCACCAGGAGTGCACAGGCTGTCCCAGCTGGGATGGAAGTGGCTGCATGCTGAGGATCATCCTGGGATGCTCCTGGGGACCAGGTGAGGGTGAGGAGCAGCTGGAGGAAGGTGAGACACCCACGAGCGAGTCCCTTCCAGCCAGTGGGGGAAATGTGTGCTTTCCATCCTGCTTTGGGTGGGCTCTGCAGCCTGGGCAGCAGCTGGGGGGTCTGCATGCTCCTCCTTCCCCTCCGAGCCAGCATCTCCCCAGGTTATCACCTCCCTCCTCTCTCTGCTTAAGGATAATTTTAAATGCATGGCTGGCAATTCAGGGGAAGGCAGAGGAGCAGTTGGTGCTGCTGAGGAGCTCAGCCCAGCCAGAGGAGACGTGTTCCTTTTGTGGAGTCAAACACCCGTCAGGGAGCACTCATGCAAATTTATTTTGCTTTTTCTTCTCTGTTACCTGTTCCATTGATCTGGAGCCTGTAGCAGTTGGCTCGTGGAGAGGCAGGTTTGTTAATTCAGGAGCCTTGCAAAGCCTCACTGGGTGAGGAGGGGACTTGGCCACAGCTCCTGGCTCTGGGGACACTTTGTGCTGTGTGTGGGGATTGTGGCAATGGGACACATCCCTGCAAAGCAGAGGGGAAAGAAAGGGGTTTGCTGTGTCCTGGGCACTGTGCAGACCTGGCAAGGCATGAGAGTGGTGCCAGCTCTGCCAGAGCTGCCTCAGGAAGGGACAAGGACACTTGGTCACACTGCTGGGACAGTCACCACACCCCTAAGGAGCGAATGTGAGTTAAACCCTTAAAATCACAAGGTGGGCTTTAAAATATGCAGCTGTGAGATTGTATTTGGTTTTATCGCTGTTATTAGACTCTCCAGTCCATCTGGATGTCATCAGGAGTGTCACAGGTTTAGGTTCCTGGGGTGTGTTCATGTTGAGGGGTGGATTGCTGTGCCTGTACCGAGGTGCCAGCCTGCCCTGCGTGGTCTGACTCTGCAGAGCATCCCAGGTGCTTTGGGCTGGAAGGGACCTCAAAGCTCATCTCTGTCACACCCCCAGGTTGCTCCAAGCCCTGTCCAGCCTGCCTTGAGCCCTCTCCTGCAGCAGTTCCCTCTCCTGGGGATGCAGAGCAGATGGAGCTGCCTGGGGCTCCCACTGCTGCAGGGACCCTCTGCTGCAGGCAAGGGAAAGGCCAAAATCCCCTTGGAGCAGGGGCAGCTCCAGTGTCTGCAGGCTGAGAAACCTCTCTGAGACTGCAATGCTGCTGCTCTCATTTCCTGCTGGGAGCATTGCTTTGTCCTTCAAGAAAATGACTTTTTTTTTTGCTTGAATTGACTGTTTTGGTATTTTTTCCCCGCAAAGCCCATCTCTGTGTGTCTTCACTGCAAGCAGTGGGGCCAAGCCCTTGGCTGCTGACCCCAGATGAGCTCAGACACCTGTGGTGTCCCCACCACGTGGGTTTGTGTGGCTGTGCAGGAGCCTGCAGCTGGGACAAGCGGGAGATTCCTCGTTAGAGCAATTTGGGAGATGCTCATCCGCACAGAAACCTGAATTTATTCTGCTGGATCTGCCTCTCCTCCATCTCCTCTTCCCTGAGCAGAGGAATTGCCTGGCAGGGAGCAGAAAGCACAGGGATGTCCAGGGGCTCCTGGCTGGGCAGGGAATGGATGGAAACCCAACCCTGACCCCACAGATGGGAAATAATCCCAGGCACCCCCTCCTCCTGACGAGGATTTCTCTGTCATTTCAGGTATTGCCTCCTCTCCCCGGGCCTTTCCCCAGCCCAGCAATGCCTCGTCTGAATAATTCACCTAAAAATCCAGAATGGCGAATAAATTTGGGATAATTGCCGAGGGCTCGCAGGCAATCCACAGCCCGAGCAGGGCTCAGCTCCTGCTGAATTATTTATCTGCCAGGAATTATTTGCCTGGCCCTGCTAGGGAGGAAAATCTCCTTCCCAACCTTTGCCTGATGAATGGCCTGGCTGGGGGCGACTCTGGGTGCTGATTCAGCCCTTTCCCAGCCCCTGCTGGGTGCCTGGGTGATTCCTGAAGCTTTGGGCGATTCCTGAAGTTTTGGGGCGATTCCTGAAGTTTTGGGGCGATTCCTGAAGCTTTGGGTGATTCCTAAAGCTTTGGGTGATTCCTGAAGCTTTGGGGGATTCCTGAAGTTTTGGGGCAATTCCTGAAGTTTTGGGGCGATTCCTGAAGTTTTGGGGCGATTCCTGAAGTTTTGGGGCGATTCCTGAAGCTTTGGGTGATTCCTGAAGTTTTGGGGCAATTCCTGAAGCTTTGGGTGATTCCTAAAGCTTTGGGGTGATTCCTAAAGCTTTGGGTGATTCCTGAAGCTTTGGGTGATTCCTGAAGCTTTGGGTGATGCCTCAAGTTTTGGGGGAGTCCTTCAGGGTGGGTGTGAGGGTCTTACTCCCAAACCATCCCGTGCCTGCAGAATTCCATCTCTCTGTGCCCATCAGGCTCTGCCTCCCCCTCTTGTGGGATGGAGAATTTTTGCACTGGGGGAGATGGAAAAGGCTCCTTGCTGCTCTTCCAACCTGCAAGAGCTGCTGATGCAGGGATGCAGGATTTAATGTCACCTCTCTGTGAGGTGATCCCTGGTGGTGTCCTTCACCCCTCTCCATCCATAAGGATGTTCCTCATCCCAAACTGCTGTAAACACCTCTGGGCTGAGCCAGGGGCTTGGAGCTCCCTCCTGCCCGTGGATGAGGGGTGATGCCCTCTGTGGGATCCCACTGCCCACTCCTCCCCCTGGGAAACACAGAGAAATGACCCTGGCCTCATCAATCTCCATTTGCATCCAAAGAAGAAAGGAAAAAAAAAAAAAAACCAAAAAAACCCCAACAGATTTAGGAGCAAGATCAATATTGAAAGAGCCTGGGGTTTTTTTTTTGCTTTTCCCTGTGCTCCTCTGGGGGTGGGAACCTCAAGGCAGGTACAGGGAGTAAATCCTCCTGGCTACCTGGGTGTAAATCAGGAGGGAGCTGATGGATTTATGGCATCCAGCCTGATTTACACTCCCGTGTCTGCTCCCTGCAGGTGAGTGCTGGAAGAAGGGGATGGAGCCACCACCACCTCCTGCTGCAGCCAGGGTGGGGCTGGGGGTGACTTTTCTGAGCTTTCTCACCCCAAAATTTAGGACATTTTGCTTTGCCTCTTTCTGCTGGAGCTCAGCAAAGGACATCCATGTGCCAAAGCAAAGCAATGCCCTGCTGGGGGGTGGCTTGGTGGGGAAAAAGGCTTTGGGGTGATGCTCTCCCCTTTCCCCCTCCATCCCTGCTCCTCTCACATCCCAAGAGCCGCTGGGGCTTGCTGGTGGCAGGGCTGGTGTATCCATGGAAAAGGAGAACACCTTTTGGAAAACCTTACTCTGAGAGCTTGGGGAGGCCTGGGGGGGATGATGGGCGTTCTGTCCCAGCCCTGGGGCTCCCCTCTAAGCCCTCCCATGTCCCTGGCTGTGGCAGGGCTGGATGTGGTGATGGAGGATCTGTCTCCTATAAACTGGGGTGATGGGGGCTCTGTCCCAGCCCTGGGGCTCCTCTTTCCATCCCTCCCGTGTCCCTGGCAGGGCTGGATGGGGTGATGGAGGATCTGTCCCCCATAAACTGGGGTGATGGGGGCTCTGTCCCCATAAACTGGGGTGATGGGGGCTCTGTCCCCATAAACTGGGGTGATGGGGCTCTGTCCCCCATAAACTGGGGTGATGGGGCTCTGTCCCCATAAACTGGGGTGATGGGGGCTCTGTCCCCATAAACTGGGGTGATGGGGCTCTGTCCCCCATAAACTGGGGTGATGGGGCTCTGTCCCCATAAACTGGGGTGATGGGGGCTCTGTCCCCATAAACTGGGGTGATGGGGCTCTGTCCCCATAAACTGGGGTGATGGGGGCTCTGTCCCAGCCCTGGGTCCCCTCTCCATCCCTCCCGTGTCCCCCCCGGCCGTGGCAGGGCTGTGGCAGGCTCGGGGGGCTCTCGTTGTTATTCCCCTCATGCCGCAGGAAGGATTTCTGCGAGTGCCATAAACCATCACGTGGGCAGAGCCTGGGTGAGCTCTAATTGCTTCTATTTGCATAACGAGGCGAGGCTCAGCATCCTGCTGATATTTGAAAGGGGAAAATCAAAATCAGCTCTAGATAAACAACTCC
Source organism: Ammospiza nelsoni (assembly GCF_027579445.1). Taxonomy (NCBI): domain Eukaryota; kingdom Metazoa; phylum Chordata; class Aves; order Passeriformes; family Passerellidae; genus Ammospiza; species Ammospiza nelsoni. Next base: position 3,297,084 of record NC_080649.1, read on the forward strand.
CCCCCACCCTCCTTCCCCAGTCCCTGCCCCCCGCTCCTAATTTGTGCATTTTCTCCCTTAATGCAGCTTTGTCGGGTTTTGGGTCTCCTCAGGACCCCTCCCGTTGGGGCTGGGGGTGCTGCCCCCTCCCCTGGCCGAGGCTTTCCCTGGAGGTGACGGTCAGGGATGGGGTGCGGAGGGGCTGAACGGGAGCTGGGGGAGGATCAGGATGGGATTGGGGCTGGAGAAGCGGAGTCAGGGCTGGAGAACCCGGACTGAACACGGGAGCCGGGGCAGGAGGGGCTGGGGGGCTTCCAGTGGGGGCCCAGCAGATGTCACCAGAGCCCGGTGTCACCTCAGGCCGGTGTCACCTCAGCCTGGCCCTGCCAGCCCCTGGCGACTGCCTGGGATGGGGTGGGATGGGGTAGGACAGGACCTTTCCTCACCTGCCATCCCCCAGCATGGAAGGGCAGGCTCTGTTTGCAGCCCGGGTGTTGCTCCTGCTCTGGGGCTGTGGGAATCTGTAAGAAGGTCCAGAAGGACCTGGAAAAAGGAGGTGACATCCCCTGGTGTGACACCAGCCCTGTCCCCAGGTGCGCTGTCCCTCTCTCAGCCGTTTCCCCACGCTCCCACAGCCCAGGGAAGCAGGAGCATCCCTGCTCCTCCTGTCCCCTCAGGGTCCCTCAGCCAAAGCTGGCTGTCCCCTGGCCCTGGGAGGACCCTGGGCATTGCCAACACTTGCTTGGCCCCCCTGGCTCTGCTGGCTGGGGTTCCAGGGGGTTTTCACACTTCTCTCTGGCAGGGGGTGGTGCCAGGTCACACACACCAAGCACAAATATGTCGTGTCCCCTCCCTGGGGGATGAGGAAAATGGGCTCCTTCCTCCTCCTCTTCCTCCCCAGCACGAGGGCTGCTGTCCTCTGAACCCTCTGCTGCCCTTTGGGGGAGAAGTGCTGACTCCAGATGTTTCCCTAAATGAGAACCTTCTGCGAACAGCGCTGGGTTACATCAGATTTTAGGCAGAAATTCTTCCCTGTGAGGGTGGGGAGGCCCTGGCACAGGGTGCCCAGAGAAGCTGTGGGTGCCCCTGGATCCCTGGCAGTGTCCAAGGCCAGGCTGGACAGGGCTGGGAGCAGCCTGGGATAGTGGAAGGTGTCCCTGCCATGGCAGGGATGGAACAAGATGATCTTTGGGGTCTCTTCTTTCTGGAACTCAATGATTTTTGCTTTTTTGGCTCATTCAGGGCCCTGGGGCAGACCTGGCTGCCAGCATTCACTGCTCCCTCTGCTCTCCTGCCTGTGCCCAGCACGGGGCTGGGGCTGCTCCTGCATCCCTGTCCTGGACCATGAAAATTCCCTTTCCCTTGGTGTGTGAAAACCCCTGGCCATGCCAGTGGGCAGCAATATTTCCCTCAGCCCCTCCTCATCCTCCAGATCCCACAAGAGCTGCCTGGGGCAGGATGGAGAAAAGGAGGAGGACCCTCAGAGGTGGAAAGAAATCTCTGCTGCAGCTCGGAAAGGTGAGGGGAGAAAAGGAACCGGGGGGCAGGAGGTGTCTGGTGCTGCACACGGGGGCTCTGTGCACACACCCATTTTCCATCGGGCTGACGAAAGGACCAGGAGCTCTTGAAGCTGAAGCCAAGGAGAGGAACCTGTGGCTGTCCCAGGGGGAATGAGCTGTTTGCTCAGGAGCAGCAGGGATGCTGTGCCAGGAGCTGGGGCACTCTGTGCCAGGAGGGGCTGGGTTCCAGCATCCCAGCTTTGCTGTGAGCAGGGATGGAGAGGGGCTGGGTTTCAGCATCCCCACATTGGGTGGAGAGGGTTCCCCTCCTTGCTGGGTCTCTCTGGCTGCGCTGGGGCTGGTCCTGGCCCTGGTGGGGCTCCCCAGGGTTCAGTGGAGCACACCCAGCCCAAACTCCAGCTGGGCATCTGCGCCTTTGAGCTGGTTCCCCATCCCAGCCAAAGGTTTCCTGCCCCAGCAGCAGGAGGATTTTTCCTGCTCCCATCTCCCAGTGCCACCACAGCCCTGCCTGGGGTCTCTCCTGCACCTCCAAATTTCCAAAGGCTTCCTGGGCTCTCTGCTCCCCCCCTCCAAGCTGCGCTGGGGATTTGTATTTCATTCTTATTTATCTCTCTGTAGGTTTGTCCCTGTCATTGCTGCTGTTCCTGCCTTTCCAGCAGGTTTGCTCTGCAGAGAGCTGCAGGTTGGCTATGAAATATGACAAAGCGTTCATTTAAATGCACACCATGATGTCGGGGAGTCCATTAGGGGAATTAATTTGAATGGTTGGCGTTTAATAAACAGCCCTGTCCCTCCTCTCTGCACACAGCCCCCAGCTCAGCCCTGCTGGCAGCTTGCAAGGGTTAAAAAACCCCCACATGTGGAATTTGGAGGGAGAGGGGAGCAGGGATCGGGGTCTGGAGTGGGGAGTGGGGAGAGGGGGGGGAATAATAACGGAGATGTGGTGTTGTAAGAGGAATTGCAGTTTGTTTTGTTCCCAGTGAAAAATAAAGCACATGTGGAAGGGGTTTGGGCTCGCAGGGTGTTTGGGGCATGCAGAGAACGGGGAGGGGGCACAGGGGGACAGGGCTGGAGGGTCCCAGGCTGGCCCTGAGCAGGGCTGGGGGAGGAGAGGGGGCTCCAAGGACGCTGCTCCCCATATGGTGTGTATTACAAGCTCCTTTCGAGTTGTAAAGATTAATTTAAAGCCTTTCTCACCTCCCCCCCATCCCTCTTCCATTGACAAATGAACATCTGGGCTGAATGCTGCCCAGATCCTAATCAAAGCATTTTTCCAGGGCCGTTGTCTGCCTTTATGGCTATCTGCTCCTCGGATGCTCTGCAGCTCCAATGCACTTGGCAATCCAGCCTGTAAATACCCCTCTCCAGGATTTATGATGGGGGATAATGTGTTTTCTTTTTTTTTTTTTCTCTTTGCCTCTGGATCCGTTTGTTTGGTTTAGTTAAACGACGTTTCCTTGTCTCTGCATAAGTGAGAGCACGAAGGGAATTTTCTGCCCTGCCCTCTTTGCAGGGAGTTATTAGCAGTGAGCAAACCTGGCTTTTTGGGGGGCTGATGGGCACACTGGGGTGGGGGTGAGGGGGGCAAATCCAGCTCTGAATCCCTGATGGGCACCACTGGTCAAACCAAACCATCTATTTTTCCTACAGAAAATTGTTTGTGAGGTTTTTTGAGAAAGCAGCTTTCCACCAAAGCAGATCTGAGCCCTTTCCACAATATTCAAGGGTTTCTTCATCAGGGAGAAGCAGCACAAGACAGCCCAGTATGGAAAAGCTGTTTGCTCCCCAAAATGAGGCAGAGAAGCCAAATGAGATGCTTGAAAACCAGGGAGTGCTGGGGCAGGGATCCCATTCCCACCAGACTTGATTTTCCCCCTTCAAGCTCCAGTTTGGGAGTTAACAGATCAATTTATAAAACCTAGCTAAGATATTGAATAATGTTTGCTGTGCTCCAGGTGCTGTAGGACAGGATGATGCTTGAGCCAGGGCAAAAAGGCTGGAAAATCCTTTTAGGGCAAATATAGGGAGCTGGAGGGGATGTGGCATGGAGTCCCTGTGTTGGTGCCTGTCCCTGAATGAGGAGAGAGCTGGGAAACACAGAGCTGATGGGTTTGGGGCATGTCCTGAGTGTATTTATTCCTGCAGAAATCCTCTCTCCTTCCCTCTGAGCATCCAGGGCTTGTTGTGTTCAATCCATTTAAACCGCACGGCGAGGCTGTGTTTGCACAGAAAGTGTGCGGGGTAATGGCACCAGCAATTAAAAACCTTCTCCTAAATGAGATAAAAAAATCACTGGGGTGGAAAATGCTTGGCTGCTCCTCCTGCTGGAAAAGGTGCAGCCTGGATTTTGGTGATGCAGGGTTGGGTACCATCCACCAGCAGGACCCTCCCCACCCCGGGGTGTCATTGGGAAGCTGAGGGACATCACTGGGCTCGTTTTTCCTAAGAAACTCTGAGTTTCCCACAAATGCACAAATACAACGAGCCAGGATGAAGCAGGCAAATCCCTGCCAATGGATCTGGGATGGTGAAGAGGCAGAGCTGGGCTCCTGAAGGGTGTGGGGCTGAAATGACCCTGGATGAGGTAGGGCAGCACTTCCTGAGCACCCAGAGGAGACTCTGGGGAGAATTTCCATTTCTCTGCATTTTGCTGTTGATTTTTAGAGCACTCAGCACCTCCTTCCTCCCGATTCCCCCCAGATTTGCAGTAAGGCAGTGAAGCCTGTGTCAGTCCGTGGCATCCATGGGGAGAGAGCAGCCCCGGGGCTGAGGGGAGGGGGATTTATGGAATTTCACAGCGGCACAATCCATCCCAGCGGGGTGGGTGAGGAGGAGGGCTGGGTGCTTTTTGGGAAGGGGGAGGAGAAGGTGTGCAAGGGGCTGGGGAGCCTTCCTCGATGTGCCCAGGGAGGAGGAGGAGGCGATTCCCGATTCCCGGCAGTGTCCGACCCCTCCCCGCTGCCGGGTGGGATTTGCAGCTGAACTCTGCCCAGAAAGTCGCTCCCAGCCTTTTCTCATTTCTTTCTGGATTTAAGGCAGCTTCCAAATTCCTGCGCGGCCAAATCCTGCCTGGGACTGCCAGGAAAGCCGGCCAGCAGCGAGGACGTGCTGCTGGTGTACCCAGAGCACAGCCAGGCTCCCTGTGATCCTACAGGGGATGGGCATGGCATGGCATGGCATGGCATGGCATGGCATGGCATGGCATGGCATGGCATGGCATGGCATGCAGCTCCAGCCCTCCCCAGGATGTGACCCCAGGACCCCCTGCCCTGGGTTTTCTGCCTTGCCCTTCCCTAAGGAGTTGGGATGGGAGCTGATGTCCAGGGATGGGACAGGAGCCAGGATTTTGCCATGCTGGGCTGGAGGGAGGGGTGAGCAGGCGTTGCTTTCTCCTTGGGATTTTCTGTTCTGAATGCTGTGGATTAGAGGGAATTCACTGCCAGTTGCTCTCTCTGTGGTATCTCTCCCCCAGAAAACACCAAAACACCCCAGATTCCCTAAACTTTGCTGCCCTCCCCGTAACCTCCCACCCAGATGTGGAAGGAAATTCTGGCTTGGTGCACTCCCGATGGGATTTACGATCCCAGGGATTTCCTGCCCTGCCTGTCATCGCTCTCCCCCCTCCCTCCACCATCAAACCACACCCGTTTGCTTCAGGGCGCTCCTTCCACGTTTCTTTTTGTGTTTTTATTTCTGCCCTCGTCCCTCAGGAGGGTTTTAGGGCACGGCAGCCGAGCAATGCCACAGCCTCAGACCACAGTGAAGGGCACACTTTGGTCTCCATGGGGAATGCCAGTGGATGGGGAAAACCCTGCATCCCGAGGTGTTTGGGGATTCCCTGGAGCCCACCCTGGGGTAACCCAAGCAGCCCTGGGGAGCTGAGAGCAGGCAGGGAAGGGGCTGCACTCTCAGCATCCTCCCGGCCGTGGTGGGGATGCAGGGCAGGCTCAGCCAAGCCCACCCAAGGGACGCCTGATCTGCTCTTTCCACTGTGACTCATGGAAAATCAACTTGTTTTGCAGCAGCGCTCGGCACGTCGGGGTGATCCTGCCTCCCTGCCTCGCTTGTCTGTAGTTTTTTTTCCAGGATCATTGGTATGAAAACCTCTGGGACCCCAATTTTCCTGCGGAGCGCCTCACCTGAGGCGTTTTCCCCTGGGTGTGTGCGGGGCTGGCTGTGCAAGCCACGCTCCATCAGCCTGGGGGACAGCCTGCCCTCCCTCCCAGGGCTGAATTTTTTGGGGATTAGTATTTCTGAGTGGCTTTTATACAACGGCCTTGGAAGCTTGGAGGGTTTCCATCGGCTCCTTGCGTGTTGGTTTCCACTCTCCTGCCAGCACCGCCGGCTGCGCGGGCCCCCCAAATCTGTCCACAAGGCACAACCTGTGCTGATGGGGCTGGGCACTCACCCAGGCTTGTCCTGGGTGTCCCCACTGTCCCCAAGGCCAGGCAGGACACGGAGAAGTGAGACCTTGCTGTGTGGCTTGGCTTCTTGATGCCTTGTAGGATCCATTGGCAGATTTGGGTTAAAACACTCAGAATGGGAATGATGCTGGTTCCCATCGAGTTCCCAGCACCACTTCCCAAATTCTCACCTTTCACTGCTTTTTCTCAAAGTCCTTCAGAGGGCCGGGATGGAGCACAGCCCTTTCCCAGTGGGACCGGCCCATCCCAGACCCGGCTGCAGCAGGAGTCTGGGCCAGCTCTGTATTTAACTGAATTGGCTCTTTTGAAATGTTTTTTCTTGGAAATAGGCACTGAGAGGGATGTTGTGTGGTGCTCACTGTGTGTACCACACCTTCACCCTTTCCTCACAGAGCACTGACCGTGCCACTGCTCTCTGTAAAGCACATTAGCAAAAATTTTTTTTGGGGGGGGGGGGGTGTGCTGGTTTAGTTTGGAATCTGGCATGGAAAATCATTTCCAACCCCCAAATTAGAAACAGAATAATAACACAGAGCCTTGTTTTGGAGGAGATGGTGCGTGTCATCCCACAGCAATGAGAAACTTGTGCTGGAGAGGAGCAAAGAGCTGTGATTTGTTTTTGTAACACTCCCCAAAGGACTGACGTGGCTCTGGGATGCTGCTCCTGCCCCTTGTACCCATGGATGGGAACGGGACAGTCGCTGTGGGCAGGGGCTGTCCTTGCATCATGTGAGGGGCTGTACCACCCAGTTTTGTTGTTCTTACCCTTGGTTTTGTGGAGAAAAGGGGATTGTGCCGTGTGGTTTTCTGCCTTGCCCTTCCCTGAGGAGTTGGGATGGGAGCTGATGCCCAGGGATGGGACAGGAGCCAGGATTTTGCCATGCTGGGCTGGAGGGAGGGGTGAGCAGGCGTTGCTTTCTCCTTGGGATTTTCTGTTCTGAATGCTATGGATTAGAGGGAATTCACTGCCAGTTGCTCTCTCTGTGGTATCTCTCCCCCAGAAAACACCAAGTCCTATGAAAACCGAGTTGGACTCAGGAGAAGAAGCCATGCTGAGGAAGGAGCTGGTCCTGTCTGAGATGGGCTCACTGGCCATCCCTGAATTGCCAGAAAACACTTAAAAATAACTTATTTTTAAAAATTATGAGGGATTTCCTCATGTGTGGGAGCAGTGGCTGCTCAGCCAATTTAAATGCTGAATTCCTGTGCAGAGGAGCCTCCACTCCACTCCAGTTCTCACCCTGTGGATTGTAACAAACTCTACACCCCAAACGTGTGCCCAAGCTGGGGTGCCCCCTGTGCCTTTGGGATGTCCTCAGGACACGTCCTGGGGGGAGAGCTCTGCATGGAGCCAGTCCCTGGGATTTAATGGGACACTTGTTGTATGTTAAATATCAAGGGCTGATAGGAAACACGTGTCCTGAGATTAACAGCCGTGTAAAAGATAGAGCCATGAGCTAAACCTCCAAACAGAGCGTTTCAAATAACCCTGCACGGCTGAAATCCACACTATTGGGGCAACCAGGAGTGGGATGGGGAAGGTGAAATGTGAATTGCAGCTCCTGGTGCTCCAAAATCCTTGGGATGGGCTTGGGGCTGGGTTTTCTCCCAGCAAGGTGATGCCCAGGGATGCTGGATCACACAAAGGTGACGTCAGCTCCTTCTTCCCCCATTTCCACCTCTCCCCCTTCTTCTAATGTTCTTTTTTCTACCTTTTTTTTTTTTTTTTTTAAATTTCCCAGGCCCCAGTTTCTCCCCTGTCGAGGCAAACGCTTTGGCTAATTAGCAAAACGTGTCAAAGAAAATGATTAATGTCCCGGGAGGAGGCTGAGCTGCCTTTGTGCCGGCATTGCCTGACTTCTGCTCTTAAAGGTTTTATTAAAAGATAAGGGAGCTCCTGACGGGTGAGCAAAGCTTGTGCTTCCCTGGGTGTGAAGGGGTCGGGTTGTGGGGGATGTGGGGCAGGTTGGGGTCACCCTCGGAGGGAGAGGAGAGGGGCTCGTGTTTCGCTGCCTCTGTGCGCCACCGTCACTGCCGTGTCTGCCCTTGGCAGGGGAAAGGACTTTGAAAAAATGCCTGAATGCCTCCTTTATTCTTCCAGGGGCAGGTAACTCAATCTCCTCAGCTGGGCTCTGTGAATGTTGCTGTGTTATGAGGCTCTGCCTGGCTGGGAGTGATGCTTTGGGGGGTCTTGGGGAGGGGATGCCCAGGATGGGTGGGATGGGATGTTGGGCATTGGGCACAGCCAGGCTCCTGCCAGGACAGAGGTGGCAGCAGGGACAGAGGTGCTTGGGCACTGTTTGGTGGTCCCTGTGGTCAGGCTCGAGCCCAGAGGGACATCCCTGACACTTTGCTGAGGGCTGAGCCCCCATCCCAGCTCCCTGCAGGGGATCCCAGGCCCAGGGGGGCAGCAGAGGCACAGGAGGGGATCTGAGGACAGGGTTCCTCTGGGCTCCTGCCAGGACCACCACACACAGCATCCAGCTCTCCTCATCTCTCATGGCTTTGGATGTGTTTTCAGCAACACCCAAAATATTCTTCCTGCAACCCAAACCCCTCCAACCCCCCCAAAACCAGCAGCCCTTACAGGGGAGCCTTGCTAAAGGCAAAATTTCCCAGCAGCTCTGCTGTGGGATCACATAAACCAGAGCTGGCAGTGCCACAGCATCCCTGTGCCACGCCAACATCCCATCTGGGACATCCCTGGGAACAGGGAGAGGGTGAGAGGGGTGGGACACCCACCCCACCAGCAGCACTCTGGTTGTTTTATCCAAGCAGGAGCGATCCCCAAACCCGGCAGACGCTGATGTCTGAGCCCCTGGATGCACATCAGAGGGGCTTTGGGAGGGGGCACAGCTGGCAGGAGCCTCGGGAGGGGCGGCAGGAGCTGCTCTGTGAGGTTTTCCTGCAGCAAACAGACCTCTGGGCTTAATAAGCTATTTGTAAAATGGGCTGTGGATAAACAAGAGGCCGTGTGTCAGGGCTGCACCGCGCGGGGTGGGACCTCAGCACAGAAATATTTTCAAGATAAACAGAGGAAAATGAGTCCTGGAGGAGGCTGGAGCCACTGGCAGCAGCACGCTGCTCCTCTCCAAGATTATTTTGGGGCAGGAACTCAGCTTTCTGCACACTGCAGCTTTTTTTAATCCTGCCTCTGAAGGGAACCTCGCGTGCTGCTGATTGAGAAATGAACCTGAGGAGCAGCAGGCACTGCAGGCAGCAGTGAGGAGATGTGCAGGGCAGCTTTGGGCTGAGGGCGAGGAGCTGGGATGCACAGCTGCTGCTGCAGATGCCCCTGGTCAGAGCTGCCTTCCTGGAGAACCCTTGGGCTCAGGTAACAACATTGGGTTGGGGGCGGTCAGCTCAGAGAGGAGGAGGCTCCAGGGGGGTTTTAGAGCCCCTTCCAGTGCCTAAAGGGGCTCCAAGAGAGCTGGAGAGGGACTTTGGATAAGGGCATGGAGTGACAGGACAAAGGGGAATGGCTTCCCACTGACAGAGGGCAGAGCTAGATTGAATATATTGAATATAAGGAAGAAATCCCTTATATCCAATATAAGGAAGAAATTCCTCCCTGAGAGGGTGGGGAGGCCCTGGCACAGGGTGCACAGAGGAGCTGTGGGTGCCCCATCCCTGGAAGTGTCCAAGGCCAGGCTGGATGGAGCTTGGAGCAGCCTGGGATAGGGGAAGGTGTTCCTGCCCATGGCAGGAGGTGGAAAAAGATGATCTTGAAGATTCCCTTCAGCCCAAACCATCCTGGGATTCTGTGACTCCAGTGTGAGCAGCAGAGCTGCTCTGCCTGGCTGCTGCTGCCTCCGGCCCTCCATCAGCTCCTCTGTTTGCCAGCAAAGGTAAAAGCAACTCCATGGTGCCCCAGGGCAGGATCTGGGCACTGCTTTGCCCTCTGCCAGGCTGGCAATTGGGCTGGGCTCCATCCTTCCATCCCCTCTGTCCCTCCAGACTCAGTGGGGAAATGGGCTGGGCTCCATCCTTCCATCCCCTCTTCATCCTCCTCATCCCCTTCATCCCACCATCCCTGGGGTTTGGTGCTGGTTTCCTTCTCTGTTCTGTTCTGGTTTTTAAACTCCACAAGCCTGGATTGACACCCAGCCTGGGGCAAAGCCGGGCTTGGGGCACCAAGGCTGGGACCAGCACAGCCTGAGCAGCCGAGATCTCCCAGTGCATCTCTCCTTCTCCTCCCCACCCCCAGCAAATTTAATTAAAAGTCATTCAGATTCCTTTGAAAGAAAATGTCATCCGTCGACACAATTACACTTTAACTAACCAAAGCTGTTACAGTTCCTATATATATTGGAATCAGGCTGTCGTTATTAGCTCTAAGTAAGTAATTTATTCCCATTATTGTGTTCAAATTACAGGATATTACCCCCTGGGGAAATAATCCTGTTATTTGAAATGTAAAAAAGAATTCACATGGACAACAATGGATTCCTAAATGAACCCAACAACAGCCCCCAATCCCAGTGTGGCATCACTTGCCTCAGATAGGGAAAATATTAAGTTTCTTTTAAAAAGGTTCTTGTCTCATCTCTTTCTCTTCTCCTGCCCCAGGTAAGAGAAATTCTCCTCTTCTTCAAGTGCATCAATTTATTGAGGGAATCCTGGATGTGAAGGAATTTGGCAGGGAGCATGGGGGAGGCAGATATATATATGTATATATATAGATATATAGATATATATATATAATTTTAAAAAATATATTATTTTAAAAATATATTTATTTATCTCCCCTTAATTTAGTGGTGTGAAGGGAACCCTGGGAGGGTGGGATGTGAATGCCCAGCACAGCCCAGTGGGTTTCTGCTGGAGCTGGGAATCTTTGCCTCCCTTTGGCAAAGAGCTGCCGAGGTTCTTTGCAAACACTGTTCCCTAGATCTAGATCTTCACTGAAGGCAAATAACAGCTCCTCTCTGCAACACCCAAACATAAGCAACTAATTTGGACCACCGAAAGGAAAAAGGGGGAGGAAAAAAAAAAAAAAAAAAAAAAAGAAAAGAAAGAGAAAGAGGAGGAAGAGGGAGGGGAGGGAAGAAAATCAGATACACTTGTAACCTGATTACAACAGCCAGCTATGTGTGCAAAATCACAATGCAGCTCTATAATTAAATCTCTCTTTCCCCCTCCTGCCGAGCTCTTTCCTCTAACAGGCGCGGTACAAAAACAGTCGTTAGGACATCAAATTCCAGCTCCGACAAGAGGGGACTTTTTTGTCTATAGCTGCTCGGCTCGTCTTTAAGGAAATAATAATTATGAGCCCAGCGCTGCTGGCTGACGAGCTTTGTGGAGCAGAAAGGGCTCGTCTGGTCCAATCACCCCTTCCCCCACAGAGGGCTGGGAGATGGGAACGGGGATGGGATAGCCCTGGACACCCTCCGTGTGCTGGATCCAGGGGAGAGGAAATCTTGGGATCTAACAAGAGTCATAGAGTCCTGCTGAATCCTCCTCCTGTGTTTTAGCACCTGCAGTTTGGTGGCACGGGGCACTCCCGGGTGGGTCTGGATGTTTGGGAGCGCACAAAGCACCTGTGAGGGGCGTGAGGAGCCAGTGGCTTCAGGGACAGCGGGAGAATTCCTTCCACAGCGTTTTCCCCCTGCCAGATCTGGGCTGCAGGGTGATGTGGGGATGCCATGGAAGGGATCAGGTCAATGAACCCCCAAAAGCAGCAGGGAAGGGACCCCAGCAATTACCAATTACCAATTTAAAACCCAATTACCCCAGTAACTGGTGGATGGGAGCGGGGGAGCAGTGCTGGCAGCCTTTCCCCAGCCCAGCCTGTTGATTTACTCACAGAGAGCTATTCCCATCCCTGTGACACCCAGCGCGTGCTTTTGCTGGCAGCTGCGGGCTGGATTCAGCCTCAGGGACCCAGTTCCTCGAGGGCAGGCTCCTGCTTGCTGCCTCGGGGTATTTTTGGGAACAAGTCTTGCATCCCATCTTCTTTCCCACCGCGAGTCGAGGGCAGGTGCGTCGAGCTCCTTGCAACCGGCGCAGCGACTCGCAGGACGGCGAAGGAAAAAAAACCTGGCACCAGGAAACCCTCCAAAAGGCCACAAAGTGCAAGATAACCACCAGTGGGACAGGATTTATCCACCACAGCTCGTCCTGGCCGCAGGCACGTGCAGGAGGGCACGACCGAGGGCTTTGCAACGCGCGCGACATGGAAACTCAGATGCTGCTCCAATAAAGCTGTGCAGGTTTGGTTTTAATGGCAATTAACAGCTGCTAAAAGGTGAAGGATCTATTCTGCTAACACCCGGCGCTTCTCATGCCTTTCATGAAGGGATTTGAAAATACATTCGTGAGTGTTAATTTTAAGCCACCCTAATGTACCCCGGGGAGGTGGATGGGTTTACCATGCTTTCAGGCAGGGAAGCTGAAGCAGGCCAGGGCACAGCGTGGGGATGAGCATTCAGTGCTGGCAGAGGTGGTGAAATCCGTGTCTGGCTCTGGAACAGGGATGGGAGCAAGCCCGGGACCAGTTTTCACCAGCACTTCCCCAGTCTTTTATTTTGTGGGGAAGATTAACTTGGTGCAAAACCAAAGGCACTCACGAGTTTAACCTTCAGCAGGACCCTCATGCTGGGGGGGGCACGTAGGAAATCATCTTTCCCTGGGAGATGCTGCAAATCTGGATTTTCCAGTTCCTGGAGGGCTCTGCTTGTTTAAATTAGAAGCAGATAGGAGAGGTGAATTTTAAGAAGGACAGAGCAAAGGCACACAAGTATGCAGTTAACTTCTAAACTTCTTTCTCTGGCTCTCCCGCTGAGTAAATGCTTTAGGAGCTTCAAACCACAGCTTTTAATATCTCCTTAACATGCCCCGCGATTCCTTCCCCCGTGTCAAAACAGCAAGAGCAGCTGTGAATATTTTCCATTTTAGAATGTTTTGTATGCATACGAAAGTACCTGCAGCTCCAGCGGGCTGGGCTAGGGAGAAATGCTGGAGCCAAGGGTATCTATTTTATATCAAACCTTAAAAATAGCACATGCTCCTGCCTCTGTCTTGCTCGTGTCCTGCATCCAGGAGGGTATTTTTGATTTAACTGACAGATCAAGGGAAAAATCCCCAATTTACTCTGTTGGTGCGGAAGGTCTCGTCATTCTGAGCTCAGCTCACCTGGATGGAGGGTTGTTTTAAACTCCCAAATGCAGAACCTGTAATAGAGGGGTGTTGTATGGGGACTGCAGTTTTGGGGAGGTTTCCCATGCACGTTTCTCCACTAAACCACATTTTTTCCTCTGAAAGGTGTAACTGCCGTTTCCGTGCCTTACAACCAATTTAGCAGCTGATCCGTAGCCAAAAAATGCAGGCAGTAATTACAGCTTTGGGGCTGGTGCTCTTCTCAAAGCTCTCTATGGGTTGTGAATGTCAGCCCTCCTCCCTGCCTATTTTTTCCCCCTGATCTTGGATGAAAAAAACTTGTTATTGGGTAAAAGGGGAAAAAAATAAATCCAGCCTGATGTATCCAAGTCTAGCTGTGAAAAAAGCCCAGTACAGGGGCTTGGTGGAGGTCATGGAAAGCAAAGGGCACCCAGCATGGGGCAGGTCTCAGCACTGGGGGTCCCAGCTCGGGATTTGGGGTGGAAGTGAGTGCGCAGGTGGCAGGGCAGGAAAACAGGGTGGGATTGTGTATAAATACCCACCCTCCTGTGCCAGGCAAGGAAAAAGTCAGTATTTGGATTGTATTTGGACTCGAAACCAGCCTGGTTTGGGACATGTTTGGCTTTACAAACCCCAGAGCTGCGGGATCAGAACTGCTGTGAATTGGGGGGAGGGCACCAACCCCATCCCTGCGCACCCCCTGGCCCCTCTCCTCGTTCCCTGCTCGGGCTGGGATGGTGAGGATGCTGCAGCCCCCAGGCACTGGCTCCAGCCCCTGGTGGGGGTCATTGCTTGGGCTCCCCCTCCATGCAAAGCCCGCTGCCGGGCTGAGCACAGGGGTTATAATCAGCCAGGATTTATGGAGAAAACCGAAATCCCGAGCTGTTCTGGTCATTAATCAGAAATTCTTTGCTCAGTTCCCAAACCGTTTCCCTGGGGATCTCCTCACTGGGACCCCCCCACTCCACAGCCCCCTCCCCAGGGGTGGCAGCTCCTTCACTGCAGGCACAGGGGCTGGGGTGGGGAGGGACCCCAGGCTCTGGAATTATCCAAGCCCCCCCCATGGATAAATAAATCGCCATGGATGCATCGGAATAAACCTCAGCAGGCCCCCTCGCCTTCAAATCCCACCTCTGTCCCTACAGGGTTTTATTTGGGGGGGATGGGACCTTGCTGTCAGACTCGGTTCTGCATTTAAGATGGGGGGGAAGGAATGAAATCAGGGCAAAGCTTTGCCGACGCGTTGGGATCGTCGCCGTCCGCGTTTTAATGTGATTTATGCCTGGATTTCTAAATCCAGCCACTGACTGCACGCTTTAAATATAGCTCCAAAAACACCCTGAAAACGTGTAGTAAGCACTTTAGGAACAGCGGGCGGAAAGGATGCACAGCACCCCCCCGGCTCAGGATGGGGAACACGGAAGGGGATTTGTGGGGGAAAAAAGGGGATTTTGGGGGTCCAGCAGATGGGGATGGGGGTCCAGCAGGGCCTGTGGGTGCAGAATCGAGAGCTGGGTTGGCAGCGAAGGGGTGGGTGTTTCCCACCCCCCACACATTGGCAGCCCCCCAAAACGGGGGAGATGCGTTGGGAGTGGGGGACATCGGTTTGCTTTGCCTCCCACATGTCCAGAGAGCCTCCCCCAGCCCCAAATTCCGCCCCCCCGTCCTACCTGCATCCCGGGAGGGGGGGCAGTGCCCGGTGTGGGGCTGGGGGCTGCGAGCCCCGCACCGCTCCGCCGCCTCCTGCCCCGGGCACCGGGAATGCCGCGCTCGTCCGGGGACGGGAGAGAAGGCGAGGATGGGAAAAAAAAAAAAAAAAAAGAAGAAAAACAAAACAAACCCAACCAGGAAGGAACGCCAAACCAAAACAAAATGGAGAATAAATAGGTGGGGGTGGGGGAGGGAAGGGAAAATTAAAAGAAATTTAAGGAAAAAGCGCGAGGGGAGAGACGGAGGGAGCGGAGCCGGGCGCGCAGGGCGGGAGGGGGGTGCCCCCTCCCCGGGGGGGGGCGGGGGGCGGCCCGGGGGCGGGCGGCACCGTGGGAACCTGCCGGGAGCCCGGGGCACCGGGATCGGGACGGGAATGGGGATGGGGATGGGGATGGGAAAGGGAATGGGGGGGCACAACGCGGTGCGGCTGCTCGCGGGACATCCCACCCCCCCCCCTCCACTTCCCGGCCCCGATGTTATTTTTAATAAAAATCGGTATTTTTTGCAGAAAGCGCTGTTTGCGGCAAAGCTTTGGCGCGGGGCGAAACGCGGGAGCGGCCGTCGCCCCCCCAGAATTGCGCGGGGTACTCGCAGCCCCCCCATTGCGGTGCTGCAGGGGTGGGGGGGATTATTGGGGGAAATAATAGGGAAAAAAGCCAAGGGTGGCTGGGATTTCATGTGGAAAACGCTGGGAAAACAGGCGCGCCCGCAGCACCGCGCCGGAGAGGGAAAAATAATAATAACAACAATAATAATAACAATAACAATAATAATTAGAAAAACACGTATGTTGGATCGGAAGGGAGCTTTTTTTTTCTTTTTTATTTTTTGTTTTCCGAGGGTGTTTAGTAGCAGCGATGCCCCAGCCAAGAGCTGCTGTACAAGATGGCTCCCGGCCGGGGGAAGGGAAGGAGGAGGAGGAGGAGGAGGAAGGGCTGGAGTTGCAGGGAGGGGGGGCTGTCCCCCCCCCGCCCCGCCCGAGCTTGCTTTTTCTATTTTTTATTAGCATTTCCCTGATTTATGACATGCCAACCCCCCGGCCCGGGGACAGCGGCGGGGAGGTCCGGGCGTGAAGGCATTAAACATTTATAAAATATGCTTTTAAAGCCACATAAAAGCGATCAAACCATTAATATTTTTTTTTTTACCCCTCACCCCCAATTCCCCCGTTTTTTTTATTTGGGTTTACTAAAGAAGACTGAGAAAAGAAGCGCCCTCCCCTTGGAGGCTGCGGGGTTTGAGCCCTCGCCTCTGACGCAGTTTTGCTCTTAAATATAAATAAAAACATAAATATATAGTATTGTTATTTATTATTATTATTTTCGCGTTAAACCAGGGCCTTGAGCAGCGTGAGAGCTTTTCGACGAACTCGATTTTGCTTGGAATGTTTAAAAATAAGCAGATTTTTGGGGCAGTTTCTCCTCTTTTCTGGCCGATGTCCCGGTGGGCGCCTCGAAACTCCTATCCGGGAGGCTGGTGGGGGGGGACGCTTTATTATTATTACTTTTAATTTATACCGGATTAAAGTAGATTCTTTTTCCCTCCTCCCCTTTTTGGTTATAAAAGCCGATTTTTGTTCAATTAAGTAAAGAAGCGGGGAAGGAGGGGAGGTTTTGGCAGCGATGGGGTGTCCCCCCCCCACTTCTCCCCGAGGAATGCTCTGTGCTGCGCAAAGGGAAAAACACATTAAAAATAGGGGGGGAGGGAGAAAAATAAATTAAAAATAGAAAGGAAAAGAAAAAAGGAAAGAAAAGTAAAAGTTGGTGTGCTGGGGGGCCGCCCCGCTCACAACCCGGAGGGGGGGAGTGTGTGTGTGTGTCTCCTCCCCCAGCGTCCCTTTTCACCCTATTTTTGAATTTTTGGGAAGGCGGGGCCCGCAGGGAGGGCAGGGGACCCTCCCCCGCTCCCCCCCGGCCCTGAAAGGCCGCTTTGTCCGCGGCGGGGCCGTGGGAGAGGGCCCGGCGGCACTTCCCCCTCAGGCCTGCCCGGGCGGGATGAAGGATTTCAGGCGCACAGATAATGGAGGGGTCGCGGGGCGCTCCCCCCTCACGGCCCCGCTCGGCGCGGGGCGCCCGCGGCCGCTCCCCGCCAACCGCCCGCCCGCTCCGGGGGCAGCCTGGAAACAGCAGCGGGAGCGCCGGGGGCGGGGCGAGCGGGGGGCCTGGAAACAGCCGCCTGTTTACCCGCCGCTGAGTGACAGTCCGGCTGGCCAATGGGAAGGCGCAGGGAGGCCGCGGGCCCGCCCCCGCCGCGCGGAGAACAATGCGTGTTTCATAGCCCCGCCGCCGCCGTTTTTCCCTCCCCCATTCCCCCGTTTTTTCCCTCCCTCCCTCCCTCCCTCCCGCCCCGCGCTCGCGCTCCCCTTTTTTTTTTAAATAATTTTTTTTCCTCCCTAATTTTTTTTTTTTTGTATTCCTCTCTCTCTTTTTTTTTTTTTCCTTTTTTTTTTTTTTTTTTTTTTTTTTCCCTCCTCTTCCCTTAAGCGCCGCCGAGCCGCGCGCGCGGGGCCGGCCCGGGAAGGGGGGGGTGTGGAGGCGATGCTGCAGCTCGGCGGGGCCCCGCCGCTCCATGGCGCGGCCGCCACCGCGTCGCTCCCGCGCTGCTGCCCCTGAGGAGCGGAGCGGAGCAGCGGAGGAGCCGGGCGGCGGGCAGGGCGGCGAGACGGCACCCCCCGCCCCAGCCCCGCACCGCCGCCATGCCCCGCGACCAGGCGGCCTGACCGCGCCGAGGTAGGACCCGCACCCGGATCCGCACCCCGACCCCGGGGCGGCGGTCCCGTCTCCCTCCACCCCCCCCCCCCCGAACCCCCCTCTTCCGCCACATCCCTCCCGCTTTTTGCCCCCCTTTAGCCGTTTTCCCCTTTATTGATGACTTTCCAGCCGGGATCCGGCCGCTCCCGCAGCCCCCGGGGTGAGGCTCGCCCCGAGCAGCCACGCAGGCAGGGTTTAATTAATTTCAAAATCCACTCGAAAATAATTTTTTAAAAGCCCCAACGAAGCAAAGCAATGAGATTTTTGGGGGTATAATTTTAGCATTTCTCCCCTCTTTCTTTTTCTTCCTTGTTTTGTTTTTTTTTTTTTGTTTTTTTTTTTTAATCCTCCCTCCCCCGCGCTGGAGCAGCCGCCCGGGAGCCGGGACGGGCGGCGGGGCCGGAGCGGCGGCGGCTCCCGGGGCTCCGGTAGCGCTTGGAGAGGGTTTGAAGGCGAGAACCTCCACTTTATCCCCTCTGTGTTTATTACTTCTCGCTATCCCGGTGTAAAATACGGCGGCGAGTGGAGCCTTTCATCAGGCTGCGAGTACAAATATAGATAGTTTTATATATATGGTTGGGTTGGGGTTTTTGGTTTTTGTTTTTTTTTCGCTGTGCCGGGAAATGATAATACGGGTTTTGTTTTCCCGAGTGAAAGCGGCGCTGCGAAAAGGAAAAATAAAAAAGCCCAGCCCAAACAACAAGCCCAGTCGGTGGTTTGGAGCCGTGGGAATGAGCTCCAAAAGAAGCGAGAAACGGGGCTGCCGGAGAGATGCCGCCGCCGGAGCTCGCGGCGGGGGAGAAATTAAGAAAAGCGGGGAAAATAAAAAAAATTTAAGAACTGGGGAAAAAAAAGGAGGAAAAAGAAAGAAATAGAAGAAATATTTGAGTGGGTTTGGGGTTTTTTTTGTGTGGTTGTTATTCTGGGATTTGTGTGTTTGCTTTCCGGGGCGAAGTGCGGTGCCGCGTCCCCGCTGCTCGGTCCCGCCGGAGCCGGGCTGCGGGCGGGCGCTGCCCGGCGCGGCCGGGGCTGCGGGCGTGACAAATGTAACTCTTCGGAAAAAAAGTTTAAGTTCTTTAAATACTATTTTTAAATACTTAGGGTGTTTTTTTTTTTTTTTTTGTTTTTTTTTTTTTTTTGTCCCTGCCTTTTGCCACAAGTTTTCCTTAGATTTTTTTGTTTTTTCCTCCCCGCTTCTTTCCCGTTCTCTACCCTCCACTCCGGGAAGGTACGGGTGGGTTTGGGGGGGGGGGGGGGTGGGTATTTTTGGGGGTGGCTGTGAGCAGGGGGGTATCGGGGCATGTCGTCTCACCGCACCTCCCCCTTCTTTTTCTCCTTTGCAGGCAGCGCCGAGACCGCCGCGCCGGGGCTGGCTCCCTGCACCGCGCCATGGGACGCTTGGACGCCTTATTTTTGAAAACCATCTGATTTTTTGGGGGAGGAGGAGGAGGAGAAGGGGGGGTGGGGGGCGGGGGGGGGGGCGGGAAGGCGGTGGCGGGCATCGACAGCGATCCGGGAGACTCCGTGAAGCCGGCGAGTGGATGATGGATGGCCGAGATTTCGGGCCCCCCCGCTCGGTGCACGGCCCCCCTCCGCTGCTCTCCGGGCTGGCCATGGAGAGCCACCGCCTGGGAGCCACCGGCCGCCTGGCCCCCGCCGCTGGGCCCATGGCTGCCGGGCTCCCCGCCGCCCTCCAGCCCGGAAAATTCCTCGCATCGGGCATCAGCCTCCACTCCCACCCGGGTAAGGCTCCGCGGAACCCCCGCGCCTTCCCTGCCTTCCCTCCGTGGCGAACCCGGGATCGGGGTTTAACCCCCTGCCCCCCACCAAAAAAATACAAATCGTCGCGATAATTATATATATTTATGCGCTCGCAGCTTTTTTGCGTGTTTTCCCAAGTCTTTTCTGCCTCGCGTGGTTTTGATTTGGCGTAAAAAAAATAGGGGAATGGGGAAGAAGTACGAAAACAAATAGGGTGATGGTGGAAAAATAAGGGAATGGGGGAAAAATCGCGCTGATAGAAGTCCCCCCTTGCAGCGTACGGTTTTGTTGGCACTGAGGAAAATCCCCGCCGCGGCGGCTGCGGAATAAATCCGGGGAATAAATCCGATTTTCGGGAAAGCTGGGAGAGGCGCAGATCGGGTTGCGGAGGGAACGGGGCTGCGCTGCCCGGTGCTGCGCTTCCCGGACAGCCAAAAAAACCATCCCTGGGCTGGGAAAAAGGGGTAAAATGGGGCTCTTTTGGTGATTTCTTGCCCGGTACAGCCCGAGCCCCGCTGAGGTTCCGCTGCCTCCGGGCAGCGCTGCCGGCACCGCTAGTTTTGATTTTTTTTTTTCTTTTCTTTTTCTCCGCAATTCTTATTTTTTAAACCCGCCAACAAAGCTTCCATGCCATGTACAGTGACTACTCCCTCCTTGAATTTTTTCCCCCTTCTCGACGCATTTCATCCTCGGGCAGCCCCACGGCTGCATATCCATTTAAAAAAAATGAAAATAGAAGAGTAGACGCTGAAATATACGCAGTTTATTCCCCCCCCCCGCCCAATCAGCTTTTTATTTATTTGTTTAAATTACTTTTGTCTTTTGGAGGCTTTTGATTTTTTTTCCCTATTTCCGAGCTCCCTTTCCCAGCGGATCGCGGAGTCCGGCACTGCTGGGAGGAGGACGCTGCCGCACTCTCCTGCCCACGGTCCTGTAGGAGGGCACAAGGGATTTCTGACCGTTTGATTTCCCTCCCTGGCTCTATTTTAATTTTTATTTTTTTTCCGCTTTCTTTCCCCTGGGCGTGGAGAGGTGACTCGGAGTTTACTTTAGGCGTTGGGAGGGTGACAGGTTTTGCAATAATAAACCTGCTTTTCTCCCAGCCGCCCGGGATGAATGACTTTGAAATTTGCAAACCTGATTGCCAACATCTGCAGAGAAGGAAGCAGCCTGAATCGAGGGAAAAAGATTTATTAGTTTTAGACTAGGTGGCAGTGCCAATTTCCCAGGTGCTAAGAGGAGAGGTGTAAAGCGAATGGGGCTGTGAAGCCAAGCACATGGGCAAACACCTTATTTTTTCCGTACCTTTTGTCTTTTTTTTTTCCCCCTCCTTTTTTTTTTCTCCCTGGTTATTTTTTCCCCCTCTCCTCCACCTCCTAATGCAGCAGAATTTGGTCTTTGCAAAAATTCATCTGGACAATCTCAAGCCAAACCGAGATTGGATTCTTGGTATTTTTAAATTATTCTTATTTTTTATTGGGTAATTTTTTCTTTTTTTTTTTTTTTTAAGTTTTATTTCTCCTCCCAAAGTTTCCTTCTCCGAAGTTCAGGCAGGTCAGGAGGGAGGCACAGAGCTCTGGTCTCTCCAAGCTGACCAAGCTCCGTGATGCGGTCTGGGAGCTTTTTATCACACTGGGAGAAATCCTCAGATTTGGGTCTCCTCACAGAGGGAGTGGGGTGTATGATACCTCCAATTCTTTCTTACTGCGTTCTTATTTTATTTTTAAAATTATTTTTATTTTCATTTTTCTGGGAATTGTTTGAAATCCCGTGTCCCTGCACCTTAGTGGTCTCCCCGTCCACTCCCCGGCATGATCCTCGCAAAGCTCGGCTTTGTCACGGCAATTCCCAGTCAGGCTAAACTCCATTAAAAAGATCTGTACAATTAACAGCTGAAACTCCCATTAAACCACAGCAGCGGGATAGGCAGGGATATTTTTTTTGTTGTTGTTTTTTTACGGCTTTAACAATATCGCCTGAAATGATGATTGCTTCCTGCTACCGAGGCGCCCTTTGTAGGTTTGCGTTCGCGGTGCTGTTGGTGTGTGGTTTTGGTGCTTTTTTTTTTTTTTTTTTTGTTGTTGTTGTTGTGTTTTTTTGGGGGTTTGTTTTGTTTTTAGGAGGGGTGGAACGCAAAGGCTTGTGCAAGGGGTTAAGAAAAGTGGGCAGGAGGCGAAGCCTTTAAATAGAGCCAGTTCAAACCGATCCTTAAATACCGCCGGGCTGAAGAAAGAGACTCTTGAATCCGTCCCAGCGTCCTCCGAAAATAAATACGCCCCTGTAAAAATAGCACGATTGGCCATATTTGAGAATCCAGTTATGGCCGGCACCGACTCCTTGTTTTTCCCGTACCTTCTGCTCGCTCCCGCAGCCGGGCTCTGCCCCAGCGCCCAAGCGCCGCCGCCTGGGCTGTGTCCAGCGACCCCCGCACCCTCGGCTCCTCTCAGGGGGATTCCTGCTCCATGGTGGGGATTTCTGCTCCCTGCGGGCGGGGGGGACACGGGGACAGAAGCCCCTTTGTTGGAAGCGCAAGGAGGGAGGAGTGAGCTGGAGGCCAAGGCGGGAGCTGAGCCGGGGATGCCGTTCGCTGTCCCCCCTGTGCTCTTGGGCATCGCCATCTCCCCATCCCTGAGGAGGGCAGGGGGTGCTTTGTGGAAGGATAGCGGAGGAAAGGGAATGTTTGCAAAGGAATTTCATGCCTGGAGCTTGCTGGAAGGCTTAAAAAAAAGGCTGCAATTGATGGAATGAGGCAGCCGAGTCCATTAAAGCAAGGGCTCGCTCTGCTCTGCAGCAGCTCAAAATATGGAGGTTTATCGTTTTGTTCCTTCCCTATGCCGCTGTCTGTGGGTCCGGGTCTCAGCTCCATCCCGGAGGAGCGTGTTGTTCTTGGCAGGCTCTGTGTTTTGGGGAAGGTGGAAAAGGCTCCCTCGGACGCGATTGCGAAGGGCTGCTCTGGGACCGCGTCCCTGCCAGGCAGCACAGCAGCGGGGCTGTGTGTGAGCAAGGATCACCCATAGCCAAAAAAACCTCTCAGAGTTTAAAATAATATTAATAGTAATTAATAAAAATGTGCTTTTTGCTCTGTGCTGAGGTATCCTTTCTTGGGTGAGGGGGCTGCAGGAACAGATCTGTGTTTGTATAAAAGGATGCTCAGCCTCTTCCATTAAAAGATGCTTCAGAAGCACTTTTTAGTGCTCGGGCAAGGGGGCACACCACTATGGGCAGGGCTGACTAAATCCAGCTCCAAAGCGGTGGCTGGACGGAAAGCGGGCAGACAGAGCGAAGAGATTTTGGTTTCCCTGCTTTCCTACTTCACATTAGCAAGTGCATTCAAATGCAGGGATTTAAGGCAGATTGGAGACTGTCCTTGCTTCCAAGCCTGCTGTGCCCGGGGAGAAGTTTTCCAGACAGCTGGGCCAGGTAGGAGAATAGGAAAAGAAATAAAAATGCCCTTCCATCCCCCAGGACAGCGCTGCTGTGCCAGCAAAATCCCACTGTAGCCGTCCTTATAATGGCAAAATGGTGCTTCTGCTGAGCCCACAGATTTTGCAGGAGGCCTTGCTGTCGGCAATGCCAGTGGAAGCACAATTCACTCATCATGCTGCATCCATGCTAAACTTGCTTTGCTGATAGAGGGACTGGGATAACGTGGATTGGGCACTGGAGTGATCCGTGCCCTGCTTCTCCGTGTTTCTCGGAGCACGATGTCTCCCAGACCCGCAGTGGGATTTTGCCTCCGGTTTGGCACAGCTCTTTTTGGTCCTGTTTTGATGCTGCAAGGAAAATACCATCGGTGTTTAATGGCCCTTGAAATCGTGCTTCCCCCTCCCTGCCTGCCCGAGGGGTGGTGCAGGGGGCTCCTTGGGGCAGGGGCTCGGTGTAACACGGGAGGAATGCGGCCAGCCCGGAGACCTGCCTGCGAGGATGCCTCCCCTCCCTTGGGGCCCTGGTGAAACGAGATGCTTTTTGAGACGTGTTTTCAGGCAGAGCAGGGAGTGTGCCTGTCCCGGCAGGGCTCAGGCAGGTGGTGCTGGGCAGTGATGTTGTGCTGGGTCCCGTCACACTCCGCTCTTCACAGCCGGCATCCCCGGGGGTGGAGGAAGTGCCCGGCCATGGAGTGATGTCCCTGCAGCTCCCCCGGGCTGGCGGCCAACTCGTAGGCTGTGAGGAAGGCAGGAGCAGTGGCTGGGCTGAAATGGTGGTGGATTTGTGCATTTTTGGGAGCTTCCCACCCTGAGCTGCTGTGTTTCTCTAATGTCCCGGTGATTTTTCCCAAGGTTTTGGTGGGCTGTGGGGTTGCATTTCCATCCTTCAGGGGCAGTGGGAAGGAATGCTTCGTTGAAGTGCCCATCCCAAGCAGTTGTAGCTGGTAGGGATGTTGGGCTTGGAATGTGGACAAGAGCCCAAGGGCCAGTGTGGTGATGTAAACTTGCTGGGAGCAAGGTCCTGCGGGATCCTCTGCAGTGTGAGGATTTCCAACACCTTCCCAGGTGAATGCGCAGGAGTCTGTCCTTGCCTCTGGTAACACAAGGCTGGTGAAGGTGTCATTTATTGGTGTGGTTTCTAGCAGCCTTTCTCCCAGTTGGAGCGAGCCTTGCAGAGTACAGAGCCTTTGCCAGTACAGAGTCTCCTTGGTAGGGTTGGAAAACCACGGGTCCCGTCCCTGTCTGATGGTGTGCCAGAGAAAATCTGATCTGGAGGAAGAGCCGGCGCTAGAAATCCTAGCCGGGGGTGGCATGGGCCACTGGGCAGGTCCCTGGTGTTGGGGACAAGCTCCTGCTCTTTCCCAGCAGAACAGCTGTTGGAGAAATGGAAATCGCTGGGAATTAATCTCGCTGCAGACGCGGTTAGCAGAGCCGGGCTTTCGTAAGGGAAATTTTAGATCTCCTTCCTAGGATAACCTAGAGTAAAGCTGAAATTAGTTTATAATTATATAGTAAATAACCCCCCATCTCGTCATTTCACCATCTTCTGATGAATATGGAAATGAACATTGTTAATGGGAATTAACGTCATGATGGCAGCCGTCCAGGTGAGCGCCTTGCGGTTCGGCCGCGGCTGCGACCGGCGCGAGGGTGTCGGATCACCTCCCCGAGCTGGGGTTAGCGCCCGACGAGTCCAAACAAGGCCCCGTGTGTTTTCACCGTGCACTAAACTGGTCCAGTTAAAGCTCCAGGCAGGAGGTGGTGCAGGGAATCGGGGCCAGCCCAGCATGTGCTGACACGAAAGCTGCCGTGCCGGGACGAGGAGATGTTGGTCTGGGTTAGGTAACGTGATCCAGCATCGCCTGCTCGAGGTGCTGAGGACAAGGGAGGGCTTTGTTCAGCCTCGCTGCTGAAACGGAGCGCCCTGAACAACCTGAAAATGCAGGCAGGATGGAGGAGCCAAGGGCAGCCCTGAGCTCCCTGCCCATTGGAGCTGGGGCGAGGGAGCAGTGCTGTGTCCAGCTGCACAGCCTCTCGCTGGCTTTTCCAGCTTGGGATGCTCTTTGAAAACCAAACTTTGGGAGGGGACTGCTGCAGTGTGGCTGCCTCACCCTCACCACCAGGATTTGGCAGTTTCCTTCTCCCCATATATCCTCCCATCCCCGCATTTCAGGCTGGCTTCTCTCCGGGACACCACAGCTGGATGTCTGTGGGCATCACCACTCACCCACCAACCATCCCTCTCTGCTGTTTGTTTGCTTTGCTTATTGTTCCCTTCTCCCCAGCTCTTAAACAGCGGGGGACGGCGACCACCCAGCCCCTTTGGCTCGGTCCCCGCGGTGGGCGCTGGCTGGGGACGCGTGGCAGGAGCCCCCGGTGCAGCAGTGACAGTTGGGCTCGCTCCCCACGCCGCCAGGATCAGCTGCTGGGTGCACAATATGCTCCCGTTTTCCTCTCCAGCTGTTGCTGCTGACGGTTATGGGAAGCGAAAGGTAGTTGAGAGTTTGGCAGCGCTAAATCAGGGAAGTGATGGGCAGAAAGGAGGGGCAGAGAGGGGGGGGGCTCAGTGTGTCTGAGGCTGGGTTTTGTTTAAATCCAGCCAGATTGAAATAGTGGCAAAAGGATTGAAGTGACCTTGGGAATAAATTTTATTGCCGGCGTAGCAGTGGCCAAAGAGCCATTTTGAGGGAGCTGGATGCAGGCAGGCAAGCCAAACATGGTGGGCTTGGAGCAAGGGAAGGAGCAATATTCAGGAGGGATTATGTCTTTTTAGAGGAATAACAGAAATTTTAAGGCACTCAGCTCTGTCTTTCTGGAGCTGTATCCCCGGCAACTTCTGCAAGGTTGCTCCTTCTTCTGCCTCCATCCATCTTATCCTGACGCATCCCTGCCAGCAAAGAGCTCTTTTTATGTTTGGTAGTTGGATGTATTGCCCCTAATTCCCTTCATGCCCCCATCCCTTCTCAGCAGAAATCCCTGTGACTTGAATATGCTTTTAACACATTTTTAATTGCTGTTAATTAAAAAAATATTTAAAATATTAACGGCGGTGGCCGTTGTGCTGGGGAGGAAGGATTGGGCTGTGTGCTGCTGTGGATGAAGCAGCTCCCGTGTTATCGGCCGGCGCTGTGTGTCATCCCGGTGTTTGTGTCCTGGTCTGCTGGGCGTGGGGACATCCCACACGCCGTGTCACACACAAGCCGAGCAGACAGGGCTCCAGTGAGGAGAGATCCGGGCGGGTGAGTGAGGAAGGTGCAGGCACCTTGGCGGGTGCCGTGGAGCTCGGCTCCGCTCGGATGGGCAGGGCACGCCGTGCCAGGCTCCCGGAGTGTGCCGGGGCTTCCCTCTGCAATCCCGGCGCTGCAGCAGGGCTTTCTCCCTAATGAGATTAGTGACACAAAGCAGTAATTCTTCTGCTACTTTTAATGGATGTTCGGAGTTTGTGTGGGATCGGAAATTCCTGCTTTCATCAGATGAGCCCTCTCTGTGACTATTTTGTGGACACATCTTCCTTTCCTCGGCTTCAAGGCTGACAGTCATATTGGCACAAGTGTTTCAGGCTTTCCCCTCCTGTCCCCTGGACGTGGTGGATTTTATCTATGTCCTGCTTGAATCTCACCATCATCCCAAGCTGCTTTCATCTTGTGGAGGACACAAAAGCTTGGTGGCCTTCTTTGGACACACTAAACACAGGTGGGAGGAGGGAGAAGTGCAAAAGTCACTCTTGAACCATTTTTGCTGGTACTCCTTGGTCTCCCTAGTTGCAGATACATGTGTGTGTACATACATTTATAGGGCACCTATGTGGTGCCTCACCTGATGTAGGGCTGGCCGTCCCTGCCTGGTGTCATCAGGGCCAGCTTGGCAATTTGTCAAGAGCCCAAGGGCTTCTCTTCAATTTGAATACGGATTTGCATAATTCATCAGGAATTAAACCACACTGCCATAATATTTACCCATGCATTTATCTCCCATTATCAGCAGTGGGGAGGTGTGGGGTCCTGGGCATTTGCTGGCCACAGATACACCTTTGCTTCATGGTTCAGTGTTTTTTTGATGCAGAAAAGGTGGCATGGACTGATGTTCAAGAAAGTGTGGGAAGGGCAGCAGCATCTGGAAGGAAAAAATCTGAGTGTGGGGTCAATAGGAGAGACTTGGCTGAGATTTTGAGCCTGGTTTCTTAAGGAAAAGATTGTTATGAGATTGTGATCTGTGTGTGGATCCCTTTCTTCCACCCCCAAATACCTGCAGCCCATCACTGAATTTTTCCCAGGGTGGTTTCAGTCCCTGCAGATGCTGTTTAAGTAAGTGCTGGGCTTTGGGAGAGGAATGCATTCACTCCTGTGGCACACAGAGCAGCACATGCTGATCTGGGACCATCCAGCTTCACCTTGCACTCACTGTGTCCTGGCTATGCTGTATCCAAGGGGAATCATGAAGCCAGAGCTGACGGATTCGTTTGGGTCATCGGCAATGTCCTTGCTGCACCCTGGGCTGTTTCTCAGAGCTGATCCCCTTTTGCTGCTGGCCCCCAGTGTTGGGCTCAGTGACTGCTGAGCACACAGGCAGTGGTGATGTGGTGGTGCCCAGCTCTGCTCGTGGGGCCGTGCCTCAGTTTTGCCTTGCAGTGCCACCCCCTTTGCCAAGCACCCCGAGAGGTGCCGAGCCGCAGCAGCCGCTTTGCAGACGGGAGGGTTTAAAATAAGCAGCGGCGGAGGCTGCGTCTCCCGGGCTTTGAGTCATCCCCGCTCGTGCTGACTGCGCCTGGCAGGAGCCTGGAAGGCAAAACAAACCCACATCCAGCTGCCACCTCCCCGCCAGATGTTCGTGGTGGGGTGGCTGGTTGGGTTTCGGTGCTGGATCCACCGGCGGAGCAGATGGAGCTGCTGCGGGGAGATGCCACCTCTCTGGTGGCTGTGGTGAAACCCTGGTGGAACTGGTGGCCTGGGGCAGTCCCCAGCTTGGGGAGGACCATGGGGAGGAAGGGGTGAGATGGGCAGCACTGGTCTGGCACTGTGCAGGCCTGGGTTTGCGGGATGAGGGGTGCTGAGGCTCCTTCCAGCGCTCCTGACCTTGGGTGTGGTGGGACCATTCTGCCTGTGAGCTGTCGCTGTGCTGGACAGGAGGACAGGCAGGGAGGAACCCAGGGGTGATCCTGCTGTGAACCCCCTCTCATCACCCCATGCAGAGGTAAGGCAGCCAGGCCAGTGGGTATCCATGGCCAGTGATGGAGAGCAGAGGAGAGGAGCAGGCAGGTGGCATTTACCTTTCCGTGGGCACCTGGTGTGTGTCCAGGGCTGGTGCTGCCCATCACACAGCAGAGTTTAATTTCTCAATGGGAGGGCAGGGAGATGATGCTGCACAGTCCCATTTAACCTGCTAGTGACCTGATCTTAAGTCATTGTGGCTGAAAATAGACCGTGTTCCCTCCAGGGCATGGCTAATGGTGCTGGGAAAGCTGGGATCTCTCTTTGAAGGCTGATTTAATTGCTGCTGGCAGGCACTCAGTGCAGGTGATGTGGGGACCAGCACTGGTGCCATCCCACAATAACCTCCCCCACCGAGCTCCTGAAGCTCTCCTGGCTCTGGCAGGGAAGGTAACGAGCTCTTTTCTAATGAAGGCACGGACAGTGCGTGGGTGGTGCCTGGTTAAATATACGGGCAGGGCTTGGGAGGGGGGGGCTGTCTTGTTTGTATCATCTTCTGCACTGAGTTTGGGTGATTTTAAAAAAAATAAGATTTTAAAAATGGAGTGGGTTAAATTTCTGTGCTTAGGAAGGAGGGGGAGCACCTGTACTAAAAGTGTGCATCCAGTGCAAGGAGCAGAGGCAGTCTTGCTGGACACCAGTGGGTAAAGAATCTTCAACATGATGAAGGATGAACCAGAGCAAAGGCATTTTCATGCTGTCCTAAAAAATCAGGAGAAAGGCAAGGCTGCAATCTAGCAGCCAGGTTCTGCATTCCTGAAGATTCTGCTAATCAGTTTGAGAGTTAAAATTATTATTTTTTCAATTTCCATACAGCATTTTAGTAAATGTGCTGCTGAAGACTCCATGGTGTCACTCCTTGCTGTTTAAGGCGAGCTGTGTGGTTGTGTGGTGAGAGCCTGGAGGTTTTGGTGGGCCCCTGTTGGGTAGTCAGGTTTAATTATGCCAGTGGAAAAGGAGAGACATCCGACGTGGTGGGGGATTTCAGGCTGGGGGCATGTGGGAGAAGCTTCTGTAGCAGCTGGCAGTGACCCAGGATTGTTGACACTGGTTTGGGTGTCAGGATTAGCGTGGGACCAGATCGCTGCTTCCCAGACCCCGTGTTTGAGGCTGAGTGGACTGGCTGCACATCGTGCCAAGAATCCCACTGGGATGGTTTCCATCTTGACCACCTTCAAGGAAAGGCCACCTTCACTTTGCCAGAGTGATTTGTGTCCCCACCTGGGTGGCTTCTTGCTGTCCCCATGGAGATGCTGCTAATGGGGAGCTGGTGGGTGACCTTTTGGGGGATCTTCAGAGTGTCCTGTTGGTGTCCTTTCCCTGAGGCATTGTCATACCTTGGATTGCCTTTAGTTGGTTGCGTGGTGGAAACTAAGTCTCCAGGACACTGGGGCAGAATCAGTCCCTTGAGCCACTTCCCATTTTCTCCTCCTCTGCCATCTCCAGGCTCTTGGGGCTGTTCCAGCTCCTGGGTGAGGAGGTGAGCGGCAGAGCTCGTCCTGATGTTATTTATTTCCATGGAAGCAGGAAACCCTCTCCTGCCCTGTGCTGACACCCTGCCCTTCAGTGTCCTGTGGCTGTGGGGGGCTGGTGATTCACCACGAGGGTGAAAATCATGGCATGGCACGGGCACGGGGGGAATGGCTGCGGGAGGACTGGTCGGAAAGCTGGCGCGGGCGCGCAGCGTTCCTGCGCTGACGCAGCTGCGAGCAATAGTAAATATTGAGCAAGAGCCACTTAAAAATAAAGCAGCCTGGACACAGATTCCCACGTGGAATAAAATAAAATTAAAAGAAACAATAGAGAGAGCCGTGCTGAGCTGGAGGGAGATTTCGCCTTGGCTTTTAAGGTAGTGATTTTTGCAGCTGAAGGAAAGCGGCGCGGCGCTGTTCAAGCCAGCGGAGTCTGGGAGTGCGGACCCCCCACTGGAGGATGCTGTCTCCGAGCACACCAGGGCCCTTAGAAGATTAAATGGGGAGTTAAATTGCCCTGGCTGTTCTGGATCCCGGGGATGGGATCGAAGGCTTTCAGGGGATGCAAAGAATTGAGGCTGTAAATTAGGGCTTTGAAGCTACTGCCAGTCCCGTGGCATGGGGTGTAAATATGGCTTTTGGGGCGGTTTTTGGCGCGGAGAGTGGTGGGTTGTGACATCAGCTTGTGCCTGCTGGGACAGGGATAGGGACAGGGATAGGGACCAGCCACCTCTGGAGTTCCAGGCACATCTGATCCTTGAGCTTTGGTTTCAGCCCGGCATGTTCAGGGGTTCGTATCGCTGGTGTCTCGTGCATGGCACGGAGTCAAAGCGTCTCCGGTGCCTCGGGTGTCACTGGAGCTGCCCCAGCAGGCAGGGGAGGAGGTGGCAAAGATTTACACTGTCAGCACTCCGCCTCGCAGCTGTTTGCAGCCATAAATGTGTGCATGAGGAATAGCTGAGGCTGTGCCTCACCGGGCTGCACGGGGCAGAGATGGGGAGGTGTGTGCTGCTGCAGGGGGAGGCTGGAAAGTCTTCCCTGGGAATCTGCTGCTTCTGCAGGGAGAGGATGAGGGATGCACCGATGGTGGTAAGCACAGGCAGCTGTGTGGTGTCTGTCCTGCTGGTGGTGGGAAGGAACTCACTGTGCTTGGACCTTCCCTGCTTTCCTCCCTTCCTCCCTGCCTGCCGGGGGGGACGTAAGCGTTTATCCAGCTGTTTGTGGCGTGGACTGTTGTCCCAGTTGGCTGCCTGTGAGGCTCTGCGGGCCGGACTGGGGAAGAGGTGATTGTGTTCCTGGCCAAGGGCGGCTGCAGCTCCTGCTCTGTGCCGTGCCCAGCGGCCCGCTGAGAACTGGCTGCCGCCGGGCTGCAAATCTCCCTTGAGTGCCTAGAGTTCAAAATGTCCCATGGAAATAAACCCAAATTCTTGCTGCTGTGTTTCCCAGCCCTGCTGGGCTCATATTGGAGAGTCCAAGGGGGTCAGGCTTTAGCCCCTTGCAGAGCACTATGTGATGCTAGCCTGAGTCCTGGCAATGTGCTCATCCATCATGGCCCAGGGAGCATTGGGAGAGATGCTGGCAGTTGGAAATATTTCATAAGTGGCAGAAATGTATAACGGGCTGATGGGGGAGAATTACTTCACTTCTCCCGGGGTGCTGGAGGCTACTGGTCTTCCGGTGCCAGGGCTGTGGCTTCTCAGACAAGGATGGCTTGTGCCCAGGGCTCAGCTTCAGGGTGTGCTTTGCAGCCAGCAGTGCACGTGGCCACCTGTTCTCCCACACCAGCCAACAGGATTGTCTAGCTGTGCTGGGCTTGATTAAAGGTCTTTTCCAACTGGAAAGCTGTCCTGAGGCATGAGCAAAGGCTTTGTGGATGCTGCTTCTCTCTGGTGTGCTGGTGCTCTTGGTTAGTTTGGAAACATGGAACCAGACTGGGAGAGTGAATTCCCCATTGAGTGGTGTCTCCATTTGCTCCCACTTGATGCCCTTCACCCTTCATGGGTGTCCAAGTGAGCTGTCCCCTCTGTAGCATGTTGGCAGCAAGTGGGGATGCTGAAGGTGCCTACAGCTGAGGAGGGTTGGAGCAGCTTTCCCAGTGCTGGCACACACCCGTGTCACCTCAGGCGTGTAGCCTGGCTCATTGGCCGCAGCTATGTCGGTGGAGGAGATACATTCAGTTGCAGCATGTTGCTTCCAGCATGCCCTCCTCCTGTCTGGCTCTTTCACAACCCAGGCTTGACTGACTTGTCCAGCTGGGACCAAATTTTAGGCTTGAAGTGTGAGGGGCCACGTTGGAGAAAGCCCCACAGGTTTAAAACTCTTGGTGACCAGTAGCAGCCCGCCTGCTTCCCCCAGCTCTGCCTGGCGGTGCTTTCTGTCAGCTCCCTCCTCAGAGGGACCTTTGGCAACCCCGAGCGGGCTGAGCACGTGGGGTCTGTTTCCCTCCCACTTCCCCCAGCGTGACCTCCGGCCTCCAGACGTTTGGTGTGCGGTTTGTGCGGTCGCTGCTATCTCATCTCCCCATCGGTCACATCCCCTCTCGGTGGTGACTCACCCGAGGCCATACCTCTTCCCCCGAACCCGTGCCGCCGTTTCGGAGAGCTGAGCAAAGATGAAGAAGATGTTTGTAAGTGGGCTGACACATCTGCGCCCGCCAAGTTCCTCTAATAACAGCCCTTAGTGATTTATGTCTCAATTGTGCAAAACAGATATGTTTTATAATCTTGGAGCTGCAAGGGAGGAGGACAGGTGTGCTCATCCACTGTAGCAACTGGAGCATCACAGGGGTTGCATTTTGGCTGCTGGCTATAGGGATAAAGTGGTTTGAGGGACCATCTCTGTGCCCTGAACCCTTTTACCCCCAGAGCTGGACTGATTTGGATCATGTCCCTGCTGGCATGACATAAGTTTTGGTGGTGCCTTTCCCAGGCGGTCAGAGGCTGAGCTAATGGGCACACGCATGTGTTTGGCATGGTGTAACTTGGCAGGGAAGGGGGGGCACAGCCAGTCTGGGCTTGGCAGTGCTGCCAGCTTGCACCTCCCTGCCTGTGCTGTGGTGCCAGACCGCCTCTGGGCAAGCGGTCGGCTGGAGGAGCGTGGCTCAGCCTGCCGAGACCTGTCGCCGTGTCCCTGGGCAAAGCGGATCTTGTGCTGCTTCAGCAAACACTCTGGCCCCAGGCAGATGGAGATGGTTGTGGTTTCCCCTTTTCCCCTCCCTTTCTCCTGGCAGATGCCCATGGTTGGGGTGAGCTGTGTGTTGCTCACTGCGGTAGAATTTCTCCCCTTGGCATCGCTTTCTGGCACAGAGATCCAAGGAGGCAGCGGCTCACCCGCGGCCGCCTCCTGCGAGCGCAGCTCCGCGGCACATGGAGGAGCAGCTTCACCTCCAGGCCCTGCCCAGGGCACTGGGGCAGCAGGTTCTGGGCTCCGTGTGAGTCGTACGCCAGCAGCCTGTCAGCGTGGCTGCTGGAGGGCTCTGCAGGGGAAGGGATGTTCTGGCAGTGCCTCGAGGTTGGATTTGCATTGGGCTCATCCCCAGGAAAGCTGTGGTTCAGATTTCTCCTCCCTACTCCAGCTCTGGTTCCTGGCAGGGAAGAAGCCAGGTAAATACAGCCTGTGCAGCTTCTTCAGGCACTTTGCAAGGGGAAAAACAGTGTCACTGGTAGACCCGAGGCTGGAGTTTGAGTGGTTCTCTGGTTTTGCTGCTGGTCAGCTGCATGGTGCCCCAAGTCATTGCACCTGCCTGTGCCTCAGTTTCTCCAGCTGCAGAGCTTTGGAATGTGCTTTGAGCTCCTGTGCTAGGCTTATGCCTCTCCAAGGAGCAGTGCTGCTGTTGTGGGCTTCTGGAAGTTACTGGGAAGAGCTGCCAGGTGTGAGGTGGCTTTGGTGGTTGGCTGGTGGCATCAGCTCAGTTCTGCTGCTGTTTCCCAGCTTGGCATGGTGACACTTCCCAACCTATCCATCTGAACCCGTCCCCAGCTTGGACACTTTGCATTCCTCCTCCTTCCTCTGCAGCCCTGAGCTGAGGCTGGGTCACTGTTGCAGGATGGGATGATGCTGACCGGGGAGGAAGCCCCAGAACGTTTGGGGCTGGGACTCAGCCTGGGCAGAATATGATGCTGAAGGCAGGGAGATGCCCTCGTAGGACCAGGGATGTAACTGGTATCAAAATGCCTCTTTGAGTATCAGTAACTTAATCTCTGTGCAGGTGTCCCTGTGCCTGATGGCAGCCCAGGAGTGTGTCCCTTCCCTGGAGCCCTGCAGGTGGCTTCCTGTCCTTGCAGCACATGCAAGTGGGGACATGCCATGGGTGTTTGTGCACAGTGGTGTCTGCAGCATGGGATGTGTCTCACCGTGTTCCCCGTGCTGGTGGTTCCTCCTGTGCTGGTGGAGCAGCTGCAGCTGGGATTGATGCCTGGCTGGGAGAAGGGGCTCACGTGGGGATGTCTGTGGCCAGAGCCTCCGGGCTGCTATGGCATGGGGTGCTCCAGGGACTTTTCCATGCTGCAGCCATGTGCTCTGCCAGATGGGACTGGTGTTCCCTTGGAAATGTGTCACTCCTGCTCCAGATGCTGGCTCGTTGCCAGCCCAGCCCTGCTGGAGCAGTGACAGTGACACTGCCGAGGCATACCTGGCATGGAATGGAGCTGCTCACAGCTAAGCTAAGCTGGGTTCTACCCACCTCTCTCCAGCTCTGGAATAAGAAAAGGTGTTTGGAAATCTTCATTGCGGACGTTTTGGGGTTACTAAGGAGAGGCCCGAATGTTGCATGCACGCTTAGCGCCTTTGCAGCGCTGTGCTCAGGGTTAAACAGCAGGTTTTACCTGCTGGGAAAGCAGGCTCTGAGCTGAAGATCAGGGGCCCAGCAGCTCCCCTGGTCCTGCTCTGCTGCAGGGCTGGCGTGTTGGGTGCCGCCGCTGGGATCTGTCGGGTGATGGCCGCGGGCCAGGAGCTGCGCGGAGCACCGCGGCGGTGAGGCACATATGCCGGCATGCAAACATGTACGCCAAAGAGATCCTGGCTGTCTAAATAATGTGAAATATTGACTAGCTCTCGCAGATGGTGCTCCACGTGCAGCTTCAGGGACTGAACTTCTCTGTCTCCCCTTGGGTTTTGGTGTGATGTTGTTTTGAGGCAGTTGGATGCTGGACTCTTGACAAACTTGTTGCTTTCAGTGAGATTGTAGAATTTGGGGCAAGTTGGTTGTCAGTGCAGGCTGAGGGGAGGGGAGGAGGGTTGCAGAGGGCTTGACTGGCTCCTTCAGATATTCCTGATGGCTTTAAATCAGTTTTGAAATTATGGCATGGACTGGGATGCTGATTCTGGGGAGGGTTGG